>NC_059329.1:49871879-50185695 GCF_018350155.1 Leopardus geoffroyi | reverse complement strand
ATTTTTCTCTTTCTCCTCCTTCACCATCTTTTTTTGTCTGTTCTTCATATAGTTTCATCCCTTATAAACTAATGGGATTTACTTTGCTATTGATCACCTGCTGTTTTTAGAGTTCTTTAGACCTGTCTCTCCTGTTTTTCAGTTATACCAGCAGTACAAAAGTTAGAAATGGAACACAATATCACAACCACACATGAACGTTCAAACCTATACACACATCCAGAATATATTGTATTTGAAATATTGATCTTAGAGAAAAGCTGGAAATGGCCTGAAATAAACCATTAGAGAATCCAGCCCACGCAAGGAGTACATGAAGGAGCTTGAAAAATGAATTGTCTTTTTCCCATTTCTTATACACTGGACCATGTAAAGGATGACAAAGAACTTGTGTCATGACCTTGTCTGCCTCTATTGTTTGGAAGATGCCGAGTCAGCTCCTTCCTTAGAGTGGTTTGAACCATTTGAAGAAAGTCATCTTTCTAAAAATAATGGCATTAAATTTCTATGTTTCCAGAAAAACGTACATTTCATAGTCCCTGGTACTTTAAGACCCCAACCTATATGAATGCTAGAATCTAATATTTTTCATACTATATATCAATTTTTTTGTATAATGTATGTCTCTTTAGCCCAGTTTGAATTCTTTTCAGACAAAATGAGTTGGTTTGATCAATCTTTTCTTTAATTCATCAACCAATTGCATTGTATATGCAATGAGGCAGGCACTACACTAAGTACTTTCCAAATATTCTATTTCATTTCATCCTTATGACAGCCTTATCATTTAGGGACAATTACTATCTGTATTTTTCAGATTAAGAGCCTGAGACAGAGATATTAAGTAACTTGTCCAAGGTCACAACATAATAAATGGATAAAATGGGAATAAAAACCAAACTGTGGGGCTTCAGGGCCTCTGCTTTGAAGAACTTTTCTTTGCTGCCTTTAATGATTGCCAGTTATACCCTCAGGCTAGAACAAGTTCTCACATGTATTAGGTACTCAATAAATGCTCATGGAACTAGTAATATATTAATAGTATAAACACCCTGATTTTTTTTTTTTTGATGTAAATGTTTATATGTTTATTGACTGCCTCCCACTAATCCACAAGTTCTCAGAGGACAGGAATTTTGTCTGATTTACAGCTACATCTCTGCTTCTGAAATTATGCCTGGAAAAGTACTCAATTACTATTTGTTTAATGAATGGATGAATGAATGAGTGTGATCTGTCAGAAATACAAACTTCCACAGATGAAGGACTATGCAATGATAGCCTTCTATCATGGCCTTTTATATTCATTTCTTATTGTTGCTATAACAACAAAAATTCTGTAGCTTAAGAAAAAGAAATCTCAGTCCTTCTAAATTATTAGAAGTAATACATGTATCTCACTGAGTTAAAATCAAAGATTCGATATGACTATACAACTTTCTGGAGGCTCTAGAAAAAAATCCACGTCTGTGACCTGTCTACCTTCTAGAAGTCACCCGTTGACCTAGATGGTGGCCCACTTCGATCTTCAAACTTGGCAACATTGCATCTTTTTGTGCCTTTCTTCCATAGTTACATCTTTCTCCTGCTGACTCTTCTGCCTCCCTTTTCTTTCTATTTCAATTTTATTATTTTCTATATTTTTAATGTTTATTTTTGAGAGAGAGAATGGGGGATGCGCACAAAGACAGGGAGACACAGCATCTGAAACAGGCTCCAGACTCAGCTGTCAGCACAGAGTCCCACCTGGGGATCCAACCTATGAACCACGAGATCATGACCTGAGCCAAAGTCAGACACTCAACCGACTAAGACATCCAGGCACCCCACCTCCCTTTTCTACATTTAAGGACCGTTGTGATTATATCGAGCCCATTTAATAACCTAATGTAATTTAAGATCAGCTGATTAGCAACTTTAATTTCATCTGCAACTGTAATTCTTTTTTGTCATTCAAGCTAACACTTTTACAAGTTACAAAGATTGAGGGTGCCTGGGTAGCTCAGTCGGTTAAGCGTCTGACTTCGGCTCAGGTCACAGTCTCACGGTTCATGGGTTCAAGCCCCATGTCCAGCTCTGCACTGATAGCTCAGAGCCTGGAGCCTGCTTCAGATTCTGTGTCTCCCTCTCTCTCTTCACCTCCCCTGCTTGTGCTCTCTCTCTCTCTCAAAAATAAATAAACATTTTTAAAATTCCTTTAAAAATAAAAACAAGTTACTGAGATTGGGATGCTGATATCTTTGGATGGTCATTATTCTGCCTACCACATTTTCCTCCTTTATAAATTTCTCTGATCCCTCATGTCTATCCCTTATTTCAACTATAAATGCCCTATCCTTGTTTTTTTTTAAACTTCTGCATGGTACTGATCTCTTTCTAACTTGTATTATACTTATGTGTATACATATGTTACTTCCCAACAACATAAGAGGCCCTTTTCAGGAAGATACATACAACTCTGTACCTCATAGAATTTAACATAGTGGGAACTTGGTGCATAGATTTACCAGTATTTATATGTAGAGAGCATCACAGAATTTAGTTCTTTTAGCCACAACTGCCAAAAGACAAAACTGAGTATACACAAGGCACTAAATAGGGGAAGAGAACAGTTGAAGGTAGAGGGACAAGGACACAAAAAGAGAATAACAGGGATATGTGTGCTAGGATGTGGGTGCTATGTATAGAAGATAAATTATATTGTGACAATGACAATAATAATTTTTAAACTGCCATTTATTGTGTCATGCTCTGCATGAAGAGATTTAATTACAATACCTAATTTAAATTACATTTATAGACTGTGAGATAGGTCAGCCCATTATATAGATTAGAAAACCAAAGCTCGGAAAACTTAAGTGAAGGAATGAGAAGAGTATTGTGTACACATATAATTCCTACCAAAATCTCTGACTTATACATCCATTTTATGTCTGAATACTCTAAAATTCAGAAAAGTTGGTAATTTTCCCAAGGTCACACCCATATATAGTGTCAGGGCCAGAATTACAAGATAGGTATTTCTGGCACAAAAGAGTATTCAAACTGTTTTAGAGTTTTAGAGAATGCTTAAAAAGATACTGTGTCCTTGACATAAAGATGCATTAAAAATAGGAGACCTTAAATGACCACACTTATTTTATGAATTCGGAAAAGTTTATAATAAAAAGAAATAACAGTATGTCCTAATTCTATTGGGAAGACTTGTTTTTATTAACACTCTAAGAAGAAAATATATGATCATGTTCTGCGTGATCCCTAAATAAGTTAAGCTTACAAAAAAACAGGAAGCAATCTATGTATCCCATAAATCAGTGTATATGTATGTGTATATACACATATATATTTTTTAATATCAGTTTTATCAAGATGTAATACACATTCCACAAAATTCACCCTTTAAAGTGTATAATTCAGTGTTTTTAGCATGTGTACATTTTTGCAACCATCACTACTAATTTTGAAATATTTTTATTATCCCCAAACTATTACCTCCTCTGACCCTATCCAAGCCCTAGACAATCACTAATTTAGTAACTGTCTAGATATACCTATTCTGGATATTTCCAGTAAATTGAATCATACAATATGTTGTCTTTCGTGACAGACTTTATTCACTAACAATAACATTTTCAAGGTCTATCTATGTGGTTGCATACATCAATACTTCATTCTCTTTCATGGTCACAAAATATTTCATTGTATAAATATTTCATTATATGAAAGAGTGAGGGTAAGGGAAGAGAGAGGAGAAGGGGAGGTGAGTGAAAGAGAGGAGAGATAAAAAGAGGAGAAATAAGGGAAGAGGAGAGAGAGAGGGAAAGATGGAAGAAGGAAGGAAATGGGAAGGAAGGAAGGAAGGAAGGAAGGAAGGAAGGAAGGAAGGAAAGAAGTTGGTGGGACAGAGGCAACAAAAGGTGTAGTTGTAGAAATACTTGAGACAGTTAGCCTTGAATAGGTGGAGGGAAAGAGAGACAGAGAGAGTGCTCATCCAAATGGAGGAAGTAGTAGGTAAATGCTGAGGAAGTTAAGGTAAGTTTTACATCAAGAGGAATTTGGTGAAACATGAACTAGTTCTAAATTTTCTCATTGAGATACATACAAAGTAATTAAAACTTATTCAATTAGCAAATGTATATTTTTGACTTATGCTGTGTCTAGCTCTATTTGAAGCCCAGTGAAAGTCCAAGAAAAGTAAAAGCTATGGCCTAAGATGTTCAACAACTTGCAGAATATTAAGCTTAGTTTATTTTTTTTTCCAAAGACATATTTTACAAATAGTATACAAACAGAAATTCAGGGTTGGAGTCTAACTTTCCTTCTACACACTTTAAATTCCCTTTTACAACATGCCTAGCAAGTACATTTTCAATTGCTGTTTGAATATTTTTCGTGATGAGTAACTATTTCCCTTATAGGACAACTACAACAAGTGCTAAGAGAACAGATTTTGAAGCCACATGTTATCTGGGTTTATATCATGTTTCTACCATTTAAAAGATATGTGACCTTGGAAATGTCTCTAAGTTAGTTTTCTCATCCATGAAGCAGGAATAATGAGAGTACTTAGAGGATGTTTGTAAGGATTCAATAAGTTAACGCTATATATTAGAACAGACTGATGTATACTGTGTGCCTGGTAAATGATAGCTGTAGCCACAATATCACATAATCTATTTAAATTATCTCTGATATAGAGCAAATTTATGTTCTGTGTGGCTTCCACCCACAGGTTCTACTTCTAACCTTCCTTCCAAGGCCCTAGTAGATCGTAAGTTCCTGTTTTATGGGCATGTGTAAAATCTAAGAATCACATCGTTTCCTCTAACTTAGAATACCCTACTCCCCAATATTGACTTGGTTAAATTAATTTATGCTAAATATTCATTTTTATTACTGAGTAACAAGATAGCATTTTTGAACTAAATATTTTAAGCTGCAGACCAAGTAGCTTCACTTTATGTACTAGTTTTTATTTTTGAATACTTACTTTTTTTTCACTTTTATTACAAATAAAGTCATTAAAGGTTTGACTGCATTTCTGATCATTTTATCAGTCCTAATTGCTATCAACAAAATTATTTTGTAAATAATTTTACAATTTGTAAAATAATACAAATAAAGTAAAATAATAATTTGTACATAAAGTATACAAAATGATTTTCTGTTCTGCCATCACAATCTCACACACGATGAGTTTTGTTACTTTTCTCTTTCCTTGAGAAAAATTTTGAATAATATTTTTTTCTTTCTAAGTCTTTAAATTATGAATTTAAGAGGCGCCTGGGTGGCTCAGTCCGTTAAGCATCAGACTTCGGCTCAGATCACAATCTCACAGTTTGTGGGTTCAAGCCCCGCATTGGGCTCTGTGCTGACAGCTCAGAGCCTGGAGCCTACTTGGGATTCTGTGTCTCCCTCTCTCTCTGCTCCTCCCCCATTCACGATCTGTCTCTCTCTGTCTCAAAAATAAACAAACATTTAAAATTAAAAAAAAAATAAATTATGAACTTAAAAACTGGCCAAATTTCTTATAGTAGTGTTCTTCTCAGTGCTTCAATATGTGAAACAGAAATATTAAAAGGGAAAGGGTTAAATTCAGTGTGTCTCAACACAGTTGCCCATTGAAACTCTTTTCAGTATATGGAATATGTTTTGAGGAATTCAGTATTGGAGCACTGGAATAGATCTCTGGTTGCCAACAGCAGGAAAAGAGGGGCATTTTAAGAATAAAGGATTCACCTTCCTTGTCCCTTTTTCTATTGCTATGTGTGGCACCATTTACTATGGGGTCTGCAGATAAAATTTTAAGCCATAAATGAAAAGATGATACTTCCTGAGGGATAATGACAACAAGACAATTTAACACTTAAAAAAAGAAGAAGAAAAAAGGAGGTGGGGGACTTCAAGAGAGGATCTATGCTAATAAACACTTAAGTAAAAATTAACATATGCTCAAACAATTACCTCTTAATTAAGTGTTTTCAGCAGGTCCCATGGGAACTCAGCAGCCTAAAAACATTAAGAACTGCCAGAAAACGTGGACATATTTTGACTAGAATATAACAAAATTTTAATGAAGACATTAATATTACTGCAATTAAATGGTATCAATGTAATCATCTCTCTAGAGTTGAGGAGGATATTTTACATATGAGGCCAAATCCTAAATAATCACAGACAAATGCAATGGAATTTATCAAAAAAATAATGGAACAAACCTGGTTGAAATTTTAGTTTAGCTGCTAATATTGCTGCTGTGATACTGGGCAAGCCTTTATAGGCCATCTGTTTCCTCTTTATAAGATGGAGATAATAATGCTATCTGCTTTAGTTGTAGCATGAAAAAAGACTTTGTTATATACTAACAACTGCAAATTTGAGGAACTGCTGTTATTTTCAATCATACATGGGCAAAATTGGAAGAAAGTAAAGACTTTCTGCATATTCAAAAAGGGTAGAATGTGAAAGAAAACAATTCCTTCAGACTTGAGATTTATTCTCTCCTTACTGAACCAAAGCAGTATTTGCTCATCTGTGTAAATTCAATTATGCAAGTATTTTTGAACACTTTCAATATGTTCAAATCTGAATTAATAACTATCAAATACTGTAAAAGCTCTGTGACTAGTATCAGAAGATAGAGGTTTGACTCGTAGCCATGATTTTTTAATGGCTAAGTGAATTTGGACAAGTCACTTCACTTCTCTGGTATTCTATTTTGCTCATCTATAAAACAGTTTCGGTAATAAATGCTACCTTTCAGCATTCTTAAAGGGAAAATCAGTTAATATACAAAAAATTTCATACACTATAAGATATTTACAAATGTTATGATTATTCCCAGGAAAATGGAAAAAAGAAGAGCTGAGCTTTAGTTCCAACACTATTGTGGGATCCAAGGAATTTAACAAAAATCCCCTACCCCTGGACAAGCAAAGCAAGACTAACTCCATTTTGTGCTACACCCACCATCTCATGTATAACCCCCACATGACCTGCTTATTGCTTAAGACACTCCCTCACCCTATTCAAGCCGCTGAGCACACCCTTACTGGAAACCGGCTCAAATAGGAATGTGGAACCCCTAACCGCCAAAGAATGTAAACCCCGCCTTTTGCCCGCCAAACTTGCGCGCCAATTCTGACCAGAGTGATAAGCAAGTTCAAACAGTTACTATAGGGTAAATTATAATTCAATTGGCCACCTGCATGTGGACTGGCATGACTATGCAACTTTCTGTGTGTGTTACAATCTCGTTGGCCACTGGCCCCTATAAAACTGCTACGCCTTTTAACCTAGGGGTCCAAGTCCCTGCTCCGCTGTGTGGGGTATAATTGGGCCCAAGCTCGAGCTTGCAAATAAACCCTCGTGCGTGTACATTGGTATCGGCTCCTTGGTGGTCTCTCAGATTCGAAATTGGGGGCATTATACTATCACAAAGTCCCTTTATGTCTAGACACGAAAATTGCTTACTTAAAATTTGGTTGGGGAACATTTTGCTTAGAAAATGCTCAACAAAGTATGTTGTCCTTGGATAAGCACTTCCAGCCTCTTTTCAGGTGTGATCCTAGTCTTTCTTACTCTTTAATACCCATTAATCAAAACTGTGCCATTTGTCATCCTGTTTCTTCAATAAATAGTGATGTTAATAGTTGCTAATGTTGTAACAAAAGATATCATCTCTGACAGATAGAATTTTCCCCACTGCCCCTGAATTAAAATATCTACATTTGTCCTATGACTTCTCAGTGCCACTCACACAAAGTATAGAGTATATTCCCTCAACCTGTCAATGTTTAATTTAATCATATGACTTGCTTAGGCTAATAACATGAGGATGAAAGTTTCAATGTACCAATTATGGCCAAGGCTTCAAAAGACAGCACATATTCCCACTATTTGGGGGGGGGGGGGAGGGGTGGGGGGTGGTTCTGTGATCTTCCATGAGAAAAACATGCCCCAAGCAGCAGCCTCTATTCCAAACAGAATATGAAGACATATGGAGCATGTTAGGAATATATCTAAATTTCAAGAAACTGCCAAACTTTTCTAAAATAGTCATATTATTTTACATTTCCATCAGCAATGAATGAACATTTCATCTGAAATGTGGAGTTCAGTTGAAATGAACATCTACATTCTAGACATAATTTTCTCTTTTAAAATTTTAGGCATTCTAATGGTTGTATAGTGGTAATTCATTTGTGATTTTAATTTGCTTTTTCCTGATAACTAAAATGTTGAGCAGATTTTAATATGCTTATTGGTTCTTTGTATATATTTTTGTAAAGTGTCTGTCCAAATCCTTTGCCTATGTTATGTTGTCTTCGCATTTTTGAGTTGTGTTTTTTATATAATCTAGATATAAGCCCATTATCAGATATATGTACGTACAGATAGTTGTGACATGTAAATTGAACCATTATTTATTGTCATAGATCTCTGAAACTCTGTTCATTCTCCCTCAAATTGCTTTCTTTCTTTTCTTCATATTGCTTAATTTTAATAGATTTATTTCATGTTTACTAATACTTCTCCAGTCTTCAAAGTTTTTTGAATCATCTGAACCTACTTTTTTTTTTTAGTTACTATTTTTTTTCAGGCCTAAGATTTCCTTTTTTAATCATTTTAATTATTTTTTGAGATTTCCTATCTGCTCACTCACTCATTAAAACCATGTTCTTTAGTCATTTCAACATGTATTTCTTTAATTATATAAACATATTTGTAATAAGTGCCTGAAGTTTGTCTACAAATGTAACATCTGTGATCCTTTGTGGTCATTTCAGGAAATAGCTAACTCAAAAGTTCCACTTACATAGCTCTGTCTTTCAAGGTTAGAGTCCTCTCTGATCTCTGCCTGTTTACAAGGGATCCCTGGTGTTTCCCTGTCATTTGCATATTATAGTGGACAGACAGACACTGGGGAACATCATCATGCAAAGAAGAAGAAGAAGGAGGAGGAGGAGGACGAGGAGGACAAGGAGAAAGAGGAGGAGAAAAAGAAAGAAAGAAAGAAAGAAAGAAAGAAAGAAAGAAAGAAAGAAAGAGAGAAAGAAAGAAAGAAAGAAAAGAAAAGAAAAGAAAAGAAAAGAAAAGAAAAGAAAAGAAAAGAAAAGAAAAAGAGGGGGGAGGGAAGGAAGGAAGGAAGGAAGGAAGGAAGGAAGGAAGGTCACAAACTCTGTCTTAGCTGTTGCAGTTGGAAGTTTTTCAAAAGTAAACTTCCTGGCTCCATCTGCTTATGTTCTAGGGCCTTTAAATCTTTTTTTATCCCAGTATTATGTTAACTGTAGCAAAATTTGTTGATCACTTGCTCCACTGCCATTATCAGAATTCAGTTTAATATTTCATTTTAACTTAAAACATTTAAAACATAGTTATATAGGACAAGGATATTTTATTTTTTCTGATCTGTTGATTGGATTCTAGTGAATATTCTGCATTAAATCATACCCATAATTGATCTTTCTTAATGTCTAGCTTTTGTTATTTTTAAATGGAATCATAACTTAAAATATTTGTGAACCTGTGTGCCAAATTCTACATATTTGTATTTCCCATCATTAACCACTGTATTTCCCAAAGATGTATAATTTTTGTGTTTCATATCTTTATAGCCTTTCCAAAGTAATCAAAACTATTAAATATTCATATTTTAATCAATTTATGTAAATATAATAAGTAATGTGATTACAATGCCAAGTATAACCACATCAATACCTTTTTATTTGGGGGGTGATACCTGAAGCGTGACATGCAAAAACTACTTTTGTAGGAAACAATATATAGGTATGCTAGAGAGTAGTCTACCAGTACCAAGAGCTCAGAGAGCTTGGTCATCAATTAGCATGTTTCCAGAGGATATGGAGACAGTTAACTAAATGAGTTAGGTGAGTGGAAGTCCATTAAGGTAATGTCCACTTTATTATCTTATCCATTTTATATCTGAATCATATGAGGTCCAAAAAGAAAATAATTGTCCCAGATTCATACAACTGGTATGGGCCAAACATGACACTGGAGCTCATGTCTCCTTTTTGATTCTGAGCTTTTTCTGTATATTATATCTTCCAAAAGCCTATTTGGTATTCTGTGTCTTCTTTTGGGGTACAAAATACTTTGCTATGTTTCCATTGAAAAACATGCCTGAGAAAAACTCAAGAGGTATTTTTTTAATCTCTGGTATAGGATTAGTCAGCAAGTTGTAGAAGTTTAAAATAGTATAGATTAAATAAAAATGTAGCAGGGGACCTAGTAACACAGCTGAAAATTGAATTTACCTACATGAAGTAATTGACTTAATGACAAAGTTTTCAAGATAATCTAGTTAAACCAAAATTAAACCTTACAGACATTAGCTTTTTTTTTTTTCCCCTCTGCTATACTGGAATCTATCCAAGTGACTAGTTTACTTTTGCCTACTTACTTAAACATGTTTATAAATCACTAAATACATACTACACTGGGCAGGACAACTGTACAAATTTTACTTTGGAAAATGTAATATCAGCAAAATTACTCTCCTGAGTAATAAACCGTGGGGAATAAGCTTAGAAATTCCCTGAGCATGCACCAATGGGTTAACAAGGCATAAAGAATTAGACACAGGATGAACACACCCAAATTTGGGTAAACAAGATTAGGTAAACAGGGCAAAGGCCCCTAGTATAGGACAAAGGTATATGAATAGAAAAGCCTCAGGATGAAAGCATCAAAAGTGAGGTAAACAAGATTAGGTATTCAGGGCAGAAATGTCCCCCAACTTAGTATAATAGCAGAAAGGTGCTTTCACAGGAAGGAAGGACAAAAATAGGAAAACAGGACTTTACACCACAGCAGGGGGAAGTTGCTCTGAGTGGAGCTAATTACCAAAAGATAGGTGCCTTGTTGACCCTGAGGTAGCATGCTCTTTCTTGTCCCCTAGGCCAAGTTTATGTAAACAGAGGTGGCTCCTCTTGTCTGTAGTAAACAACCTTCCTCCCAGCCCCAGGATTTTGTTTTGTATTGACCCAAACCCCTAACAGCATATTTCTTCAAAACCCCCTTTTCCCATGCGTTAACGTTCACAGTTTTATTGTCTCTCTGTGCATGTCCATCACGCTTGTAAGCCTTCTAATCCTAACAAAAACAGAGTAAGGACCCTTACTCCCTTACTCCAGGCTCCTGTCTCCTCCCAGACATTAGTCTCTCTCAAATTTTAATGCTGCATCCACTCTCTTGCAGGACAAGACAGAACTCCAGATGCAGAGTCTATGACAATAAACTGTGTTGCAATCACTAAGATCTACAATACTAAAGAGTACATATCTTATATCTATCTATATCTATATCTACCTAAATATGTGTGTATTAAAACCTTTATCTTGCTTTTGTATAATGACTATGGAGACAATAACTAATGACATAAAGACTCATAGTTCTCTTCAAAATTTTTGCATTCTGAAAGCTATTACTCATGGTAAAGTCACAGATTCACACATTTAGCTATTAGAAGATATTTTATAGATACAAATTACCCCATTGGTTTTTAGTTTTGTATCCTCATATTTCTAGTGTTCCTTTAGCTAATGTCAGTATTCTAGAAGTTATTTTCAAATTTTCAAAACAAAAAACATAAAAATCATACAGGTAGTATAGGTGAGTTTCATTATATAGAAAAAGCATCAGCGTAGATATATATCAACTTAGAGTGGCAATATGTAAAAACTCATGCTATGGCTCAGACAGATTTAAATAATTACCAAATAATAAACTCACTCTTGTGAGAATATTCTTTCAAAATATGGGGGTAGAAGAGTAATAAAAATGTTAGGAGATACTGATCTAATCCCCTCATATCACCATTAAACAAAAATGAACACTGCCTTTTCCATGATAAAAAAAAAAAAGTTCAAAAACTGAAGCTGCCTGTGTCTGATATATTTACCTACAATTTTAATTGATTATCTGAAATTAATCTACATGGGTACTCTATAATTTCATAAATGAGCAGTGTACATGTACATAAGACTGCCAAGATTTTTTGAGACACATATATGCTTACTGACTGAATGATACATAATAAAATAAAATAAAATAAAATAAAATAAAATAAAATAAAATAAAATAAAATGGACATCCAATCCAAACTTTTTTTTTTCATTTATCCATCCCAACTAGTTTTAAGAGCCATATAAAGGTGAATAATGTATACTAGAAAAATGTCAGAACATCATTCCTAGAGGAGATATTCACCCATTTCCTGATTTACCTGGAAGATTATCCTCTGCTTGTTTGACTTCAGATACAGAGCACAGAGTTAATCATACTCTGACTGATGACACATTATCACCATTGTTCTCAGTATGACCTTAAATTTTTTTTCTCTTTTTTTTAAATGGCAGGTTTCCATACGCATTCCCTCTCTTGCCAGTGGATACCCAGTCTAAGATGCTAACTATATGGTTTTAGATATTAACATATCTATACATATTACTGATATGTGCACCATTATGTTCCTTCTGTAAACTTTCTCAATACATTATATTCATTGCAGTATAAATTATATAAAGGAAAATATCAAAGTGTGATTGAATTATCACAAAATAATGAGGGGATTATCACAAAGTAACACCAGCCACATAATGGCCATCCAGCTTGGGAAATAGAACATTACAGCAATCCAGGTGGCCCCCAAATTCCAGTTTCCAACTTGTACCTCATTTTTTTCTCCAAAAACTACCACTATCCTAATTTATAACACCATCATTTAGTGAATTCATGCGGGTTTGGAATTTTTCTAGTGAAAATTTTTCTAATTATAGGAATAAGTTATTTAATATTTACAAACTATCCAGATTTTGTTTTTTTAACCCTATGTCAGTTGCAAGAATTCAGCTTTCCTCAGTTTATCCATTTTATTTAAATTTTATCTGAATATAATTTTTTTTGTAATACCCATTTATTATTTTAGTGCCTATAAGTTCCATAGTGATATCCACTTTTCATTCCTAATATTATTTATATCTACTCTCTTCATTAATTCTTTGCCAGAGGTTTATATGTATGTATTTATTTTGGTATTCTCAAAAACGCAACTTTAGGTTTAGCTAGTCTTCTGTACTACAGGTTTGTTTTCAGTTTCGCTTGATACTTTTCTCTTTTTAATTTCCTTTTTTATAACTTTTCTACATTTACTTTTTTAAAATAATTTCTTCCAATGGATACTTAGATAATTCTCACTCTTTTCTGTTTCATTATATATGCATTTTAATAAATTTCCTCTAAGCCCTATTTTACTTTCACTTATAAATTTTGATATGAGTGTTTTAATCATCATTCAGTTTTAACTATTCTCATATTTCTGCTTTAAATGTGCTTTTTGACCTATAAGTTACTTAGAAACTCAATTTATAAATGTATAGGAGTTTTTAACTTACTGCTATTATTTTCTAACTTATTTATATTGTGATCAATGAATACTCTATATGATTTCAATCTGTGAATTTGTTGAGACCTGCCTGGTTTGTGGCTCGGAATATGGTAGATTTTGATAAATGTTTAATATGTACCCAAACACACACACACACATATTGCAGAATTGCAGATTTTTGATGAAGTATTCTATATATAAAAATTAGGTCCAATTTTAAATTGTATTATTTATGCATTTTATATTCTAATTAATTTTGGTTTGTTTGATCAGTTATTTAAAAATGTGTGTTCAATTCTACCATGACACTCTGGATTTATTTTTACTTATATTCCCATCAATTTCTCATGTTATATTTGAGCCTATGCTATTAAACTCACACAAACATATAATTATTATATCTATATATATACTGATTCTTTATAATTATAAATTATCCTCTTCAACCTCTATGGTTTACTTTATATCTTAAATATTTTGGTTTCTTTTATAGAGAAAAATCAGGTTCCTTTTTAAAAAAATTTTTTCAACAATGTGAGTGGAACTAGAGAGTATTATGCTAAGTGAAATAAGTTAGTCAGAGAAAGATATCATATGATTTCACTCGTATGTGGAATTTGAGAAACACAATAGATAAACATAGGGGAAGGAAAGGAAAAATAAGATAAAAACACAGAGGGAGGCAAACCATAAAAGACTCTTAAATAGAACAAACTGAGGGATGCTGGAGGGGAGGTAGGTGGAGGGATGAGTAAAATGGGTGATAGGCATTAAGGAGGGCGCTTTTTGGGAAGAGCACTGGGGTGTCATAGGTAAGAGATGAATCACTGGATTCTACTCCTAAAGCCAAAACTACACTGTATGTGAATGTAACCTGAATTTAAATAGAAAGAAAGAAACACAGAAAGACAGAAAGAAAGAAAGAAAGAGAGAGAGAGAGAGAGAGAGAGAGAGAGAAAGAGAGAAAGAGGAAAGACCAACTTTTTAAAATTTCAGTATATTCGACACACAGCATTACATTGGTTTCACATGTGCAACATGGTGATTAACTTCTCTATATATTATTCTATGCTTACTACAAGTGTATCTACCATTTATCACCATAGAAAGCTATTACAAAGCCTTCACTATATTCCCTGTGCTATGCCTTTTATTCTCATGATTTACTCATTCCACAACTAAAAGGATCTATCTCCCATTCTTCTTCACCCGTTCTGCCCATCCCCTTACCTCCCTTCCCTCTGGCAACCATCAGTTTGCTCTCTGTCTTCATAGGTCTGATTCTGCTTTGTAATTGTTTATTCATTTATTTTTAGATTCCACATACGAGTGAAATCATATAGTATTTGTCTTTGTCAGTCTGACTTATTTTTCTTAGCATAATACCCTGTAGGTCCATTAATGTTGTCTCAAATGGCATGATCTCTTCCCTTTTTTGGCTGTGTAATATTTCATTTTACATTAATATTCCATTATATATATGTATATATGTCTCCCATATCTTCATTATTTATTTATCTTTGATGGCTCTTAGGATACTCCCATATCTGGGCTATTATTTACAATAATAGCCATAGGGTACATATATTTTTTTTCAAATCAGTGTCTCTATTTTCTTTGGATAAATACTCAGTAGTGGCATTATTGAGTCATATGGTAATTTTATCTTTAATTTTTTGAGGAACTTCCATACTGTTTTCCACAGGAGCTGCACAAATTTACATTCTCACCATGTATGAGCGTTCCTTTTTCTCCCCATTGTTGCCATCAATTATTGTTTCTTATCTTTTTAATTTTAGCCATTGTGACCAGTATAAGGTGATATCTGATTGTGGGTTTTGATTTTCATTTCCCTGGTGATTAGTGATGTTGAGCATCTTTTCATGTGTCTATTAGCCATCTGTATGTGTTCTTTGGGAAAATGTCTACTCAGGTCTTCTGCCCATTTTTTTATCAGATTGTTTGTGGGGTTTTTTTTGGTATTGAGGTCTTGATATTTTAGATATTAACACCTTATCAGATATATCATTTGCAAATATCATTTCCCATTCAGTAGGTTACCTTTTTGTTTTGTTGATGATTTCCTTTCATCTGCAAAAGCTTTTTATTTTTATGTAATCTCAATAGATTATGTTTCCTTACCTGACATGTCCAGAAAAGTACTTCTATGGCTGATGTCAGAGAAATTACTGTCTGGGTTCTCTCCTAAAATTTTTATGGTTTCAGGTCTCACATTAAGGTCTCTCAGCCATTTTGAGTTTATTTTTGTATATAATGTAAGAAAGTGGTACAGTTTCATTATTTTGCATGTTGCTGTCCAGTTTTCCCAGCACCATTTGTTAAATATGTCACTTTTCCCATTGTATATTCTTGCCTCCTTTGCCACAGATTAATTGATCATATAATTGTGTGATTATTTCTTCACTGTCTATTCTGTTCCACTAATCTATGTGTCCATTTTTGTACCAGTACTATACTGTTTTGATTGCTTCAGATTTGTAGTATATCATGAAATCTGGAATTATGATACCTCCAGCTTTGTTTTTCTTTCTCAAGTTTGCTTTGGCTATTTGGAATCTTTTGTATTTCCATACAAGTTTTAGGATTATTTGTACTAACTCTATTAAAAAAAAAATCAATGTTTGGTATTTTGACACAGATTGCATTGAATCTGTATTTTCTTTGAGTAGTATGGAAGTATGGACATTTTAATAATATTAATTCTTCTAATCCATGAGCGTGGAATATCTTTCATTTGTGTCATCTCCAACTGCTTTTATCAACAATTTATAGTTTTCTAAGTACAGGTCTTTCACCTCCTTGGTGAAGTTTATTCCTAATTACTTTATTCTTTTGGGTACAACTGTAAATGAAATTATTTTCTTAATTTCTCTTTCTGCTACTTTGTTTTTAGCATATAGGCATACTACTGATTTTTATGGATTAGTTTTGTATCCTGTAACTTTACTGAATTTATTTATTTCTTCTAGTAGTTTCATGGTAGAGTGTTTAGGGTTTTTAATATATAATATCCTGTCATCTGCAAATACCAACAGTTTAGCTTCCTCATTACCAGTAGAGATGCCTCTTATTTCTTTTTCTTGTCTTATTGCTGTGACTAAGAGTTAGAGTAACAAGTTGAATAAAAATCTTATAAGATAAAGATAAAGATAATCTAAACCATAAGATAAAAATCTTACAGGAAAGCTCTCCATTTTGCATGCAGTATGATGTTAGCTGTGAGGTTTTCACATATGGCCTTTATCATGTTGAAGTATGTTTTACCTACACTTTGTTGAGAGCTTTTATCATAAGTTCATAGTAGTTTTAAAATGTGTGTTTTGATGTCCTTTTTAGTTTAGGAAAATTAAGAGCCTTTAGTACTTCAAATTAAAAAAATAAATTACAAGAGAGTAACATTAAAAAAATGTATGCCAACAAATTGGAAGCCTAGATGAAACAGAAAAATCCTTAGAAACATAAAATCTACCAACACTAAATCCCAAACAAATAGAAAATCTGAATAAACCTGTAACTAGTAAAGAGATTGAATCAGTAATCAAAAGCCTCTCAACACAGAAAATTCCTGAACCTGATGACTTCTGGAGAATTCTAACAAATATTTAAATAAGAACTAATATCAATTTTTCTCAAACTTTTCAAAAAAAAATTGAGGAAGAGGAATATTTACTTACTTATTCTTTAAGGCCAGCATTACTCTGATACCAAAGTAAGTATAAGAAATTTACAGAGCGATGTACTTCATTAATACTGATAGAAAAATCCTCAATGAAATTCTAGGCAACCAAATTCATTTGCATATTAAAAGGATTATTCACCATTATTAAGGGGAATTTATTCCTGGAATGCAAGGATTACTCAACATACAAAAATCAGTCAATGTAATACACCACATTAACAAAATTAAAGTGAAAATAAAATACCTGTAAACATCTCAACTTATAGAGAAAAAGCATCAGACAAAAGTGAAACCCCTTTCATGATTAAAAAACCATTCAACAAACTAAGAATTGAAGGAAAACACTTCAAGATGATAAAATCCATATAAAAACCCACAGCTAGCATCATACTCAGTAATGAGTAACTGAAAACTTCCTCTAAGATCAGGAAAAAGACAAATGCTTTTACATTTCTACACAACACAGTAGTAGTACTAGCCAAAGCACATAGGCGAGAAAAAGAAATAAAAGACATGCAAATCAAGAAGTAAAATTATCTGTTTGCAGGTGACATGATCTTATATGTAGGAAACTCTAAAGACTACATTATAAAACTGCTAGAACTAATAAATGAATATAGCAGAGTGTGGGATACAAATCAACATTCAAAAATCAGTTGTGTTTCTAGACATTAACCACAAACTGTCTCACAAAGAAATCAGAAAGACAATCCTATTTATAATAGCATCAAAAAGAATAAAACACTTAGACATAAACTTAACTAAAGAAGTGAAAAACTTGTAAACTAAAAACTACAAAATATTTATAAAAAATTAAAGAAGACAAATTAAATGGAAAGACATCCCATGTTCATGAATTAGAAGACATCATATTGTTAAAATGTCGATCCTGCCTGAAGCAATGTACAGATTCAACACAGTTTCTATCAAAATCCTAATGATATTTTTTCAGAAATAGAAAAAAGTATTCTAAAATTCATATGACACTGAAATAGACCTCAAATGGCAAAAAAATAATCTTGAGAAAGAAAAAGCTAAAGACCACATAATTCCTGATTTCAAATCATATTACAAAGCTACAGTAATCGAAACAGTAAGATACTGGCATATAGGCAAACAAGTAAACCAATATAAGAGAACAGGGCACAGAAATAAACTTTCACATAAGTGGTCAAATATTTTTGACAAAAGTGCAAAGACTACACAGTGGAGAAATGAAGCTATCTTCAACAAACATTTGTAAGAAAACTAGATAATTACATGCAAAAGAATGAAGGATCGCTACCTTACATCATCTATGAAAATTAACTTAAAATGGATTAAATATTTAAATATAAGACTTGAAACTATAAAATCCCTAAGAAAAAACTTAGGGAAAAAGCTTCATAACTTTGGATTTGGCAATGATCTCTAGGACGTGACACAAAAGCACAGGCAACGAAGTAAAAACAGACAAATGGGAATATACTAAGCTTAAAATTTTCTGGGTAACAAAGGAAACAACAGGGTGAATAAGCAACCTACAGAATGGAAGAAAATACTTAAATTATATATCTAAAAAATCCCAAACACCATAATTTTTTAAATTGGCAAAGAATTTGAATAGATATTTCTCAAAGAAATACAAATGGCCAACAAGTAAAGGAAAAGGCTCAACACTACTAATTATCAGAGAAATGTAAAACAAACTGTAATCAGATAATCACTTCATTTCTTTACAATGGCCACTATAAAACAACAACAACAACAAAAGATAACAAGTGTTGGCAATCATGTAGAAAAATTGGAATCCTTGTGTACTGTTAATGGGAATGTAAAATGGTATAGCTACTATGGAAAATAATATGGAGGTTCTCAAAACATAAAAATATATCATATGATCTACTAATCTCACTTCAGGGTGTATATCCAAAGTATTGAAAATAGGATTTTGAAGAGATCTTCACACATCCGTACTCACTGCAGCATTACTTACAAAACCAAGAGACGACAACCTAAATGCCCATTGCTGGATTAATTAATAAAGAAAATGTGGTATATACATACAATGAAATACTATTTAGCCTCTGAAAAAGAAGGAAATCCTGTCATATGCAACATGGATGAATCTTGAAGACATTATCCTAACTAAATCAATCACAAACATACAAATACTGCATAATTCCAATTATAGTAGAAAACAGTAAAACTCACATCGTTAGGCTCCATGCTGGGCACAGGGTCTGCTTGAGATTCTCTCTCTCTCTTTCTCTCTCTCTCCCTCTCCCCCTCCCCTGCTCATTCTCTCTCTCTTTCTCTCAAAATAAAGAAATAAACTTAAAAAAATAGAAAAGAAAAAACCCCTCCTAACAGGTAAACAGCCTCCAGAAATCTAGAAAAACAAGGCAACCCAATGAAATAGAGTTTCAGAGACATAAAGATACAGTTCATTTATATATATATATATATTTATATATATATATATACACACACACACATATATATATATACACACATATATATATATATGTGTGTATATATATATATGTGTGTGTGTGTGTATATATATATATATATATATAATCATTAAAGATGTATTAAACTTCACTCAGTAAAAGCCACAAAACAGAGATACTAATTTTCACTATCAAATTAACAAAAATTCAAGTATGTTAACACATTAGCAAGGCTGTGGGACAAAGTAGTCAAGGTCTCACTTGCTCTAGGGAATATAAAAATGGAACAAATTCTATGTAGGGAAAATTGATAATAGCTTTCAAAATAATATTTGCATTTTCCCTTTGACTGCCAATTGCACTTCTTGAAATTCATTCTAAAGATATGCCTGCTCATAAACAAAATATATGTATGAGGTTACATACTGCAGCATTGTCTGTAACAGTAAAACAATAGAAACACTGCAATGTACAGTAAGAGATTAAATACTCAGCTTTCCTTCTAGATGCATACACACATAACACACACCCCAATTCCACTTCATTACCTTGAATTCTTGAATTTCACGCTTTGGCCTTGTAAAACTAGTTGGGGTTACTGAGCACTTCATGGTTAATCACATCCCTGAGCCTTTGCGCTTCCTATTTTCTTTACCTTAAATTCTTAACTTTCCTCTTTTTCAACCTTCTCTAAAATTCCTATTTACCCTGATCAGATACCATGTTTCTTGGGACACCTTTCACGACTTCACAGAGTGTCAGTCACTTTCCCACAAAATGGTTGTTGATAAAACCAACATAAGCTAAGATTGCTCGTAGCTTACTTTCATCCTGATACTTCATTCAAAGTGAAATGAGAAGCCAAAAGTAGTTCACAGCTCTCAGAGGAATACAAGAGGATATCTACTGGCAACCTAGCAATATTTATTTTTTTCATTTGTTTTATTTAATTTTATCATGGTAAGAAGAATTACCATGAGATATACCTCCTAACAAAATTTTAAGTGTATGATACATTACTGTTGATTATAACTACAATGTTGTATAGCACATTTTCAATGCTTATTCATCTTGCTTAACTGAAACTTTATGCCCAGTGATTAGTAACTCCTGATTTCCCTCCTCCCTCAGACTGCCAGTCATCATCATTCTATCTTCTGATTCTATGAAGTTGACTATTTTAGAAACTTCATATAAAGTGAACCATGCAGTATTTGTCTTTCTGTGAATGGCTTATTTCATTAGTATAACATCCTCAAGGATTATCCATGTTTCCACATATTGCAGAATGCTCTTCTTTCTTAAGGCCGAATACTGTTCCATTGTATGTATTACCACATTTTTAAAAATCCATTCTCTGTTGATGGACACTTCTAGGTATTTATCCAAAAGAACTGAAATCTGGATCTTGAATAAATATTAGCACTCCTATGTTTATTGCAACACTATTCACAATAGTCAAGATATGGAAACAACCTAGCAATAAATCTAGAAATTTGTTAAGGCTATGAAGAAAAGTAAAGTAAATTTAGAAAACTGAATAATAAGAGAATAAAAGGGAGACCTTTTCAGGTAAGGATGACTACCATGATTACTTTTTTTTTTTTTTTTTAACGTTTTTATTTATTTTTGAGACAGGGAGAGACAGAGCATGAACAGGGGAGGGTCAGAGAGAGGGAGACACAGAATCTGAAACAGGCTCCAGGCTCTGAGCTGTCAGCACAGAGCCCGACGTGGGGCTCGAACTCACGGACCGCAAGATCATGACCTGAGCCGAAGTCGGCCGCTCAACCGACTGAGCCACCCAGGCGCCCCTACCATGATTACTTTTTATACTGTTTTGTCTTTTGAAAGTGAAACAAACATGCAGGATGCTAAAAAGACTTCCCAGCTCTCTCTCTCTATTCCTTAAGCTCTCCATGTATCTCTTTCTCCATGTATCCAAATCTCCCTATTTTCCTTTCTTTTTTGTCCCTGCCACAGAGGCCACTGGAATTTCTACTTCCGCCCATGCCCAAGCAATTGCTTTTCTAGTATAACTAGAACTAGGCTCTAGCATGGTCTTCTTTGCACCGAATGAAGGGAAATATCTAGTACTCTGTCACTATTATTTCTATAGGTAGTAAAAGTGCTTATTTCATTATCTTTGCTCCTGAATGCATCATGTCATACTTGAGTTTTCTATTCCATATCAGTCACCACTGATACAATCAATAGGTGTTGTGTTTTGAACACAAACAGCAGATCACATTTATCTCTGTGTCCTATTGTTAGGGCAACAGTCCCTGCAAAGTAGAAACTTAAGTTCCAGTGAAAGACCAACTTCATAAAAGTGAAAGACAGAAAGCAGAACACAGTCATAAGATTGTTTGTAGGACAAGTCTATTCCAGTTTTAGTAGCAGAGAAGAAATGTGACAAGAAATATGGCAAATTATCAGAAAACTTCCTTGCTGGAGGCCGAGCTATCCCAGCCTGATGGCAAGGCCCCTGCTGTGGACGGAGTGGGGCTGCAAGGCAGCCCACCGACAGTGAAGCTTCTAGTATTCCCGCTTTTAGATAATTTGGCCTTAATAAAAGAACCTGGGGAATTGTCTGTTGGGGAATTGCCCTCGACAGGCCCCCTGGGAAAAGAACCATTAGGAAAAGAAAATAAGGTTCCACAAGAAAATTGTGCGGCCCTGCATTTAGCCCTTGCCACCCCCTATAAGACTCCTCTACCTACAAGAAGGATAGCCTCATACGTTTCCCAGCCAAGGAGGGACAAATAGATTTGAAAGCCCCACTCCAGTAACGAAGCAGTGTATCTATGGGCACAAGTTACTCCAACCCCTAGGCCCATTTGGCCCCCAGGAGGCATTCCAGATGATGACTGAACCTCGTTGGTTAAAGTACAGAATGTTTCATTAGTTCCTAGGTGCATCGTCTCTCTGAGAACGTATAAGGCGTGGGTTCCTAAGGCCCTTTTGGCCGCCTCCTGGCACCTCAGACTCAGGCGAACACTTTTGTTCCTCAAACCACAAATGGTTCAGGGAAACAACTAAGAGGTCATGTCCCTGTAACAGTTCCACTTGAGGTGTTGAGAGATAGATGACCTTTCATGAAAACAGCAAAGCAAATGCTTTATAGATTATAGATAAACATAGTATATAATGGAAAATAATGTAAGAAATTAATCAATAAGCAAAGGGCAGGAGGGAACGTTATGAGAAGATAACCATGTTATTCCTTAAAGGATGGTTACACATAGGAACATTTTTAGGATCAGGTAATGCTAGAAAACATAGATAACGCATGCTATAAGGAAATTGCTAACAAATATATAATGCCACGTTTGCCATAATAAAGCGGCCAGTTCAACACACTGCTGTTGTCTGTGTCCATTTTTATTTTTGTTTTTTATTTTAGTTTTACTTTCACTTTTTCATTGACGCCATTCATCCTTTGGGAACCCCTGGACCTGCTGGAGCTGAACTCTGGCACTTCCTGCCAAATCATCATGGTTCAGGAGGGAATCCCACGGACACTTGTTAGGGGTAGGATAGATGGGAGCACTTATCACAGAAAACAGGTACCTGCAATAGAGAAGGAGATCTGAAAGGGCTTTTAAAAGGATCATTTTATTCAAAGGAACAAATAACGACGTTTCATGCCTCTACTTATGTCTGCATTTTATCTAATTCTAAACCTGTCAGGTCATTCTTCCTGTGGTGGTAGCTCCTCAGCTTGCTGAGGGCCTCAATGGCACAGACTAGTAGGAAAAAGAAAGTAATGAAGACATGTGCAAACATGGCTGGGGAATATGACATGGCTTTAGAATTAGTACTAGGAAAAGGCAAATAATAGTTACATATTCAATTCCCCCAGACACTGAATATGTTAAACAATTGGTTATAAATTCTAAGATTGAAATTTTTAGAAACCATCAAGGAAAAATCATAGAAAGGTCTGGTGAGATTAGGCCCATTCAAATGTGTTCTTCTTAACAAAAACAAAAACATTAATTAAAAATGCATTTCATTTTATTGTTAATCACTAGATTAGCCTATCAAAAATTAGTCAATTTGTTTTACCTGTGTAAATTCTGATAATTTTTTTTCCCACATAAAATGCACCAAAAGAAAATAAAAACAGTTGCAATCATTTATGAGACATTTATCAACTTAGAATGCCCAACAATCTGTCTATTGAAGATAATCTAAGAATGCATTAATTATTTTTATTAGATAAGATGAATAAAAACAAAATAGTAGTAATCTGAAGTGAAAAGTGCTAGAACAATGCAATCAAAAAACCTATCATGTCTTTAACTGGATATGACAATTTATACCTTTTATTCACACAAAAATTTCAGGATGAAATGTACTGACATAATTATTCTGAGGAATACAGAGCTGATTCAGTAAAAACAGCAGTGATTCCTCTCATTTGTATTTAAAAATACCTTCATGTGTATTATGCCTTATATTACTCCAGCAATGCTGAGCAGCATTTATCATAAACTTCCCTGCTTTACATGGATAATACTAGGGCTTACAAAGGTGAAAGTAACTAAAAGTAAGGACAGCCATTCAAATTATAAGCCACTTCTGATGATACAGCTTTTCTAGCACACTCCACTGTTTTTTTTTTTTTCATTTGAGTAAATTAACTTTGAGGCAAAGAGTTACTAAAAGACTGTTTCTTACCACATTCTGTCTCATTCTTTCACAAATGCATATTTAAAAAAAAATCTAATGGCTGTTCAACATAGATATTATCTATCTACTCTGCTCTTAAACTCATGTAAAATATCAAACTTGAAAGGGCATTGTCCAGTGCCCTTATTACTTTATACACTTGTATTTATCACACTGTAAGTTCATTTTTTGATGTTTGTTTCTCCCCCAAACATGTGGTCCAGGAGATAGTAGAGACCATAACTCCCCAAAGCTCATAGACGTCAGAGGACTGGTCTTTGCCAATCATGGTAAAGTTGTTGCCCTTGCCAGTATTAGTAAAGGAAAGGGCATGAGATCCAAATCTGCTGTGTGATTACTGGGAAAGGTTTCTTTTTTCTAGAAATAAGATCCAGGAAGAGACAGTCTCTTTGTTTCTCTGGAAAATGGTTCTGAATTTAACACCCAGAACTACTGGAGTCAACTTACTACCTACCTCAACATATGAATAGAAAAGAAACATAGAAAAGTAGAATCAGAGTCCTGACATGATCTCCTTCCAACTACTCTGCTTTCACCATTACATAAGACAAATTTATTCTTTGGGCCAAATTAGTCAGCACCCTGGTTACTTGTCCCAATTATATGTTCTTAAAAAAATCTAGGCCCGTAATGGTATGGACTTGATATTAATTCTAACCCTGGCAGCTATTCTATACCTATTACATATTTGTGTTTAAGCCTAATTCCAAAATTAATAAATAACACTATGTCAATAGTTTAGTGAAAGATTACAACCTCCCACTTGTGATAAGTCTTTGTAATGTTTTTCTCATGTGAACTGTATCTTATAATAATAATAATGTAAAGAAGAATATCACATCATTTATTAATCCATTTTCATGGACTAAGCACTGGGCTAGACACAATGCTATAATTCTCACAACGTTCAATAAGTTTATGGAATTTGGCTTTATTCCAATTTTACAGAAGGGTAATATGAAGCTAGGAGAGGTTATTTAATTTTCCCAATGTTAGCCCTACCATTTCCACTTCCCACTCCCATCTCATTGTTTCACCCTGGCCTTCCATTCGCCATACCTTCCCTCCCCTCCCAATCACTCATCTCCTCACCCCTCCTCTCTCTCTCTCTTCCTTCCCCTATCTCTGTAATTGACACTATTAGAATTCACAACCAGAGAGGCAATACACTTTCACTCTTTTACAGGCTTAAACCATACTCCTATTTTTTTTTAATTTTTTTAATGTTTATTTATTTTTGAGACAGAGAGAGACAGAGTATGAGCAGGGGATGGTCAGAGAGAGAGGGAGACACAGAATCTGAAGCAGGCTCCAGGCTGTGAGCTGTCAGTCAGCACAGAACCCAACGGGGGGCTCTAACAGACGGACCGTGATATCATGACCTGAGCCAAAGTCGGACGCTTAACCAACTGAGCCACACAGGTGCTCCTTAATTTTCTTTTGATAATTTTAGTTTAATACACGTTTTTTTTTGTTTGTTTGTTTTTGTTGTTTTTTATAGACTTTATTTTGGGTGCAATTTTAGGCTCACAGCAAAAATTGACTAGAAAATACAGAGTTCCAATATGATTCCTGTCCACACATAGGCAAAACCACCCATACCTTCAATATCCTGCATCAAAAAAGTGGTATTTTTTTTACAATCGATCCTATACTGACACATCATTATCACTCAGAGTCTATAGTTTACATTATGGTTCACTTCTGGTGGATCATACATTCTATGGGTTTTGAGAAATATTTAATGTCATCTATCCACCCCTGTGGTACGATAAAGAATTGTTCTATTGCCCTAAAACTCCTCTGTGCTCTGCCTTTTCGTCCCTCCCTCCCATGTAGGATTGGGCTACTACTGATATCTTTTTACTGTCTCCATAGTTTTCCCTTTTTCAGAATGTCATATAATTGGTTTTGTACAACATGTAGATTTTTCAGATTGGCTTCACTTAGTAATATGCTTTTAAGTTTCCAACATGTCTTCTCAGAAAGCAATAGCTCATTTTATTTTTTTTAATACTGAATAATATTCTATTGTCTGGACATACCACAGCATTTTTATCCATTCACCTACTAAAGGATATTTTGGTTGCTTACAAGTTTTGGCAAATCCATGTGTAGGTTTTTATGTGGGCATAAGTTGTCGATTCATGTGGGCAAATCCAAGCAGTATAACTGCTGGATAGATATGGTGAGAGTATGTTTAATTTTATGAGAAACTACTAAACTATCTTCCAAAGTGGCTGTACTACCTTGCATTTCCACCATCAATTAATAAGGCATCTTGATGCTCCATAGCCTCACCAATATTTGGTACTGTCAGTGTTTGAATTTTGGCCATTCTAATAGGTATGTAAGGTGGTATCTCACTGTTGTTTTAATTTACATTTTCCTGATGACGTATGATGTGGTATCTTTCCAAACACTTTTTGCCATCTTGCATATCTTCTTTGGTGAGGTGTCTTTTAAGATCTTTGAACCATTTTTCAAGTGGGTAGTTTATTATTATTATTATTATTATTATTATTATTGTATTATTGAGTTTTATGAGTTCTTTCTAACTATTGTGTAACAATCCTTTATCATATGTGTCTTTTGCATGTATTTTCTCCTAGACTATGACTCATTCTCATTCTCTTAAGTATAATAAGCTTTTGTTTTAGAATAGTTTTAGATTGATACAAAAATTGCAAAATAGTATAGACTCCCATTTATGATATTCCAAATTTTCCTTATTAATATCGTTTATTAATATAGAATATTTCTTATAAGTAATAAAACAATATGGATAAACTTTTTTAACTAAGCCCCATACTTTATTCAGATTTCTTTAGTTTTTACCTAATATCTCTTTTCTTCTCTAGGATCACATCCACAGTATCACACCATATTTAGTTTTCATGGCTCATTAGGTTCTGTTAGACTATGTTTCTTTGGACTTTTTTTTCTTTTTTGATGACCTTGACAGTCCTGAAGACTACTGATCAGGTATTTAGTAGAATGTCCTTGAACTGATTGGAAAGATGGGTGTTCTGATGATTAGAGTTGTGGGGTTTTTTTTTAAATAAAAGACCACAGACATAAATAATTTATGAAATTACTTTCCTTCAAGTAGGTAGAGCATAATTTCCCACCTGTTAAGTGTAAGTTACTCATAGTGACTCCCTTCCAAAAAAAGCACAATATGGAAAGCAGGGAAAACCAAGTAACTTTATAGCAGAGAAACCTAATAAATATACATTAATCAAACAATCAAGGTTAACATCTTGATAAGTCTTGCTGATAGTGTTGTCATGTTGATAGTGCATATAATGTGATGAAAATGGTATATTCTCATTTTTAATAAAATATAAATATTATTATTGTTCCTGTTATTTTAGAATGATGATTCAAAGGGGTTTCATTCTTAACTCTCTTTCATTTATTTTACAAAACTACTGAGCACCTGGGGGAGGAGCCAAGATGGCGGAACAGCATGGAAGTTTTTTGTGTGTCTTGCCTCCATGAAATACAGCCAGCCAACACTAAACCATTCTACACACCTAGAAAACTGACTGGAGGATTAACACAACAATCTGTACAACCTGAAGCACAGAATTTAGCAGGTACATGGCATGGAGAGGTGAACTTGGGGAGAGAGAAGCTGGTGGTGGGCAGGGAGCCACCTTTGCAGGCAGAATAAGGATGGAGACTGAGGTGGGGGAGAATACGGGAAAAGCACCCCTTCCCAAAAGCAGCTGGAGAGAAAGTGGAAAATTAGAAACAGCCATAGGGACTAAACTAAAAAGGGAGAAAGGACAAAGGAGAGGGTTTAAATTCCATTAAGACTATAAACAAGGGGAGCACAAAGGCTGCAACTCCGCAGCTCAATACCTGGTGGTGCTCTGGTGGGAAGGGCAAATCCCCAGGAACAGAGTGGGGTCCAGGAGGTTCTCGGGCCACACGGGGAAAAGCGGTTCCACTGCTGGAAGGACATTTGGTAGAGACTGTGGCAGCCACCTGGTCCCAGCAGACCCCAGAAAACAGCCACATTCGTGGGTGCTGGAACAAGATCGTTAAGGGTGAAGCCTGGTGCCACATGTGTGTTGTGATTTTCCATAATCCCTGAAACGCTGCTGCTGCACTATCTCGCAAACTTTTTCTGGGGTGGGCTGGCATCTGGCCACAGTCTCGGGAACAGGCAGCAGCAGGGTCCACCAGGCATTCCTGGGTGCAGCCGACATTTGGCCATTGCTCATTTGGCCATTGCTCAGTGATACCCTCCCTCGGAGGGGCAGAATGGATCAAAGCCACAGTCCTTCAGAAGTAAGGAGCCAGGGAAAACAGCTGCATCCGAGACAAAATTTAGGAAAGAGGTACTGCCTGGAGCTTGGTCATGGACACTGAAGAAGCGGGGAGTAGACAAAAGCTGAAGACAGAGGATGGGTGCATGATTGCTGATCAGAGAGAACAGAGTTCCCATACTAGAGTCTGGGTAGCTGGGTAACACCATTTTCACTGCTCCTGCGCATGTGCATACGCACCTACCAGCTGCAACAATCCACCCTAGTAGGCCAGCAACACCATCTAGTGGAGAACGGAGCTGTTGCACCGAGCCCCACCCAACTGGGCCAACCTTGCTTGTCAGGAACACAGGTCTCACCAGCTGCTTAATTTGTGGATATAAAGAGCTACATAGTCTGACTTCTGGGAGAAAATGAAGTAATTTCAGTCCTATTTTAATCTGTTAGCAGGCCCATCTATTCAATTTTCTTTCTTTTTTTCTCTTTTATACTATTCTTTTTCTTGAATACAGAAAGAGAAAAAAATCATTTTTATTTTCAATTTTTTATATTTTTCTTTAAATTTGTTTTACTATATTTTTTACTTTTGTGTAAATTTTTTCAAATTCTATCTTACTTCCATCATTCTATTTTCGTCTACTTCTGTGTATTCATTTTTCAAATTTTCAAACAATTTCCTTGTTTTCTTTTTTCTTTTTCTTTTTTTCTCTTTCATTTCCTTTCTTTTTTCCTGAATGCATAAACTGAAAAACTTCATTTTTTACTTTCAATTTCTATTAAACTTATTTTTAATTTTTTACTATATTTTTTGCTTTTATGTAAATTTTTTCAAATTCTATTTTACTTCAATCATTTTATTTTGTCTACAATGTATTCACTCCTTCAAATTTTCCAAGGATTTCTTTTTTCTCTTTTTCTCTTTTATTTGTTTCTTTTCTTTTTCTTGAATAGAAACAGAAAAAATTCATTTTAAGTTTTAATTTTTTATTAAAAATATTTTTCTTTAATTTTTTCCTACTGTATTCTTTACTTTTGTGTAAATTTTTTCAAATTCTATTTTGCTCCCATCATCTTAATCTACTTCAGTGTATTCATTTTTTCAAATTCTCAAAGGATTCCCCTCCCCCTTTTTTTCTCTAATCTGTCTAAACACTTTCAACACCCAGACCAAAACACACCTAGGATCTAGCATCATTTATTTGATTTCTTTGTGTTGTTTTTCTTTTTTTTTTTATTTTATTCATTCTTCCTCCAAAATGATGAAGTAAAGGAATTCACCCAAAAGAAAGAGCAGGAGGAAATGACAGGCAGGGACTTAATCAACACAGATACAAGCAAGATGTCTGAACCAGAATTGAGAATGCGATAATAAGAATACTCGCTTGGGTTGAAAATAGATTGGAATCCCTTTCTGTGGAGACAAAAGAAGTAAAGCCAGTCAGAACGAAATTAAAAATGCTATAACTGAGGGGAGTCTGGGTGGCTCAGTCTGTTAAGCGTCTGACTTTGGCTCAGGTCATAATCTTGCACTCCATGAGTTTGAGCCCCATGTCAGGCTCTGTGCTGACAGCCCAGAGCCTGGAGCCTGTTTCAGATTCTGTGTCTCCCTCTCTCTCTGACCGTCCTCTGCTCATGCTCTGTCTCTCTCTGTCTCAAAAATAAATAAACGTTAGGGTGCCTGGGTGGCTCAGTCGGTTGAGTGTCCGACTTCAGCTCAGGTCATGATCTCACAGTCTGTGAGTTCGAGCCCCGCGTCGGGCTCTGTGCTGACAGCCCAGAGCCTGGATCCTGCTTCGGATTCTGTGTTTCCCTCTCTCTCTGCCCCTCCCCCGCTCATGCTCTGTCTCTCTCTCTCTCTCTGTGTCAAAAATAAACATTAAAAAAAATAAAAAAAATAAATAAAATAAATAAATAAATAAACGTTAAAAATTCTATAACTGAGCTGCAATGTTGAAAGCTGCCATGGCGGAAGGGTGGATGATGCAGAGAACTGAATCAGCAATATAGAAGACAAACTTATGGAGAATAATGAAGCAGAAAAAGAAGAGGGAGACTAAGGCAAAAGGGCACAAAATAAAAATTAGAGAAATCAGTGACTCTTTAAAAAGGAATAACATCAGAAATCATAGGGGTCCCAGAAGAGGAAGAAAGAGAAAAAGGAGTAGAAAATTTATATGAGAAAATCATAGCATATCCTAACCTGGTGAAAGACACAGACATCAAAATCCAGGAAGCACAGAGGACTCCCATTAGATTCAACAAAAACCAGCATTCAACAAGGCATATCATAGGCAAATTCACAAAACACTTGGGCAAGAAAAGACTCATGAAAGCAGCAAGGGAAAAAAAGTCCCTAACCTACAAGGGAAGACAGATCAAGTTTGCAGCAGACCTATCCACAGAAAGTTGGCAGGCCAGAAAGGAGTGGCAGGATATGTTCAATGTGCTGAATCAGAAAAATATGCAGCCAAGAATTCTTTACCCAGCAAGGCTGTCATTCAAAATAGAAGGAGAGATAAAAAGTTTCCCAGAAAAACAAAAATTAAAGGAGTTTGTAACCACTAAACCAGCCCTGCAAGAAATTTTCAGGGGTATTCTCTGAGGGGAGGAAAGATGAAAAAAAAAACATATATACACACACACACACACACACACACATATATATATATATATATATATATATATATATATATATATATAAATACCAAAAGCAACAAAGATTAGAAAGGAACAGAGAACACCACCAGAAACTCCAACTCTATAAGGATCATAATGGCAATAAAATAATATCTTTCAGTACTCACTCTAAACGTCAATGGACTCAATGCTCTAATCAAAAGACATATGGTAAGAGAATGGATAAGAAAACATCCCACTTTATAAGAGACCCACTTTAGACCTAAAGACACCCTCAGATTGAAAAAAAGGGGATGGAGAACCATCTATTATGCTAATAGTCAACAAAAGAAAGCCAGAGTAGCCATACTTATATCAGACAATCTAGATTTTAAATTAAAGACTGTATCAAGAGATGGAGAAGGGCATTATATCATAATCAAGGGGTCTATCCACCAAGAAGACCTAACAACTGTAAACATTTATGCCCCAAATGTGGAGAACCCAAATATATAAATCAATTAATCACAAACATAAAGAAACTCATTGGTAGTAATACCATAAGAGTAGGAGACTTCAACACCCCACTCACAATGGACAGATCCTCTAATCAAGAAATCAACAAGGAAACAATGGCTTTGAATGACACACCGGACCACATGAACTTAACAGATATATTCAGAACACTTCATCCTAAAGCAGCAGAATATACATTCTTCTCAAGTGCACATGGAATATTCTCCAGAATAGACCATATACTGGGACACAAATCAGACCTAAGTAAGTACAAAAAGATCGAGATCATACCATGCATATTTTCAGACTACAATCCTATGAAACTCGAAATCAACCACAAGAAAAAATTTGGAAAGGAAACAAATACTTGGAGATGGAAGAACATCCTACTAAAGAATGAATGGGCTAACCAAGAAGTTAAAGAGGAAATTAAAAAGTATATGGAAGTCAGTGAAAATGATAACACCATTACCCAAAACCTCTGGGACACAGCAAAGGTGGTACTAAGAGGAAAGTATATAGCAATCCACGCCTTCCTAAAGAAGGAAGAAAGATCTCAAATACACAACCCAACCTTATGCCTTAAGGAGCTGGAAAAAGAACAACAAATAAAACCTAAAACCAGAAGACAGCAAATAATAAATATTAGAGCAGAAATTAATGCTATCAAAACCAAAACAAACAAACAAAAAATAACCCAGAACATATCAATGAAACCAGAAGCTGGTTCTTTGAAAGAATTAATAAAATTGATAAACCTCTAGCCAGTTTGATCAAAAAGAAAAGGATCCAAATAAATAAAATCAAGAATGAAAGAGGAGAGATCACAACCAACACTGCAGAAATATAAACAATAATAAGAGAATATTGTGAGCAATTATATGCCAATAAAATGGGCAATATGGAAAAAATTGACAAATTCCTAGAAACATACACACTACCAAAACTGAAACAGGAAGAAATAGAAAATTTGAACAGATCCATAACCAGTAAGGAAATCAAATTAGTAATCAAAAATGTCAAAAAACAAGAGTCCAGGGCCAGATGGCTTTCCAGGGGAATTCTACCAAACATTTACGGAAGAGTTAATACCTATTCTCTTGAAAGCTGTTCCAAAAAATAGAAATGGATGGGAAACTTCCAAACTCTTTCTATGAAGCCAGCATTACCTTGATTTAAAACCAGATAGAGACACCACGAAAAAGGAGAACTATAGACCAATTTCTCTGATGAACATGGATGCAAAAATCCTCAACAAGATATTAGCCAACCAGATCCAACAATACATTAAAAAAATTATTCACCACAAGTAAGTGGGATTTATACCTGGGATGCAGGGCTGGTTCAATAACCGCAAAACAATTAACATGATCCATCACATCAATAAAAGAAAGGACAAGAACCATATGATCCTCTCAATAGATGCAGAGAAAGCATTTGACAAAATCCAGCATCCTTTCTTGATAAAAACCCTCAAGAAAGTAGGGATAGAAGGAACACACCTCGAGATCATAAAAGCCATATATGAACAACCCAATGCTAATATCATCCTCAATGGGGAAAAACTGAGAGCTTTCCCCCTAAGATCAGGAACAAGACAATGTCTACTCTTGCCACTGTTATTCAACATAGTATTAGAAGTCATATCCTCTGCAGTCAGACAACACAAAGAAATAAACGGCACCCAAATCAGCGAGGAGGAGGTCAAACTTTCACTCTTCACAGATGACATGATACTTTATGTGGAAAATCCAAAATATTTCACCAAAAAACTGCTAGGGTTGATTCATGAATTCAGCAAAGTTTCAGGATATAAAATCAATGCACAGAAATCAGTTGCATTCCTATACACCAACAATGAAGCAACAGAAAGAGAAATCAGGGAATCTATTCCATTTACAGTTGCACAAAAAACCATAAAATACCTAGGAATAAATTTAAATAAAGAGGTGAAAAATCTATACACTGAAAAACTATAGAAAGCTTATGAAAGAAATTGAAGAAGACACAAACAAATGGAAAAGATTCCATGCTCCTGGATAGGAAGAACAAATATTGTTAAAATGTCGATACTCCCCAAAGCAATCTACATAGTCAATGCAATCCCTATCAAAATAACACCAGAATTCTTCACAGAGCTAGAATAAATAATCCTAAAATTTGTATGGAACCAGAAAAGACCCTGAATAGCCAAAGCAATCTTGAAAAAGAAAACCAAAGCAGGAGGCATCACAATCCCAGACTTCAAGCTATACTCCAAAGCTGTAATCATCAAGACAGTATGGTACCTGCACAAGAACAGACACTCAGATCAATGGAACAGAATAGAGAACCCAGACATGGACCCACAAACATATGGCCAGCTAATCTTTGACAAAGCAGGAAAGAATATCCAATGGAATGAAGACAGTCTCTTCAGCAAGTGGTGCTGGGAAAATTGGACAGTGACATGCAGAAGAATGAACCTGGACCACTTTCTTACACCATACACAAAAATAAACTCAAAATGGATGAAAGACCTAAATGTAAGACAGGAAGCCATCAAAATCCTCGAGGAGAAAGACGGCAAAAACCTCTTTGATCTTGGTCGCAGCAACTTCTTACTCCACATGTCTCCAAAGGTAAGGGAAACAAAAGCAAAAATGAACTACTGGGACCTCATCAAAATAAAAAGCTTCTGCACAGCAGAGGAAACAGTTAGCAAAACTAAAAGGCAACTGAACGAATGGGAGAAGATATTTGCAAATGACATATCAGATAAAGGGTTAGTATCCAAAATCTATAAAGAACTTATCAAACTCAACACCCAAAAAACAAAGAATCCAGTGAAGAAATGGGCAAAAGACATGAATAGACACTTCTCCAAAGAAGACATCTAGATGACCAACCGACACATGAAAAAATGCTCAACATCACTCATCATCAGGGAAATACAAATCAAAACCACAATGAGATACCACCTTACACCTGTCAGAATGGCTAACATTAACAACTCAGGCAACAACAGATGTTGGTGAGGATGTGGAGAAAGAGGATCTCTTTTGCATTGTTGGGAATGCAAGCTGGTGCAGCCACTCTGGAAAACAGCATGAAGTTTCCTCAAAAAAGTAAAAACACAACTACCCTATGACCAAGCAATTGCACTACTAGGCATTTATCCACAAAATGCAGGTGGGCTGTTTCAAAGGCACACATGCAGCCCCATGTTTATAGCAGCACTATCAATAATAGCCAAAGTATGGAAAGAGCCCAAATGTCCATCGATGGATGAATGGATAAGGAAGATGTGGTATACATATACAATGGAGTATTACTCAGCAATCAAAAGGAATGAAATCTTGCCATTTGCAACTATATGGATGGAACTGGAGGGTATTATGGTAAGTGAATTTAGTCAAAGAAAGACAAAAATCATATGACTTCACTCATATGAGGACTTTAAGAGACAAAACAGATGAACATAAGGGAAAGGAAATAACAATAATATAGAAACAGGGAAGGGGACAAAGCATAAGAGACTCATAAATACAGAGAACAAACTGAGGGGTTGTGGGAGGGGAGATGGGCTTAACGGGAAGGGGAACTAAGGAATCTACTCCTGAAATCATCGTTGCACTATAGGCTAATTTGGATGTACATTTAAGAAAATACAAAATAAAAGAAGTTAACGAAAGAAAGAAAGAAAGAAAGAAAGAAAGAAAGAAAGAAAGAAAGAAAGAAAGAAAGAAAGAAGAAAGAAAGAAAGAAAGAAAAAGAAACAACTGACCACTTAACATTTGTTTAATACCATCCAAGATGTTTCTACATAAAGATGCAAATTTGGATCATTTGTCATTTGCACCATTCATTGTCCATTTCTCTAAGATGTCATGAAAACAAATCAGTGCTTACAACTCCCAGTACAATTTCTAGTAAGCTGAAAGTATTCCCTATTTATTGCTTTTCTATTATTTCATGACAAATTACCACAAATGTAGTGGCTTTATAACAATACCCATTTATCATTTCACATTTCTGTATATTAGAATTCTAAACACAGAACTTGGACTCTGTTCAGGTCTCACTAGACTGAAATCAAGTTACTGGCCAGTACTAAAGTTCTCATATGGGCATAGGGTTGTCTCTTAAGGCTCTCTGGTTGTTGGCAGAACTGATTTCCTTGCAGCTATAGGCCTATGGTCACCATTTACATTCTAACAGTTGGCTGGATTTCTCAGCTCCTGGAGGCTGCCCACAGTTCCCTATCATAAGGCCCCCATATGCTGTTTTCAACAGAAGTGTTTGTTTTCTTCTAGGCCAGATGGTACATATCTCTTAGACTTCCATTTCTGCAAGCAGGAAGAGTACCCTCTGATTTTAGGGCTCATGAGATTAAGTCAGGCCCACCTGAATAAACTGCTTATTTTACAATAAACTGATTTGGGGACTTAATTGTTTCGGCAATATTGCTTCACAGAATTATCTACATTAGCATTTGGTTGAATAACGGGGAGAAGGTGTATGAACTGCCAGAAACCTTGTGGGACCATCATAAAATTCTACTTTCCATATTCTCATCTGACTTTGTTGAAAAGAATAAAGAATATCACTTACACCCACTTCTGGGTTCTCTAACAAAGTTAATGCCTACATTCTCAGCCTTGACTTGGCAAGCTGGTGCCACAGATCTGGTTTTGAAGTTTGTTTACAAACAACATGATCAAAGAAAACCTATATTAAATCATCTAATGGAATATTTATCCCTATTCTATAGGATGCTGTGAGAAATAAATTAGATATAAGAGAATACCTAACTTGGTTCCTGAAATGCTTTAAGTCAAGAGCTATTTAATTCATTTTAACATACAATATCCATTTTATGAATAGCAATGTACTGTTAGGAACACACTAGTGAGCAAGACAGTCACATCCATGACCTCATGAAATTCTTGTTTTGTTAGATATTAAATAAATCAACATAAGTAATAAACTACAATTATGATTAATCCTATCAAAAGAAAAAAATGTGTAGAAAAATGAGAGAGTCAAAGCAAGAATCCAGATCCCTAGCTTTTATTCCAGCACCCTTTCCAAATGAAACTTTGACTGAATTATCCAACACTTCAAAAATCCAGTCAAAACTCTATTCCAAATTGGATGGTATATGAACAGAATTACATTTATCTGTCTGAAATCTAGCTTAATAGGAAATATTGTTTAATGATGAACCTAAGCAAAAGTCTTGACTGAAAGTGGGAAAGGAGTGACAATAGCACTTTTCTAAAAGGTTTTCATTGAAGACCTTTTGGTCCTATTGGAAACTAGTATTCAGTTATCCACTGAGCCCTGGATAGAGAAGTGGAAGCTCAATGACTCAGAGGAGTAATTTAAAAGCATATTACTTTAATCTATATATTTGAGTAAGATATTTGGGATCCTCACCTAAAATCAATTTGCCCCATTCCAATTTTCTTGAATAAAATTCTTGGTCATTTTAATGAATCTAGTCTTCGAAATGTTTCTGAATTTGCCCTACCTTTTTTAAAAGTTTTATTTATTTATTTATTTATTTATTTATTTATTTATTTATTTAGAATGAGAGAGAGAGAGAGGGAGAGAGAGGGAGAGAGAGAGAGAGAGAGAGAGAGAGAGAGAGAGAGAGAATGAGTGGAGGGGGTAGACAGAGGGGGGGAGAAAGGATCCCAAGCAGGCTCCACAGTGTCAGCTCAGAGCCCTACCCAGGGATCAGACTCACAAATCATGAGATCATGACCCAAGCTGAAATCAAGAGTTGGATGCTAAACTGACTAAGCCACCCAGGTGTCCCTGCCCTACATTTTTTTTTCAATGCACCATTAAGAACAGAGAAATAGAAGAGAAAGACCTGAGGAATTAGATCTCCAGGCTAGTAATAAGTAAATGCGCACCAATGTTGGAGAAAAATATGAGTTAATAGGGAGAGGAAAACATAATTTAGAACAGCATATATTTGGTGAGGTGAAAACCCAGAAAAAATAATTACAAAGTCTTGCTTGGGAAGTGAATCAAATTAGACACGTATATAAGATATACAGTGCCTTGGAACAAGGACACTATGATTTGTAAATCTGGCATTTTGACTCTGTGAAGATAGGGATTAATCACAACACGATGGGCCACTTCACTCACTCCTTCTTTACAGATACACTTACTAAACAAGGTTTTACACTTTGAATATCACATTGTCAAAGAGAAAGATGATAAATAACAAGTATGCATTAGTTTTCTATAGCTGGTTAACAAATTCTCACAAACATTGCGGTTTAAAACTGCGGTTTAAATACATAGTTATTATCTTACTATTTCTGTAAGTCTGAAGTCTACACAACACAACTGAATTTTCTGCTTAGGTCCAACAAGACTGAAATCAAGATGTCAGCTGAGGTTGTATTCACATATGAAGCCTGAGTGTCCTTTCAAGCTCATCCAAGTTGTTGGCAGAATTCAATGCCTTGTAGTTTTAAGACTAAAGTTCCCATTTTCTCACTGGCTGTCAACCCAAGGTTACTCTTAACTTCTAAGGGATGCCCACAGGTCCTAGCCATGTCACCAACTCACAACACTGCAGCTAAAATCATAAGAGCCAATAGATGAATCTCACTCTAGTCTCTTAAATCAAGGTCATATATATAAGATAACCTAATCAAATGAGCAACTTTCCATCATATTCACAAACCCTAACCAAGTGGGGGAATTTCATAGGACATGTTCAACTGGCTCTGGGAATCTTGGGAGCATTCTGTATGTTTGCTTCATAAAAAACAAACAAACAACAACAACAACAACAAAAAGCCAAACTTTTCCCAAAATGGTTGTACCATTTTACACTCCCATGAGCAATGTTTGAAAGTTCCAATTGCTTCACAGCCTCAACTACATTTAGCATTGACAGGTGTTATGTTTTGGTTTGGATTCTTTTCTATTTTCTTTTTTAAAAAATTTTAACCATTAAAGTGGGTGAAATAATATTGTATTATGATTTTAATTTGCATTACCCTAGTGACTAATGATCAGAATTTTTAGAGGACTATTGGCAATTGATATATCTCCTATTGTAATTTATAAGGTGGTTGTTCAAATTATATGCTCATGTTTCAATTGGACTACTTGTTATTAATGAGTTATGGGAATTCCTTATATATTCTGGACATAAGACCTCCGCCATATATATTATTTATGAATACGTTCTAGTTTGCAGCTTGCCTATTCATTTTTAATGGTGTATTTCATGAACAGAAATATTTAACATTAATGAAGTCCACTTCATAAATTCCTTCTTTTATGGTTATTGGAATCCTTCTAATTTAAGAAATCTTTAATTCTTCCAGTTTACAAAGTTACTTTCCTTTCCCCCTCCCCCAAATTTCACATACTTGTGAATTTTCCAATTTTCCCAATTTTCTTTCTGGTATTGATTTCTAGTTTCACATCTTTGTAGTCAGAAAAGACACTGGGTATGATTTCATTTTTCTTAAATTTGTTAAGACTTGTTTTATGGTAAATATATGATCTATCCTGAAGAATGTTCCATGAGTACTTGAGAAGAATGTGTCCTCTGCTGTTGCTAAATGGAATGTTTTGTGTATATCTGCTATGTCCATTTCGTCTATACTGTTATCTAACTCCAATGTTTCCTTATGGATTTTCTGTCCAGATGATCTATCCATTATGGAAAGCAGGTTATTAAAGTACTGCTATCTATCTCCCCCTTCAGTTCTATTAATAAGAGCTTTATATATTCAGGTACTATGATGTTGGTTACATATATTTACACTTGTTACATACTCTTGATAAATTGACCCCACTTTGATTATATAATAACCTTAACCCATGGGAAAGTTGTTATACTTAAAGTCTATTTTTTTATTATATAAATATAGCCACCCCTGTTCTCTTTTGGTTACCATTTGCATGGAATATCTTTTTCCATCCCTCACTTTCACAGTGAGTGTCCTTAAAGTTCAAGTGAGCCTGATGGAGGCAGCATATCCTAGGGTTTTCTTTTTTAATACATTCAGCCACTCTATGTCTTTGATTGGAGAATTTAATTGATTTAAATTTAAAGTGATACAGGTAAAGACATATTCTTGCCTTATTTATTTATTTATTTATTTATTTATTTATTTATTTATCTGTTTTGTGGTTACTTTCTTCCTTTCTTCCTGTGTCTTATGGCCTTATGCGGCTTCTTTTGCATAAAATTGCTTTCTCTTATGGCTTTTAAAATTATGTCTTTATCATTATTATTATTTTTTTTTTTTTTTGCCATTTTAGTTACTAAGCATCTTGGTGTGAACCTCTTGGTTTGATTTCACTGGGGGAGGGCTTCAGGTGTGTCTCCTATGTGTGTTGCAAGCATTCTGCTGTTGTGACTGAGCTGCTTTTTCCCTTCAGTCCAGCGGCTCTCTTTGCCTGTTGCAGATAGGGTTTGGTCCCTGTGTTGTTAGTTGGGCCAGTCCAGATCACCTTGAGCTTATGTTGAGTCATACCAAGCATTTACCAGAGATGCAGTAGCACTGAAGTGCAAGGTGTTTTTCCTGTTTCATCCCCTGAGAAGCTTTCACTGATGGGTAGGGCCTGTAGTCAGACCCAGGATCAGCCCTCAGCTCCGTGCTCAGGCCACAGGTAGACTGGTATGTGTAATTATCTTCCCCTCTCCCCACTGCAAGAATCACTTTGGAGTGGTGCTGGCCTCTGTTGGGGCTCCTAAACACTAATTTTATTTTTGAGAGAGAGACAGAGTGTGAGCAGGGGAGGTGTAGAGAGAGAGAGGGAGACACAGAATCCATGGCAGGCTCCAGGCTCTGAGCTGTCGGCACAGAACCTGACTGGCGCAGGGCTCCAACTCAGGGCTGGTGAGATCATAGCCTGAGCCGAAGTCAGAAGCTTAACTGAGCCACCCAGGCGCCCCATCATGCACACTGCGTATCTTATGGCACCACTTTGCATGAACTCCAGCCAAGGTGGGGTGGGTGGGGAGCAGGTCTTCAAAAAAGCTTGGACAGGATGCAAGGTGTTATCAATGTTTGGGAAACTGTGCTATGGGAAGGAATTTCAAGTCGCTTAAAAAAAACCTGCATAAGGGCTCAAAGGGGCAGTTCCGCAGAAGTGCTTGAGGGTGGGGTATGCTGTTAGCAAGCTAAGTGCCGAGTATTGTCACTGGTGTTAGTTCTTGCAGGTTTCTGCCTATCTAGGTTGGGGACAGGGGAGGGAAATGGTGCTGCCAGCTCTTTTGTTCTTCAAGAAGTCTTCCAATGAGCCCTGCCCCTCCAGCACACACTCTGAGATTAGCAAACAAACCTCCTTCCCTATACCTCAGGCAATTTTCAAACTACTGCTTTTAAATTGTATCTTACAGTGCTGTTTGTTGTGCTATCTCCTTCAGGGTGGGGACTCAGATTCCTCCTTCTAAAGCTGGGCCTACTGATTTTTAAAGATCCAGGTGCTAAGCCCCACTGACTATAAGAACTCATGAAATTAGGCCCCTTCAGTTTTCAAAGCCAAATGTTGTGGGAATTTGCCTTCCCTGTGGGTTCCCTGTGCCTGTGGTTCCTGCTGTGAGGGTCTCTTTCTTTCTTCTCTCTGCACCTGCCACATCCCTTTCTTCTGAGGAAATCCTGCAAGTCCATTTAGCTCCTAGCCCTATTTCTGTCCTTCTTACCCTCTTTAATGTGGCCTCTTCTCTACATTTAGCTGTGGAGACTCTGTTCTGCTACTCTTTGGGTCATTTTCTGAGTTGTTTACAGGGATGTGGGTGTTATCTAGTCATATCTGTGGGACGAGGTCAACATAGGATCCTTCTACTCTGCCCTCTGTGAGTCTGCTAAGCCATTAATTCTTTTTTTTAACTTTTTTTTAAGTTTTATTTTTCATATTTGTGAGAGACAGAGACAGAGCACAAGCAGGCGAGGGGCAGAGAGAGAGGAGACAGAATCTGAAGAAGGCTCCAGGCTCCGAGCTGTCAGCACAGAGCCCGATGCGGGGCTCGAACTCACGAGCAATGAGATCATGACCTGAGCTGAAGTCTGACGCCCAACCGACTGAGCCACCCAGGCGCCCCAGCCATTAATTCTTTAAATAAGCTTTCTGCCTCTTTTTCTCTCTTCTCCTTTGGGAACTCCCATAATGTGTATATTATTTTCCTTCTTGGTTTTCTATCAATCACATAGGCTTTCTTCACTCTTTCTCATTTTTTTTTCTTTTTTCTCCTCTGATCGCGTGCTTCCAAATGATCTGTCTTTGAGTTCATAGATTCTTCTACCTGATCGAGTTTGTTATTGAAGCCCCTTGTTGCATTTTTCATTTCATTCACTGTATTCTTTATCTCCAGACTTACTGTTTGGTTCTCTATGATTTCTATATCTTTGTTGTACTTCTAGTTTTGTCCATGCATTGCCTCCCTGGTTTCATAGAATGTATCTGTATTCTCCTGTATAGAGAGTTACTCACTGAGTAACTAAAAAAATATATATATATTTTGGATTTTTACCAAGCAATTCATAGATCCCCATTTCTGTTCAGTTACTGGGAAATTATTGTGTTCCTTTGGTGGTGGCATGCTTTCCTAATTTTTTATGTCACTTGAAGACTTGTGTTGCTCTCTTTGCACTTGAAGGAGTTACCTCTTCCAGTCGTTACTGAGTAGCTCCAAGAGAGAAAGACCCTAACTACTCAGGCCATCTAGGAATTCTGGGGGTCTCACAGACCTTTTCTATGGATGTGCATACTCCCTTCCTCCTGAAGTCTCTAGTTGGGGAAGTTTTAAATTTGTATGCCTTCTCTCAAGGTGCCCCTAAACAGGCGTATATATTTACCATAACAGTGGTTCTCAACTGAGTTGAAATTCAGATTCCCAGGCTCATGCATGAAATTCAGTAAGTCTGAGGTGAAGCCCAGCAATCCACTTTAGGGAAGGGATTGTGTCACTTTCACTCCTAGAATACAAACATGGACTGAAAACATCAAGTGCGGACTACACCTTCAACACTAAATTAAATCATATTAAATGGTTTTGGTCCGTGATTTAGAAAATACACTTATCTTTGTTCCAATTATCGTTAAGTGCTGGTCAGTATTACCTTTAAAATGTGTTAGACTTGTCGGTCCCAGTAGCCTAATGGATAGCAATTGGCCTCCTAAAGTGTGTTACTCTACCTATTCTGGATTTCCATGTTAGCTAGAGCCATCATTGCCTTCTACATAGACTATGTCAATAATCTCCTGTTCTCCCTACTCATGCTTTTCAACAGCGAATCAGATGATGTTACCCACACACTTAAAACACTCCAATGCTTCCAAGCAATGAATTGTGTATTTCTTATATTCCTGAACTCTCCTTTTACTAATTTTCAGTGAGCTCCAGCCACACTGGCCTTCAAAGGATTCCTCAACACATTCACTCCTACCATAAGATTTTTATATGTGCTGTTCCCAGAATCTGACATGTTTCTCTCCATATCTCTGCACCACTAGTCACACTTAGTATCCAGGTCTCAACTGAGGTTTCACTTCCCCAAAAAGGCCTAGTCACCCAGTCTAAAGAAGCTGCCCCCATTTCCAACTCTATCTTGTTGCCGCCTTTAATATTTTTCCTAAAACTTACCAGAAGTTAAAATCTTGTTCATTTATTTACTTATCTTCTGCCCCACTCAATTGAATGCAAGATACATGAGAGTTTGAGTCTTATCTTGTCTTCCTCACTAAAGTCCCAGTGCCTGGAAAAATGCCTCTCACAGAGTAGGCACTCAAAATACGTTTTTTCGGGGTGCCTGGGTGGCTCAGTCGGTTAAGCGTCCAACTTCGTCTCAGGTCATGATCTCGCAGTCCGTGAGTTTGAGCCCCGCGTCGGGCTCTGTGCTGACCACTCAGAGCCCGGAGCCTGTTTCAGATTCTGTGTCTCCCTCTCTCTCTGACCCTCCCCATTCATGCTCTGTCGCTCTCTGTCTCAAAAATAAATAAACATTAAAAAAAATTAAAAAAAAAAAAAAAAAAACAAAACACGTTTTTTCAATAAATACACTGGAGCCAGGGTACCTGGGTGGCTCAGTTGGTTAAGTGTCCAGCTCTTGACTTCTGCTCAGGTCACAATCTCATGGTTTGTGGGTTTGAGTCCCATGTCAGGCTCTGTGATGGCAGGGTGAAGCCTGCTTGGGATTCTTTCTCCCTCTCTCTCTGCCCCTCCCCCACTCACATGCTCTTTCTCTCTCAAAATAAATAAGCAAACAAACAAACAAAAAATAGATGGGAGCCAAAGAGATAACAGTTCATCAAAGCAAAAATATGTACTTAAATCAGAGAAGAGTATCTAAGGAAAATAACATCATCTATCTATGTCTTATAATTGATGCCCACTCAACCAATTTATGAGATTAGTCCTATTTGCAAATATGGCCAGCTAAGCATTGCACCTGTGCTATGGTGCTATGTTTTATAATGGGGAAAAAAAAAGAAATATAGTTTGTAAACACTGCCCAAACAAAATAAAAGATGAAGTAACCGTGGTGGTGGGAAGGAGGTATAAGATTTTAGATATGGATAAAACTGAGTTTGAATAAAACATCCTAGAGGTTATCATAAATTCAAAGGCTCTTGTGTCTAAACTGAAGTAAATATGAAAATTTCCATTTCACAAAGTGATTGTAGGAATTATATGGCACACGGTAATTTGAGAACACACCGGAGAACCTTCCACATAATAGGACTCACAAGTGATAGGTGCTTTCTCCTTTACCTAGTCCTATTATACACTAATATTCTGCCAAGTGAAAGAGTTCTTTATCCACTCAAAACACATTTAATTCACTTAATTTATCAGAGTATGACAGCAACAATGAGGAAGACATAATCAAAGATGCTCATTCAATCTAGAAGGCAGTATAACTTAGTGAAAATAATCAAATTTAATGAATATATTTTCACCTTCAGGTTTCTCTATGCAGTCTAATTCTTAATATTTGACCCCTCCTAAAAGCCATGTGGCTCTAGGTTATCAAAATCATTCCAACCACCTATAGTTGAAACAATGGAGAATTTACTAATATTTTTGATGTATTAACCAAAAACACTACCGTAAATAAAGATACCAAGCAGCTATCAGTTAAGACATGTTCCAATTTACCATGGTTTCAGCACACCGCCAGTGCCTTACTTTCCAGTCTTCTTTTTATCAATTTCATGCAAATACAAATGATGAAGCAAAGAAAAGAGCTTATTACTATTGCAGACACAACTTTCCTGATTTATTTTCAACCATATCTTACTTCTTTTTGCTTTATGTAAATCATAGAGTATGTTCTCTTGTGTGTGATATGATTTCTTCAGCATAACACCTATGGTATTTTGTTGCGTATGGGGGTTTGTTTGTTTTTTACTTTCTAAGTACTATTCTATGATGGGAATATACTACAATGTTTTGTTTTTCTTTTTTCAATTTTCCTGTTGATAGCCATGTTTCCAGTTTGGGGTTATTATTGATAAAACTGCCATGAATATTCTTGTAAAACTCTTTTGGACCTAAGTTTGTTGGTTTTTTTTTTTTTTTCTCTTTTTCTCTTGGTTAACACCCAAAAAACTGAATTCCTAGGTCAAAAAAAAGATATCTGTTTAACTTTATTTTTTAAAAACTGCCAAACATTTATCTCAAGTGATTATACATTTTATATGCCTAGAATAGGGAAGGGGATTTCATTGTTCTTCCAACAACATTTGTGTTTCAAGTCTTTTTAACTTAAACCATTTTTAAAAAAAAAATTTTTTTAACGTTTATTTATTTTTGAGACAGAGAGAGACAGAGCATGAATGGGGGAGGGGCAGAGAGAGAGGGAGACACAGAATCGGAAACAGGCTCCAGGCTCTGAGCCATCAGCCCAGAGCCTGACGCAGGGCTCAAACTCACGGACTGCGAGATCATGACCTGAGCTGAAGTCGGACGCTCAACCAACTGAGCCACCCAGGCACCCCTTAACTTTAACCATTTTAATGAGTATATCAAGATATTATTTGTGGTTTTAATTTGTGTTTCCTGGATGACTAAAGATATTGCGCATTTATTTTTTTTTAATTTTTTTAATGCTTGTTTATTTTTGAGAGAGAGAGAGAGTGCGAGTGGGGGAGGGTCAGAGAAAGAGGGAGACACAGAATCTGAAGCAGGCTCTGGGCTTTGAGTTGTCAGCAGAGTTCCATGCAGGGCTCGAACCCATGAACCATGAGATCATGACCTAAACTGAAATCCAGCACTTAAACGAATGAGCCACCCAGGAACCCCAGAGCACTTATGAAAAGAGATTATTGGTATCTGCAGATCATCCTTTGTGAAATGTGAAGTCCTTAGCCCCATTTTTTAAAAGTGATTTTATTGTATTTTTAGAACTGAATTATGGGAGTTTGTTATATACTCCCAATCAAGTATTTGTGAGATATATATTTTGCAATTATCCTATCCATCTGTGGCTTTTCTATTCATTTTCTTAATAGTATATTAAATAAGCAGAAGCATTTATATTTGATAAAATCTAATTCATCATTTTAATGATTATTTCTTTAATTCTAGGTCTCAAAGATATGCACATATGTTTTCTGAAAATTTTATAGTTTTAGCTTCTATGTTTTGGTCTTGAATAAATTTTAATTTTACATGAGGTAGGGTTCCCATATGGCTATTGAGTTGTTTCTACATCAATTGTTGATATTTTTTCCTAAATGAATTGATTTGAACCCTTCATTTAAAATCAATTAACAACATAAATGTCAGTCTGTATTTTTTTATTTTTAACGCTATATTAAATGGGTTTTTAAAATTTTATTTTCCAAATTGTTGTTACAAGTACATAGAAAGAAATAGGTTTTTTATATTAACCTTGCATTTTGAAAACTTACTTAAATTTTAGTACTGGTAGGTTTTTGGATATTTGGATTCCCTTGAGATTTTCTACATGAAAATTATGTCGTTTGGAAACAGAGAGTTTTCCTTTTTCCTTTTCTATGACTTTTTATCTTGCTTTATTGTATTAGTTAGGACCTCTAGTCCAATACAATATTGAATAGGAATGGTGAAAGCAGGCCTCCTTGCCTTGAGAAGATCTCTGAATGAAAGTATTCGATATTTCACTAAGTAAAATAACTAGTTTTTGTTTTGTTTTGCTTTACTCCTTACCAGATTGAGAAAGTTTTCTGACATTCCTCGATTATGTAGAGTTGTCATCATAATGGGCACTGAATTGTATTAAATGTCCTCACTGTATCTATTGAGATAATCATACTTTTTACTCCCTTTTTTAGTTAATATAGTATGTTATACTGATTGGTTTCCAAATTATAAATCAGACTTGCATTTCCAAGATAAGTTTCCATTGGCCATTACAGGTTATTTAATCTAAGTTGCTAATATTCTACTACAGGCTTTTCCATCTACACTCAAAAGAGATATTTTCCTATAAAATATCTTTTTTTCCATGCACTTTCCAGTTTCGGTATCAGTGTTATTTTAGCTTTGTAAAACAAGTTAAGAAGTTTTCTTTTCTAATATATTTCTTTAAAAATATGTGCAATACTGCTGTTTTTTCTTCATGTGTTGGATAGAATTGTCCAGCAAAGACATATGTCATAGGTTTTTGACAAATAATTTCTTCAGTTCATATTTTTTATCTTATATAAATTCTATTAAACTGTATTTTCCAAGAAATGGAAATATTTCATTGAGGTTGACCAAGTTTCTGTCTCTCAAGGTTGGTAGAATCTCTCATGTAACTCCTTTTTTCCATCACTGATATTGGCAATTTATGATGTTTCTCTTTCATTACTGGTCACTTTGTGAGGAGTTTTATTGATTTTTAATTTTTTCAAGGAACTAAATTTATTACTTTTCTTTATGTTTGCCTTCTTATGTTATTGATTTCTGCTCTTATTTTTATTGTATTTCCTTCTCCTTATTTAATTCAGGCTAATGTTTTCCTATTATCTTAGGTGAAAATTATATCATTGCTTGTTTAAGTGCTTCTTATTTCTAATAAAGCATTTAAAGCTATAAATTTTCCTCTTAGCACAAATTAGGCTATGCTCCATAATTTTTTTACATTTTCCCTATCAATCAATCAAATTATCTTTTATTTTCCTGTGATTTTTTAAAATTTAACCCATGCTATTAATGTGTATTGTTAATCTTAAGCATTTAGATGTTTTATATGCATCACTGTTTTAACGTATCCTATTGTTATTGGTTTCTAACTTAATTTGTCTTCAGAAAACATTCTATATACTGTCAATACTTTTACATTTACTAACACTTATTTTGTGGTCCTTTATATGGTCTATTTTTGTGAAGGTTTTGTGTGAACTTGAAAAGAACATATGTTCTGTTTTCTTTAAATGTAGTCATCTATAAATGGCAATCAGGTGAAGTTTTTGATAGGGTTATTTAGATTTTCTGTATCATTAATGTTAATTATGTATGCTGTATCAGTTACTTATAGAATAACTGTTACTATAGATTTGTCTGTTTCTCCCTTTTACTTCTGTAAATTTTGCTTCAGGTATTTTAAAATTATTAGGTACTTATATATTTATTACGGTAGGCCTTTCTGATTGAATATCCCATTTATTATAGAATATCACTTTTATTTTTTTAATATTTTTATTAAAAAATTTTTTAATGTTTATTTATTTTTGAGAGAGAGAGGGGGAGAGAATGAGTGGGGGAGGGGCAGAGAGAGAAGGAGACACAGAATCTAAAGCAGGCTCCAGGCTCTGAGCTGTCAGCACAAAGCAGGATGCAGGGCTCAAACCCACAAACCGTGAGACCATGACCTAAGCCAAAGTCAGATGCTTAACTGACTGAGCCACCCAGGCGCCCCTGGAATATCACTTCTTAAAAGTACTCCTTATCTTTTTGGTATCTTCATTAAAAATAATAATTATTATTATCGCTACTTAAGTACTCCTTATCTTTAAGTTTATTGTGTTTGATTTCAGCTATTCCAGCTTACTTATGGTTAGGTTACTTTTTGTATATTTCTTTTTCTATCCTTTTAATTTCAACCTTTATTATTATTATTATTATTATTATTATCATTATTATTATTATTATTATTAAATGTGTGCCTTTTGTAGACAGCACATTGTTGAGTTTTCCTTTTAATCCAGTTTGTTAATCTCTCCTCTTTAATTTGATTTGCCAGCTTTTCTATCCAAGGGCTCAGCAACAATAAAACTCTGTGTAACATCACATCATAGTAAGGGATAAATCTAAAGAGGTATGGCAGTAGTCTCTATTGAGTGCCAATGGATCCACTGATTCTGTCATATGCCATATACCATGAAGCTTCCAGCTGGACAAAGAAAGATAATAGCCTTTGGAAGGCACATCTGAGGTTACAGCTTTGAAATAATGGGACTCCATCCTTCAGGATGCAGGTTATTCCCCAGATCAGTACTTATGATACAGTACTACATTCCCAGTAGGTAGAATACACAGGTATTGGAACTAACAGGTGAGATCAGAATTGGTCCCACTTACTACCATTCCCAATAAGTTACTGATGAATATATTCTGACTGTCCCTGCAATTCTAGTTTCTTTGCATCTATACATCTTGGTTTCAAGAGGGGAATACATCTCAATAAACTTTATGTACAGCTATGACCCACTCACTTTGGATTTCTTGTACTAAAAGACGAAAGGTCAAGAAGAGAAGTTACCATCCCGCCCAGCACAGTTAACACTGAAGTCATAAGGAGGTAAGACTGCTGTTAAACAATGTGGGAGAAAATAATACATTTGATGCCCATGTGATCAAGTTGAGTTTATCTTGGTACTCTTCTGCCCAATTTTGATAGTAAATCAACAAATGAGACAGCTATGATCTGAATAAGACATGATACACAGGAACTCGAAATCCCTCAGACATGAAGATCTGAGAGATATTACTATCAGAAATGCTAATTGAGGGATAGGGAAATCTAGAATGATAGTAATGAAGGAAGATTATGAATATCAGTTGTAGCCTGGAGTGTATCTACAGCAACAGGGGCTAGATTTCATCCCTCCAATTTTCCTCTAGGAAGGACTCTAAACACCCACAGGAAGTTACCAAACAGAATCTTTAAAAAGCTGTTTATAGATGGTGTGAACAACATAATAATAATTATTATCATTATTATTATTACTATTATCATTATTGGAAACAAGCAATTCCAAGTGGTAGACTATTCAGATCTAAGACATTCACCCCCAGCTGCCAGGCATGTTGTCTGTTTATAGCTCCCTGGAACTGAGTCCCTCCCTGGAACTTGCACTTGTCCCCACACAGCTGCCTTGCCCAAAATTGCATCCTCAAAGGTAGTCTACATCCCGTGACCTGTTGGTGAAAGCGACCAAAGACCCAGATTCCCTGCTTCAATGTGAAACACCCCATCAATCCATGAGATCAGCTGAGTCTCTCTTGTAACTACACTGCAGATCAACCTCTTGCTCTGACCAGTGCTGCTTCCCTTACTCTTTTATAGGTGGTGTACCTGAGACCACTCCCCAATAACCCACTTGCACTCAAAATTCCTTCTTGGATTCTATTTCCAGAAAATCAAGGCTATGAATATGCTTAATAAACTTTTTTCAGATGAAGAAAAGTATTTAACTATAAATGTGAAAAGGCTATCACTGCAAGTGGTTAAAGGAAGGGAAGAAGAATATCTAACTTCTCTCTCAGCCAATCATACTTCCCTTACTCCACTGAAGCTACTTTACCCAAGATTACTCCTTAATAAATTACCTAAATATAAATCTCCACCCCAAGTTTGTTTCCTGGGAAGCCTTACCTAAGGCAAGTCTGAAATATACAATATTGCCATTTTACTCATTAGTGAACAGAGACTTAGAGATGTGAAGTAATTTGTTCAAGGATTACACAGCAATAAGTAACAGGGCCACTAATTCAAACTCAAGTCTGTTTGCTTCCAAAGCCATATGCCTATGACAATATCACACTGCCTTCCCTCTTTTCTCCAACTGAGCATTACCTTATTAATAAAAGAATATGCAGCCTTTTCTGTTTGCGTTAAAGTAAACCTTCTCAAGCTGACAGCTCTATCAGAACTTGTCACTTACAATTTAATGCCATGCAGTCTGGTTGGGGCTTGTGAGATTTACAGTAAAGCCCAAATGGATACTATGCCATTATGCATTTAATGTACTGCCCTCATGGAGCCAACCACCACATTAAATACTTAATGCCAGTCAAATTTATTTACAGGATCAACTCTTTCCCTTTCAGATATTGCCTCTTATCCTTTAGGCTGAAGCCTCTGGAGCTCTTTGGCAGTCGCTTGGTACTTTGTCCACCTAGGGTAATCCACTGCCAATAGTGACATTTTCCAGTCCAGAGTGAGAACTATTTATGAAGAGAAACAGGTCCCAAGTAACTTCAGGTTGAGAGAAAAGAGATGAAATACAAAAAAGATATTGTTATAATGTGGAGCTTGTAGAAATAGATAAAAGAGCTCTTTCGTGCTGTCTCTTTTGTCCTACATCAAAATGCTAGTTATGTTGGCCAAAGTCTTTTGAAGACTGATTCCAAATCCATCAGCTTTGCTTCTTTTTCACATTTCAAAATACTATTGATATTAGAAGGGGAGGTATAGAAGTTTAAGAGGATAATATCTGCCTTGCCAGCCCAGCAAAGTTCCTGGGGTCCCTCCAATAAAAATTGGCTAACATGTTTTCAGTAGGACTTCAATTATAACTTCCTCCCTCCACAGTCTGAGACTCAGAGGCATAGGTTTTCTTCTTGATACCCCACATGACTAATGCTACTGTGTTGTTAGGAACACATGTAAAGGAGACAAAGACAAGTGGGAGCGTAGCCAAAGAGGAGCAGAAAGAGAGGTGAGAGTTCTGGAGCTCATGTCATGTCAGAAATGGCTGATGGTTATAAAGATGTGCATACTAAGAAGATGAGGAGAGAGTAGCAGTGTACTGTCATGGGGAAGGGTGATTATCTGAGTCCTAGTCCTTATCTTATGCAGTTCAAGCTCTTTTCACAGATCAGTCCCTGTCTAGAAGGTCTCTTCATTACTCCTGCTTCCAACTCTTGCTTAGTTAACAATGATTCATTCTTCAGTGTTCATGTTAAATATCACTTTGTCAGAAAATACCTTGTCTACACCATCACCTCTATGGCTACTGAGCGTCAGAACTGGTCAGTGTGCCCCTCTTATATGATTTCATAAAACCCCTCTTCACAGCACTTACTACAGGTTGAAAATTTACACCTGTTATGTTATTTTCCAATTACTCCTGATTTCACAGTGTCTATTCAAAATCCTATCACCATATAAACCAGTACTATTTTGCTTACTATTATATCCTTAGGGCTTAGGATGGATGGGGCTTTGCATAACACAGGTACTCACCAAATACTTTTTTCAAAGAAAAAGCCCACATACATATGAATGAATGAATGAATTAATTAATTAATGACTTACAAAGAGATCTAAAAAAAAGAAAGTAGAGACAGTCACATGACATTTCAACAAAAGAAAAACTGAAATTTAATCAGAGTTATTCATCAGCAAATCTAGCTATATATGTGAGAAAAAGCTCTCTACCAGAGGAAATATTCAAGACCAGAGACCAAGATATGTTTTTAAAATTTATGTATGTATTAATTACATTTAGACCCAAATAATTGCCACTTAATATAATATTCTAGAGTTTTAAGATTCTATTAATGTTATCCTCTTTCCTTGTGCTTCTCCATAAGGGCATCCATTTGTATTCGATTTTGATCTACAACTTCAATGACCCCCTAACAAATCGCTCAGCTCTCATAGTTGTGGCAAAACAAACTTGCCAGATCCTATCAGGAATCAGTAGAAAAGGTGATTTGTTCATTGGAAGTCTACTCTTTCGGGATTCATCTATGAAACAGTAATTCCCAATGTCCGGTCAATCCTTGGTCTTCTGGGTATAGCAGATGCCTTTGTATATTGAATGTTTAAAACATCATTTTTGGTGACTTTTCCCACACCCCTGAGAATGGTTCACATTGTTATTAAAGTAATAAATACCAATAGCAAATTCAACAGACAATGAACACTGATTTCTGGGGGGAATTCTGTTTCCAATCTAGTTTGCATAATACATACATAATGAACAAAAAGAAGTGGAAAACCAGGTGGAAAGACATTTTTAAGATAAACTAATCAATACAATATAAATGAAAATAAGGAAAATTTATAAGCATGGGGCAGATTTCAACTCGATATGAAAAAACTTTCCAAATTTTAAGTAATGAGCTTCCTGATGATGAAAGTGTTTACATGGTGGTTAATGGATACGATGAAATCATTTTTAAATATCTTTTTATATTTATGAGAGAGACAGAGAGAGACAGAGCGTGCACACAAGTCGGGGAGGGGTAGAGAGAGAAGGGGAGAGAGAGAAAATCCTAAGTAGGCTCCACTCCATCAGCTCAGAGCTCAATACAGGGCTCGATCCCACAAACAATGAGATCATGACCTGAGCCAAAATCAAGAGTCTGACACTTAAGTGACTGAGCCACTCAGGTACCCCCATTGAAATGATTTTGAGTTACAATGTCATTTAAAGTTCTTTCAATTCTGAAGTTTTCCAGGATTGTTTTAGTTTGAAGAAGAGATACATAAACAACTGGGAATTAAGACTGGACCAATATGGTACCAAAAAATCTATAAACTCATTCTATTCAGCAGAGGACATAGGCATTCAGGGAAAGTGATGTGCTTGCTGATCTATTCTAGAAATACTATTTTTCCACTGAACAGATAAGAAAGTTGCTACTCAGACAAGACAAAAAAATTCCAAGTAGTTATGTAATAAAATATGTAATAGAATTCTAGGACTTTAATCCCGGTATTTCTGATTCCAAATTGATGCACTTTATATAACATCTCATTAAATGATTATAGAAAAAGAAGAGGGAGAGAGTAGGAAAATGGGGGCAGAGTAGGAGAATCCTAGGCTTGCCTTGTCCCACAAATACAACTAGATAATTACCAAATCATCCTAAATACCCCAGAAATTAACCTGAAGCCAGGCAGAACACATTCTACAAGTAAGGTAGAGAAGAGACCATACTGAAGAGGACAGGAAGTGGAGAGGTGGAGTTTGGGAGAGAAATAGATTGTGGCCACTGTGGTGGGTAGGGAACCATGGTTGTGAAGAAGGGCGAGAGAGAGACCAGCATACATAGAAGGGTAAGAGGAAAAAGAATCCCCATAGCAATTGGCTTGGAAAGCTAGAGGGCCAAATTTTGTGAGTTCTTACAAACAGCAGAGCTTTAAGCCTGGAGTTTTAAAGGTCAACATGCTTGGCTATGGGAAAGTGCAAAAGGCATTTCATTGCTCTTAAAGAAAAAGCAGGGCCAATAGCCCAGGAACATACAGCATAAAAACAACAATCTGAAGAACTCCTGGAGCGTAGAGTGGGGAAGTTATTTTCTCATCTCAGAGTGCATCCCAGAGAGACATCAGTGAGTTGCTCCTACAGGAACAAAAAAACTGGCAGGCATCATTGCCCTCCCCTGCCCCTCAGCCTAAGCACAAGGCTACCTGCAAGAACCAGCACAGCACTAACACTCATTATCTAACTTTCTTATACCAAGCCCCACCTCCCATGGTCAAGTGGAACCACGCTTCCCACTCACACTTGACTCAGTCTCAGCATGGTGGGACCCCCTCCCCCAGATGACTGTCCCAAAACCCTGCTCACACCACATCTCCAAATGCAGGAGTTTTGCAGAGCTTCAGTTTCAGCAGTGGTGGCAACAAGTCTCATTACACAAACAATCAGAGAACACCTAGTTAAAAAGACACCACATTGAGGCCAGAGACCAAACACTGCCCAGAACAGGCAGAGAGCTTCTGCAGACGACTGGGCTAAAGGATAAAGCTTCCAGGACAAAACAGTGGAGCACACACACCATACACTGGCGACACTCCCAGAAGCGCCACGCCCTAGGGATCAGAGGGCACTGCACTTCAAGACACTACAGGACCTCTTCTTCAAAGGCCATTACACTCAAGAAGAGGAGACATAGCTGACTTTCCTAACACAGAGAAACAGGCACAGAGACTTAGACAAAGTGAGAAGACAGAGAAAGTTATCCCAAACGAAATAGAAGGACAATGCCATGGCCACAGATCTAAGCAAAACAGACAGAAGTAACATGCCTAATAAAGAATTTAAAGTAGTAACCATGAAGATATTCACTGGATTTGAGAAAAGAATGGAATACATGGGTAAGACCCTTAACACAGAGATAAATACCACAGCAGAGATAAAGGGCATAATAAACAAAATGAGAAACATGCTTGATGGAAAGAGTGAAGGAACAAAAAAATGATCTAGAAGATAGAGTAATGAAAAGTAATCAAGTGTAACAAAAGAGAGAAAGAAGAATTACACAAAATGAGAATATATTTACAGAACTCAGTGACTTCATCAAATGTAGTTAACATTTGTATAGGAGGAATCCTGGAAGAAGAGAGAGGAAAAGGGTCTTTTAAAAAAAGAAATAAATCATAACTGATGATGGAAGCCAAATGGGTAATATGTTCTTGTTAATAGGATATAGGACATTAATAACTCAGATGGGGAAAAGAGAGGAACTGATTCGAAAGCAGAGTCAAAGTCCTGAAAGAGGGAAATCTCAACAGGAAGGTAGGCTTCATATACTATGGGGCTTGTGAGGAGGAATGCTGCATGGATGGTCCTCCTTTTTGAAAATCGGGGAGTGAGGATTAACAGGCCCGGGCAGGCAGTGTCCAGGTCAGGGTACTGTCCTTAACAGCAATGCTGGAGATGACAGTTATCACTTCTAAGGGTGACTACAATTGAGTCATTATCTCAAATAGGGCAGGCAAACAGTAGCAACATGAGAGGAAGTTGAAAGTAAACGGTGTGGAGAAAGCCAGGCATGACCCTGGAGGTGAAGAAGAGTCAGCTTCTGAAGATTAGCTCCAGTTTCCACAGCCATAGATAAGCATATGTGGGGAAAGCAGTGGAGGACTGCTAGGCAGAGAAGCTAAAGCAGAGGTAATCTGCATGGGGCAGGAAGTGACAGGAGGGGGATTCACGAGTGGTTTGGGAAAACCAACTTTCCTTGCCACTCTGACCTTGTACCTTGACACTCAGGTTATCAAAATTTGGGGGCAATATTATAATTGCATACCCTGCCATAAGAATGGCCTGAAACTGTTGAGCAACTTAAACTGTAAACTTCACACTGATGAAGACCATTTCAAGACCAATATAAGCTGGATCTTCAAGGAGAGTTACCAATGATTCCAGATGGAGACTACCGGGAAAGGTAGCAGCTTTTTCCTGATGTGGCATAAGGACAGATTTATATGTATTTTATAATTTTATAATTATAATGGCTATTATCAGTATAAGTAAGACATATTGATTAAATTATAATACTAAGAAATATTGTTGTAGAGTTTTGTTGTTTGGTTTGGTTTGAGTTTTTTTTATTATTATTATTATTTTGGTTGTTATTGTTGCTATGATTGTTTTTCAACAGAGTAACAGAAGAGAGGACAATGCTAGTTCATTCCAGCCTAGGAGAAAAGTATTTTCTTCAAATCTCAGTATACATACTGCACTTTTCATATTTGTTTGTCTGTCTATTTGGATTTATTTTTGTGAATCTGTATGTAAATTTTCTACTTGATTAACTATGCTTTGATTCTCTTGAAGCTGGAATGGGCGTTGTGATGCCACATAGCATGCCAAAATCAGAAAAGAAACAAACAAACTCTGCTCAGAATCTGCAAGGAGGCATTATTAGTCACTAAAGATTGCTTGCTACATTTGTGCTCATTTGTATGGGCAAAGACTTTGCGTGTCCAGATAGAGATCCCAAACTATTGTCTCCAAATCAGTACTGGCTTGGCTTCACTACCAGAATGCAAATTATGTTATTTGCTGCCATTGTGTGTCAATTAAAGATAAAATGTGAATTCCTATTTCAATATGCTCCTACTGGCACAACATCTGGGCTTACCTAAAGTTCGTGGAACAGTTTCCAAAGATGTTGCCTGTTTGGATGCAGGAGGTATGAAGCCTTGGCCTCTCAGCAAAGCTGAGGAACATCTCTGGCAGCAGTAGAATCATGGCTCCGAATGTGTATTTCCAATGTATTTTCTAAATGGCAACTTATCTTTTTTTTTTTTTTTTTTATGAAATTTATTGTCAAATTGGTTTCCATACAACACCCAGTGCTCATCCCAAAAGGTGCCCTCCTCAATACCCATCACCCACCCTCTCCTCCCTCCCACCCCCCATCAACCCTCAGTTTGTTCTCAGTTTTTAACAGTCTCTTATGCTTTGGCTCTCTCCCACTCTAACCTCTTTTTTTTTTTTTTTTTTCTTTTTTTAAATGGCAACTTATCTTTACTTTCTCTCTGTTCTTCCTGTCAAATCTATGCCAGTGCTATTACTATCTCCTCAGTGACCAAGATCCATAGTTTAACACAGAATGCTTTTTCTCCTACTCTCTCCTCTAATCTCACTGATAGAGAGATTAATCTCCTCTAATCTGATAGCAGAACCTATGCTTTGTTGTGTCTGTTACCCAAGCTTATGTCACCATTCCCACAGTCCCTGCCTTGATTCTTACCCTCCATACCCATCAGCCCCAAATGTTTCAATAACCTCCTAACCTCTTCCTCTGCTTTCTCCTCCCTGTCATCATTTTCCCATGATATAGCTATGTTTACTTTTGTAAATCACCTTTTGATCACGGCAATCTCCTTCTCCCAAGTTAAAGAAGTGGTGTCATGAGCAGGCGGTCTGTGACCCCACGTCTGTCCTTGCTGTCCACTCTGCTTGGGATGCATTTTTCCCTTGCCAACCTCATTCTTTCTAGTAGTTTGCTCCTCATTTTTCAAGACACAGCTCAATTATCTCATCCCTTCTGACATATTGCCTAAACATTCAAACAGAATCATGTTACATGTGTGTCATTTATTTCATTTATACTAGATACCTCCATTATTTCATTTATCTCCTATTTTCACACTTTTAATGTATTTGTTTACTTATTGCTTTCAAAATGAGTTTTCTAAAATAGTTGGTGTTATTCAATTATAATCTCTAATCTTAAAATTTAGTACTTAAAAAGGTGTCCAGTAAATGTTTTTGTGATGAATGAATGGTGAATTAATCATTAGGTGTCTATTTAAATATTTGGGAGATAAAGAAAAACATGATTATAGCCTCTAAAATATTTAGCTGGATATAATAATTCTTAAAACTGCTATTTGATATTACACTGATGTGGACATTATCTAGGCATATCTGTGGGGCAAGGTGAGTGTAAGGCCCTCCTACTCTGACACTTTCCCTGGAAGACTTCCTATTTAATAATAGAAATAGCAAATTCTACTGAGCTGCTGTATGCATCAGCAGCATCAGCTGCATCTGTGTGATAAAGAAAATAATGTGCAATTGGAATAATTCTTAAGCCTTTGTAGGTTTATGCAACCAAATAAATGGTATTACTGTCAATATATCCCTTAATGGAAAAAGAAAAATATAAAGAGACTTATAAAGTTCCCTCCTCCTTAAACGAGGGAATTTTGTGGTGTTGTGACTCACCCTCTGACTTCACACAGTGATTTCACTTGGAATAAATAGGGTAACTGCTATACAAACAAGCTCTTCACAATTCACAATACTACAGAGGAAGGTTGACCTAATAGCATGAATTCATCAGCATTTATCAGATATCTGTTATGGAGACAATGTCTAGTCTATGAAGAAAAAAAAAGTTTTGGTTTCAACACTTGAGATTACAGTCTATTAGGGTAGGTTAACCTCTAATTCAATACCTACTATATCAGAGAATGAGAATTCTAACAGAGAGGTGAGCAACTTATTCAAAGAATACAAGAATGGTCAGATCAAGCCAATCTGATGGTTCTGGAATGAAGGCTTAGGACATAGGTATTAAGGAATAAAAAGAAGCTTGTCAAGCAGAACAGAAGTAATTGACATTTCAGAACAAACTTTTTGAAGTCAAAGACATGAATAAGCCCTAGCTGAGCTCCCATCTAAGAGTGTGTCTCAACCACCAGACATATGCTTGAGTCATCTAGGACATGCGGTCCTGTTCAGCTGACAGTTACACAACTAGTAAGCAGCAAAACTAGAATTTAAATACAGGTCTTGTGACTCTCTGCCCAGTGCCCTATCCTCTACTACTTCCTACCAAATGGAACTAGATGGTGTCTGGCATAGAGTTTGAGACTAGTATAGCAAAGTAGTTAAGAGCTCGTATTACCAGTTACCCAAGGTTGGAATAGAATCCCAGCACTGTCACTTACTTGTGTGAACACAGATAAGCTTACTACTATTCTAAACCTCAGTTTCTCCATTTATAAAACAGTTAATAATAGTCTCTACCTACCTCATAGGGCTATTGTGAAGGAAAATGAGTTAATGAATACAGTATCTCTAACACATATTAAACAATAAATTATAGCTTTATTGAAAATACTTCTATCTTATGATTTTTAGCCTTTGTAATTCTGTCAACCTTGTCTCTAGTTCATTTTCTACCACTATGGTCTCAAAGAATATAAAAAAGGCCTTCACTTCTAAACAGATCCAGATGTTTACTTTGTTCCTTGGACACACCATCAGCAAATATCTCACAGCCAAATGCACAAACCTGACTAAAGTGAAATCTCTCAATGTTACACAAACTGCAGGAGACTGAAAATTCATCCAGATAACCCAAAACCAATGTTCATTATAATCTTAATTAAATTCCATTGGGGTGTTTTATCTATCCACTTATCTGTCTTTGGAGTCTCCTGTAAGGTCAAAAACTTATCTGGCCATAAAAACTAAATAGATTTTGATGACTCTGTATCAGAAAACACTAATGCCATTTCCTTATCTCTGTGAAATAGTCTTTTCTCTATACACACTTCTAATGACTACAGGAAGCAACCTTGGTTTTATTGTCCTCAATTTACTTTTGAGTAATTTCTTTTTTTTTTCTGTCAGATTTTCTGCCAAATATTTAATTTTGTCCTCCAGGTAAGTACACGACTTTTACAAGTAGTCGGGCAAATCTTTTTATTTCTTCATCCTTTTGGATAATACATGAAAAGTTATTTGTTGTATTTGTAATCGCACCTCTACTTGTAATATTTAATATTACCATCTGGAAACCTACTGAGAACTAGGTAAAGGCTACCACAACATATCAAACACACAGATTTCCTAAGCCTGAGGAAAAACCACAAAACAATGACCTTTCCATCCATGACTTTCTTTGGTTAGACCAGCTGCAAAGCATCATTGTCCCTATCTGGAACCATGGTCATATAAGACCAATATTTTCCTCATATTTTCCTAAACCAATACTCCCCTCAAGAGGTCCTTGCCTCCCCTTTTCATATATCCAGTTCTTGCCCTTTTTCTGAGGCCCAGCTAGAGACCCATTATTGCTGAAATCCTTCTCTTCTTTTGAGCTCCAACAGCACTGCTTACATGCAGACTCACTGCCACCTGCTGCCTTTATTTTGCCAAATATCAAACTGCCCTTTAAGCAGGTTCCATGATATTATATGTGTAGAGGGAGACTGATGCTTAGAATTGTTAGAATTTATCTACTTAAGAAGTAGGAGGCACTATGTCATGGTGGAAAGAATATGAACTTTGGCAGTGTCTAGAACTTAAGCTCAAAGCTACCGTTCAAAATGTGTCAATTTAAGAAATTTAATTAACCTCTTATACCTTTGATGATTCATCTAGAAAGTGCTATGAATAATGAGACTACTGAAAAGATTAATGCGATAAAGGGTATAATAAGTATGGCACTAAGTAATTGCTCAATAATATTTCTCTTCCTCTTGTCTTAATATTTTGTGAAGAAGGAGCATAATCAAGTGCATATTATTTACTTAAGCTTTTTATTTTCTGTGCAACAGCAAATGATTGTCACACATGTCACTATTAATTGTGTTCTTCAGGGTCCTGATATAGTATGTCATGAAGTAGGCCACTTGTTTACACACAGCACGATTCTAAGCTACTCTTGTAAAGAAACACTTATACATTCTGTCTCTTCCCCTTATATTTAGAAAGTAAAAGACAAGAAACCATTGAATTACAGACCAAGAATCAGAATGAACAACTCATAGATTTAAAAAAAATTCAAATTCCAGTAAACAGAAAAATAGGCCCAATCTCATTGATACCTTAAATATGTGAATTAAAATTTCATTTGAACAATATTTTTGCTTTGCATTTTGGCCAAGTTTTAAATAAAACTCTTGGCAAGAAAAAGGAAAACTGGGAATCATCTTACACAATTGAGGAATGAGCATTCATATCACCATCCTGAAATGTGACCGACCAGTCTCTATCAAAATAAATTATATGCATACCCCATGAACAAGTAGCTCTACTTCTATATAGCTACAAGTACCAAGATATTCTACAAAAATACTTTCATAGATGTATAAATAAATATATGTTTAATACTACATTGCAACATTGTAATCAGAAACAATGTAAATGTCCACCAGTAGAGGAAGTGTTAAAAATAATGACAGTAAGTTTATACAGTAAAACACATCCAACAATGAAAAAAGAATGGGGCACATGTACACATGAACTTTATCATACATATATTGCTAACTGACAAAAGCAAACTGATGAACAACCTGTTAATATGATATCATTTTACTAATCCAAGTATCTATTTTATAGATAGATAGATAGTAAATATCTGCAAACTTTTACCCTAAAACATTGACAATTTTAACCTATAGGAAGTAAGACTGGGGAAAATACAACTTTAACTTTTAACTTTTACAATTGGCTTTTTAAAGTATTTCTTGTGAATATGAATTTTTTTAACTTGAAATATTTTAAATAATCAATTATCCAATTGAAGATTAAATAAAAGAGGTAGGGGGTTAGAAAAAGAAGTAAACAGTATTTCTGACTATGTAATATGCTTTAGGTGTTTTATGCACATTACATACTTCAATTTCAGAAATTCTTTGAAGAATTGTTGTAATTATTCCATAGATAAGAAAGAGGGTGTGATTTGCCTATGTTCATCAACTGGTAGGTGTGGGATCTAAGTTCAAGTCTATCTAATTACAAAGGCTATTCACTCTCTACATATGACCATTGGCTCAGAAGACAATAATATAGTAATATCTGAGATCTTCATATCGATCTTCCTAGATTTAATACCTTTCCAAAAATCCAGCCGCCTATTCTTTATTTTACCTGCATGTCTTGCTGCCCACCTCAATATCTCCAACATTAATTTTTGCTGATCCTTCAAACTGGTCTTTCTCCTATGTGTATCACAGATCACAATTCTATTATCTGCCCAGGTACCCCAACTCACAACATATTTGATATCTCCATTTCCCTCACCACCCTACTCCCAAACCAATCAGCTGTCAATTTAGCTCTCACATTTACTGCTAAAAGGACTTGCAAAAACTATCTCACTCTTGCAACTGCTCTAGTTCAGCTTTCATCACACTCATTCCTGACTGCTGTGACAGCCTCCTAACTGCTTCTTGTCCCCCATCCAATTCATCCTCCACATGGTGGTCAGTGTGAAATTTCCAAAATGATGATCTAGCCACATCACTTTTCATGTTGCAATTGCTCCCTCTATATGGCCTTCAGAATAAAATACAAATTATGCAGAATGGCATTCCAGCTTATTGACAAAACTCTTTCATAATGGTGTCCCTCTCCTCCATACACCCACATTGAACAACCAACCCTTTCCTGAAGATGCCTTGCAGTTTCACATCTTTGTGCCTTTGCAAATCATATTGCTTCTACCTAACAAGCCCCTGCTGCTTTCTGAAAGCCATATAATTACCCTTCAGGACTCATTTCAAATGTCCCTTCTACTTAGAAGCTTTGCACAACTCTCTTCTTCTGGACAGCAAAAAGTATCATCAGCTATTCTATTTACCCAACACATTTTTTTCAAAGCTCCAGTCATATTTCTCACCACTCTGCATTATAGAGTTATTGGTACCCATTTCCCTTACTACAATGTGCTGTGCCTTATTCAGTGCTCTAGCCCCCCAGCACCTCCAAAACTACAGTGGTTGCCACATAATAGATATCCAGAAAAGATATTTTGAATTTAATTAAGACGAGAAGATGTTCATGTATCTGTGCATTCAATCAGCATATTTTTGAGCACCTACTATGTGCTATGCATTCTACCAGGTGCTGGAGATCCAGCATTAAACAAGAGATGAAAGGTAGAGAGAAACATAGGTAAAGTGCTCTAGGAGTTCATGGAAACAAAAAATATTATATCAATTTGATTTACTGAAATAATACAGCACTTAGTTGGTTTCCTATGTACAACAGTTACATAAAACAATACACATTTATTATCTTATAATTCCAAGGTAAGAAGTTCAAAATTGGGCTAAAATCAAGGTGTTGGGAAAGCTGAATTCTTTCTCAAGGCTGAAGGGGAGAATCCATTTCATTGCCCTTTTTAGCTTTTAGAGGCTGCGTGCATTCCTTAGCTTGTGACTCCTTCACTCATCAAGCAATTTAACGTCTTCAAATCCCTCTCTGAATCCAACCTCCTCTTCTGGTTCCTTCTTCAACTTTAAAAGATGCTCACAATGACATTGATCACCCCTGAACAATCACTTTATCTTAAAGTCATCTGATCAGCAAACTTCAACCCTCTTGCCGTGTAATATAATACATTCCGGGTTTCAAAGAACAGGACGTAGGTATCTTTGGGGGAGAGGCATTATTTTGCCTACCACAGGAACCTAAGGTACAGGAATTACACTTTGTCTCTTTTTTCCAGGTATTGGACAATGAAGCTGACATTTAGCTTTCCTTTGATGATGCACAAGAAGGAGATTATTGAGGAAATTGCCAGATCAAGACATAAAAAATTTCCAAAAACTACTTTACTAACTTGTTTTCAGGTATTCAGAGCCAGATATTAGGTAGAATGAGGAACACAGACTTCTGCAATGTGGAGAGTTGAGCAAGTATGCAATGCAAACTATAATCTCAATACAGTCTATACTCTTAACCCTATTCCAGCTTTCTTTCTTGTGATATGCTGCTCCCAATCGAAAAATAATTTGAATTTACATTGACTTTGCAACTTATAAGCCTCTTTCATCACTTATATTATTTTATCCTCAAAACTACCCTGTAAAGAAAGCAAAGCAAGGAATTTTATATGAATTTTACTTTAACCATTGAACTTAAAGTCATCATAGATTGCTCCCTTCAAAATCCAGGTCCCATGTTTTCCACATGATGGTATGTTTCCTAAGTAAGCCCTCTCATCTTCCTTCCCTCTTTTTATATGTTCTCAAAAGCCTGAAAATGAAGTTCTGCTTATGGGAAGATAAAATAGGCACTTGTATAAATCTCAAGCCTTATCCAAAAATTGACTCAAAATGGACCATGAACATAAATGAAAAATGTAAAAAACAAAAGACTTTTATAAAAAATAGTAACAAAATATTTTCAGAATCTATTGCTAAGTTCTAGGCAAAGAATTCTTAGACTTCATACCAAAAGCACAATCTACAAAAGGAAACAATAAATTGTACATCATGAAAATTAAAAACTTCTGCTCTGTGAAAGATTCTCTTAAAAGCTTATCAAACAAGTTACAGACTGGGAGAAAAATATTTGCAAACCACATATTCAAAAAGGAGTAGGATCTAAAGTATGTCAAGAACACTCAAAACTCAACAGGTAAAAAAAAAGATTAGAAATTGGGCAAAATACCTACGTAGATATTGCAAAAAAGAGAACACATATGGTAAATAAGCTTATGAAAAATATGCAACATGATTAGCCAGTAGGGAAATGCAAATTAAAACCACAATGAGATACCTCTATCAGAAGAGCTAAAAGAAAAAAATAATTGCAACAAACACTGGTGAGGAAGCAGAGAAACCGGATTACTGAAACACTGCTTTTGAGAATTTGAAATGGCAAAGCCACTCTTGAAAAGTTTACCATTTTTCTTTTTTTTTCCTTTTTTATTTATTTGTTATGAGAGAGAATGAGAGAGAGAGAGAGAGAGAGAGTGAGTGGGAAGGGGCAGAGAGAGATGGAGAGAGAGAAGGTCCCAAGCAGGCTCTGCATGCTCAGTGCAGAGCCCAATGCAAGGCTCAAACTCACAAACCATGAAATCATGACCCGAGACAAAACTAAGAGTCAGACGTGTAACTGACGGATTCGCCCAGCTGTCCCAGCTTACCATTTTCTTAGAAACCAATTACGCAGCTACCATGTAACTCAGAAATTACATTCTTGGGTATTCATCCCAATGGAATCAAGAATTATGTTCACTAGCTATACTTGTGGTGAGCATAGCATAAGGTATGGAGTTGTCAAATCACTATTGTTATACACCTGACACTAATGTAACACTGTTCATCAACTACTCTTCAATAAAAAAAAAAACAAAAAAAAAAAACTTGACACAAGAACCTGTATATAAATGTTTGTTATATCTTTATTCACAGTTGCTAAAAACTGGAAACAACTCAGATACCCTTCCACTGGGTGAATGTTAAACAAACAGTAGTATATTCATACAATGGAATACTATTCAGCAATAAAATATAATGAACTATTGATATGCACAACCTGGGAGAATTTCCAGTGAATTATGCTGAGTGAAAAAGTCAATCCCAAAAGGTTACATATTGCATTATTCTATAATTCTTGATAAGACAAAATTATAGAAATGATGAACAGCAGTTGCCAGCACATAAAAGTATGAGGAACTGGAGAGAAAGAAGTGTGGCTATAAAACAACAGCATGAGGGGCACCTGGGTGGTTCAGTCAGTTAAGTGTCTCACTCTTGTTTTTGTCTCAGGTCGTGATCTCAGGATTCATGAGATAGAGCCCCATGTTGGGCTGTGTGCTGACAGCACCTGCTTGGGATTCTCTCTCTTCCTCTCTCTCTGCCCCTCCCCTGTTCACACTCACTCTTTCTCTCTCAAAAATAAATAAACATTAAAAATAAAGCAACAGCATGAGGAATCCTTGTGGTGGTAAAAAAAAAATACTGTTTCTTGACTGTATCAATGACAATGTACTGGTTGTGATATAGTTTTGCCAAGTTGTTACCATTGGGACAAACTGAGTAAAGGGTATGTAAGAACTGTCCATATTATTTCATCAACTGTGTATAAATCTATAAGTATCTCAAAATAAAAATTTTAGTTTAACAAAGCGCAAATAATATGGTAGTTCTATTTTTAACTTTTTGAGGAACCTCTTCACTATTTTCCATCATGACTAGACCATTTTGCTTTCCTAACATTATAAGAGAGTCCCAATTTCCCCAAATCCTCACCAACAATATTGTATACTTTGGGATTTTTTGTTTTTGTTTTTGTTTTTTTGATAATAGCCATCCTGACATGTATGAGGTTTTGATTTGCATTTCCCTGATGAACAGTGACATTGAGCATCTTTGCATATATCTGTTCACTATTTGTATGTCTCCTTTGGATAACGTATATTCAAGTCTTAACACATTTTTAAATGAGGTTATTAGTGTTTTTGTTTTCTCGTTTATTTTGTTTTCTTTGCTCACAAGATGTAATAGTTTTTTATTTAGATCTTTTGGAAATTAACCCCTGATCTGGTATGTGGATTCCAAGAATTTTCTCCCATTCCATAGGCTACCTTGTCACTCTGTTCTTTGTTGTGCAGAAGCTTCTTAGTTTGAAGTAATCAACTTGTCTAATTTTTTGCTTTTTTTGCCATATCCAATGAAATTATTGCCAAGACCAATGTCATGGGGATATAGGAGTAATGGGGAGTTGCTAAGCAAAGGACAGGAGGCCTCAGTTATGTAAGATGAGTAAGTTCTAGAGATCCACTGTATGACACTGTACTTATAATTAGCTATATTGTGCATGTAAAGATTTGTTAAGAATATAAATCTTATGTTGTATTCTTACCAATATTTTTTCAAGTCTGAAATCACATGTCACTTTGCTTTCCCTGAATGTCCCCAACTTATACAACATAACATATATTCTATCACAAATGAAACATTTCCTTGACAAAAATGAAAACCTATTACTTTGTGGTAAGTGGCTTTCCGGAAAATGAAAAAGTCAAATGAAATTTGTTACAAATGACTGTTCCATGGATACAGCACCTAAAAAAGGTAGGAAGATTTTACTGTCTCAAACTTACCACAGTCTGTATTTTCCAATTACAAAGTAATATATTTGAATCAAATTATATTCTTTTTTATAATTAGTGACTTGGACATCTTGGGTTCATGTAATTTTGATTACCTATGAAGAGCCTATTTCCCAGAATATCTTTCCACTTAACATTTCTTGGTAATAATAGAAATGTCACATCTTCTGTTAAATTATATAAACCACTATTAAGGCAAAGAACATGAAGAAAGAAGATCCAAGTTTGAAACTCACCATCAGTTAACAATACACACACACACACACACACACACACACACACACACACACACACACACACACGTTTCCCAGGACCATGACATTTGTCTTGTTCCTCTCACCCAGGATAGCGTATGCAATGGGAGACCTTGAGGGCAACAATCCTACTTATTATCATCTACCCACCCATTCATTAAGTAGTCAGTGGTCTGTATTGCCTAATACTGCACTAAAGGTTGAAGAAATTATAATTTCAAAACAGAGTCCATGTGCTGCTGGAGTTTGTACCAGACTAGAGTTTGTGACTGAAACGGCTGCTCTCTTGATACATGTATCTGCTTGTCCTCAAGACCAGTTATGCCCTCTATACTCTCCCTTGTTCACAGATTTCAGGAGCCTGGAAAACTTCTCTTCCCAGACTCAGGTGCCAGCAAGATTGTATTATTAACTTCTAACAAGGGAACGCTAATGCAGAAGATTCAACTTTGTTAATTTCATCTATTGTTTGTTTTAGGTTTCATGTGTTTCTGTTCTTTATTATTTCCTTCTTGCTACCTATTTTGAATTTACTTTGCCCTTTTTTTCTAGCTTCTTAAAGTTAAGCCTTAAATCATTTATTACGGATATTTTTTACGTCAAAGAAGCATCTAAAACAATGGATTTCTCTCCAAATTTCTAATATAAGCATTTAAGACCTAAAATGCCTTCTAAAGCCCGATTAGCTACATACCATAGAACTTGATACATTGTATTTTCATTACTATTCAGTTCAAACTATTTGATAATTTCTCTTGTGATTTCTTCTTTAATTCATGATTTACAAAAGCATTAATCTGCCAATATTTGTGTGTTTTCTAACCATCTTGTTCTTATTTTTTTAATTTTTAATTTTAATTTTTAATTGAAGTATAATTAACATACAGTGTTATATTAGTTTCAGGTATACAATACAGTGATTTAGAAATTCTATTTTTTAATTAATTTATTCAAATTCAAGTTAGTTAACATACAGTGCAGTATTGGTTTCAGGAGTAAGAACTCAATGATTCATCACTTACATATAACACCCAGTGTTCATCCCAACAAGTGCCCTCCTTAATGCTCATCACCCATTTAGCCAATCCCTCCACCCACCTCCCCTCCAGCAATTGTTTGTTCTCTGTATTTAAGAGTTTCTTATAGTTCACCTCCTTCTCTGTTTTTATCTTATTTTTCCTTCCCTTCCCCTGTTTATCTGTTTTGTTTCTTAAATTCCATATATAAGTGAAATCATACAATATTTGTCCTTCTCTGCCTTTTTTCGCTTAGCATAACACACCCTCGTTCCAACCACATTGTTGCAAATGGCAATATTTCATTCTTTCATTCTTCCAAGTAGTATTCCGTTGTATGTGTATATATATGTGTATGTATGTCATACATACATCTTCTTTAAAAACTATAGAAAGCTTATGAAAGAAATGGAAGAAGACACAAGGAAATGGAAAAATATTCCATGCTTATGGATTGGAAAAATATTATTACAATGTCTTTACTAAGCAATCTACACATTCAATGCAATCCATATCAAAATAACACCAGCATTCTTCACAGAATTAGAACAAACAATCCTAAAATTTGTGTGGAACCAGAAAAAACCTGAATGGCCAAAGTAATGTTAATGGAGTCATCACAATTCCAGACTTTAAGCTGTATTACAAAGCTATAATAATCAAGACAGTGTGGTACTGGCACAAAAACAGATCTATGGAACAGAATAGAGAACCCAGAAATGGACCCACAGATATATGGCCAACTAATCTTCAACAAAGCAGGAAAGAATATCCAATAGAAAAAAGATAGTCTTTTCAGCAAATGGTTCTGGAAAAACTGGACAGTGACATGCAAAAGAATGAAACTGGAACACTATCTTACACCACACACAAAATTAAATGCAAAATGGATGAAAGCCCTAAATCTGAGACAGGAAACGATCAAAATCCTACAGGCGAAAACAGGCAACAACCTCTGACCTCAGCTGCAGGAACTTCTTATTAGACATGTCTCTGGAGGCAAGGGAAATAAAAGCAAAAATGAACTATTGGGACTTCATCAAGATAAAAAGCTGCACAGTGAAGGAAACAATCAACAAAATTAAAAGGTCACTGATGGAGTGGGAGAAGATATTTGTAAATTACATAATAGATAAAGGGTTAGTATCCAAAATCTATAAGGAACTTATCAAACTCAACACTCAAAAAAACATCTTTTTTTATTGATGGTAACATATATGTGTTCAATATTCTTAAATGTATCGAGACATTTTTGTGGCCTGTCATGGGTCCATTTTACTGTATAGACAACTGATTATTTTGATACAATTATTCTATCAACTGCTGAAGATAGGAAGTCAAAATCTCCAGCAAGGATTGTGAAACTGTTTATTTTTCCTTTTAGTTCTGTAAATTTTTGCCTCATGAATGCCAAAATTGTTTTGTAAGGTACATACACTTTTACAATTGTTATATCTTCCTGATAAGAATTTTCTCTTTTATCATTATATCTCCCTTGGCCTCTGGTACGATATGTTATTTCAAGAGCCTATTATATGAGATAACATAGCCACTTCAGCCTTCTTAAGCTTATTATTTTCAAAGTATATCTTTTTTCTTTTAATTAACCTATTGCATCTTTGTGTTTAAAATGTATTTCTTGTGGGTAGCACATAATTAGGTCTTGCTTTTTTATCCACTGACAATCTCTATTGGAGTTCTTAGTTCATTACTGCTCAGTGTATTTTGATATGGTTTGATTTATGCATGGTTTTCTATTTTTTAATCTGTTTTCTTTGTTGTGTTGCTGTTGTTCCATTGCTACTACCTTCCTACCTTATTTTTTAGTTTTTTTTTTTTTTTGACTATAGTTGACATACAATGTTACTTGGTTTCAAGTAACTTGGTTTCATATAATATAGTGATTCAACTTCTCTATGTACTATGATACTTTCACAAGTGCTACTTTACTTTGCATTTAATGATTTTTTTTATTTTAATGTATCTATTGCCTTTGGCTATACTTCTTTGCATTATCTTATAATGGTTGTTGTGGAGATTATATTATACATACTTAACTTTTTACACTCCACATAGAGTTAATTTTGTATCATTTTACATCAAATGTAGAAAACTAACATAAAGTTAAATTTACAACCTCTTTGTCTTTTCTGTTATAAAGTTTGTATGTGTTACATATTTTATAAGTCAACAATACAATGTTTTCAATTTTATGCAATTATATATCAAGAAATTAAAGTCTTTCATATTTATTTGTATATTTACCATTTCCAGTATCCTCAAACTCTTCTTAAGAAGACGTGTTTCCAACTACCATAATTTTCCTTCAGTCTGAAGAAACTCTTCTGACATCACTTTTGGTGCTAGACTAATGGCAATAAATTCTCTTAGTTTTCTTTTATCTGAAATTGTATTTATTTGCTTCATTCTTAAGAATATTATCAATGATATTTTCTAGAATCACTTTTATTATTTTCTTCCTCGCAGTCATTTAAAGATAGTTCCCCACTATCTTAGGGGACCCATTGATTCTGATGAGAAGTCAGTCATCATTTGATTCATTGTTCCTCTGTATACAATATGTAATTTTTTTCCTCTGTAATTTGTTTTCAAAAAGTTCATTATATTTTGTTTTTATTAGTTTTTACAGTTATTTTATTTTTGTATTTACTATGACAGATTCACTGTTTCTTGTGTGCCCTTCATCAAAAATACTGAATTATTAGCTGTTCTTTCTTCAGATATTGTTTATCTCATTCTATCCTCTCTTTCTAGAATTCCTCTTTACATCTAAGTTAGAGCTGAGACATGTCCTACCTGGGCCTAATGCTTTATTCATTTGTTTTCAACTGTTTGGTCTGTTCTTCATATTACATACTTTTTATTATTACAGTTTTAAATTCACTGATTTTTTGCCATCTCCATTCTTATTAATCCCATCCAGTGATTGCATTTTGTTTCAGATACTATATGTTTCAGTTCTCTTTGATTCTTTTATGATAGTTTTTGTTTCTCTGCTGAAATTTCCTATCTTCTCATTCAATATTTTCTTTTACATCTCTGAGCATAGTTATAATAGCAGGTGTATTTGATTGCAAGGGCTGCTGTAATAAAGTGCCACAAACTGGGTGGCTTAAACAACAAAAATGTATTGTCTCACAGTTCAAGGTGTCAAGAGGATTAGTTCCTTCTAAGGGCTACAGGGAAGAATCTGCTCTGTGTCTGTCTCCTGGTTTCTGGTGCTTTGCTGTCATCTTAGGCATTTTTTTTTTTTGGCTTATAGATGAATCACCCCAGTCTCTGCCTTCATGTTCACATGGTGTTTTCCCTTTGTATGCCTGTCTGTTCAAATTTCCCCTTTTTGTAAGACATCAGTTATATTAGATTAGGGCCCACACTAATGATATAATTTTAACTTGATTATTTCTAAAAAGACCCTATTTCCAAATAAGTCACATTTTGAGGTTCTGTATATGACGACTTCAATATATCTTTCTCAAGGGAATGCAATTCAATCTTTAACAGCTGGTTTGAAATCCTTGTCTACTAATCACAATATCTGGGTCATCTTGGAGCATTGATTGGTTTTTTTTTCCTCTGTGGAATAAATAATATTTTCTATGTTTTAATATGTCAGGTGATTTCATAATTATGAATAATATGAATTATGAATAATAATAGTATGCTCCAGTTCTATTTTCTGAAGGGTGTTATTGGGTGTGTGTCTATGTTTGTGTGTTTGTGTATGTTTTAGAACCAATTCACTTGGTTGAACTCAACTGCAAACTCTGCCTACTTTTTTGTAGGCAATTGTTCTTATTTTAGCCTTAACGAGGATTTTCAGAGTCTGCTGTATACAGATATGATTCAAGGGTCAGCCAGAGATTTGTGTAGTTTAAACACCAAATTGTGGTCACCTCTCTCTGGTTATCTCCTTTCCAGGATCCCCCTCACTTTCTATTAGCTATGATTGCCCTGAACTCTGCCCTCTGGGTGTTTTTGTTTTTGTTTTTGTTTTTGTTTTTTCCAAGCAAATAATGAGACACATTTATTTATATTCTGTAACACAGATAATAAAACATAATACAGGAGGCCTGAAGTGAATATAAAATGTCAAAACTAACAGCATAATCTTATAATCAGCCTCCAATCCAATTATTACTCTTTAGGTTTTTTTTTTTTTACATTTATTTATTTATTTATTTATTTATTTATTTATTTATTTTTCAATATATGAAATTTATTGTCAAATTGGTTTCCATACAACACCCAGTGCTCATCCCAAAAGGTGCCCTCCTCAATACCCATCACCCATCCCCCATCAACTCTCAGTTTGTTCTCAGTTTTTATGAGTCTCTTATGCTTTGGCTCTCTTCCACTCTAACCTCTTTTTTTTTTTTTCCTTCCCCTCCCCCATGGGTTTCTGTTAAGTTTCTCAGGATCCACATAAGAATGAAACCACATGGTATCTGTCTTTCTCTGTATGGCTTATTTCACTTAGCATAACACTCTCCAGTTCCATCCACGTTGCTACAAAGGTCTGCCCTCTGGTTTTGACACCAATAAGACTATAGGTTTTCACTGCTCCACATGGAACAGAATGAGGCAAGCTTTCAAGCTAAAAGCCACAAAAAATGTGAAATTCACCTAGTGCTGTCCCCTTCTGCCAAGGGTGGGCACTCTTCTAGTATGCCTCTGCTTTTGGTTGCTCTACAATTCTTTCACAAGTTTTTTTCTTCCTTTTATAAAATATTTTTTTCCAGAGTTAATACTTATTATCTATGGAGGGTCGATGTAAAAGTATGTACTGGTTTTACCAGAATCCTGCATAATATGTGAATAGCAGAATCGAAGCAGGATTCTGTATTTGTACTAAAAAAAAAAGTATTTCAATGTATTATTGCTTTGTGTCAAAATCCTCCAAAACTCAATGACTAATATCAGAAGGGACCTATACCCATTTATTTGGGTAAAATGTCCAAATAGTTGGCAAGACCCAGAGAAGAAATTCTCATATAGTATATTTAAGCCAGTAGTATCTAGACATCCTCAAGAGTAAAATCCATCATCATCATAATCATGGTATTTTCACTGTAATCTCTTGTATGACCTGTATTTAGAAGACTAAAAAGAGTGACTTTTCATTTGCCTTTATTGCAGCAGCTCCTTGACATTATCTTGAGAGTTCTACATACCTACACCCTAGAATCTTTGTAAATTAGTAAATTTATAAATATGGCTTTTCCCTGCTATCTCAAAGTAGAGTGTTCCAAGTGAAACATTTTGTAAGCCAAAATGGCATAAAGTGAAGAAGCAATTACTAGTAATTCATATGGGAAATTTTTTTTGAAAATTCCTAGACCCCCAGAATAATCTCTCTTAGGTTTTTCTGATACCTTAGGACACACCTTGCTAAAGGATGCACATAGTAAACAGAGATAAAGCACGGGGGTTCACAGACAGCTCAAAGCTAGGACAGATTGAGGCTGAGATGCTGACTGTAGTTCCCAGGGAAGGAGCTTGGCGGTGCCTTTCTCAATGTTCAGAGTGTGTGCTGACTGTGTAACAACTAGCTGCAAAACTAACACTAAACGCTCGTTTTGCTTTTCGTCTTTTTTCATAAAAGTGAAAATCCTATTTAGATTCCTTTGTTAGCAAAAACTGATACTAATGTAAGTCTTTCATAAAAGCAAAGTGATGTAACATGGAATTTCAAAAAGCGAGGGATACCTGTAGATTATTTTTCAGGCTCTCTCCTTTACCTCAAATTATATTTATGTTGAGTATAATGAGTTCCTTGGCATAACTTCAAATTTCAACCACAGTTTTCAACATTTACTAAGGTTTTATCTCTCCCTTGTCAGCAATATTTCATAAATAAAACATTTTTACAACCTTAGGAGAATTTATAAGTATATAAGGAAAAGGAGAGAACAACTCAGCTGCATTGAGATGTGATAGACTAACATCATTCACTATCTTAGTAATTCACAACCCAGCATTCAGGTTTATGCTTCAGCAAGGAAACAAATTGCCATTGTAGTACTTACCAAGTATTGCAATTGCATGATTTCTTTTCTGTATCTTCTACTAGAACATAAACTAAACTGTCATTTCATCTCTGTTACCTAGCACAGTAAGCCTTTATTAATATTTGTTCAATGAATTAATGAAAAGATAAAGCTAAGAATACTAAAATGTCACTGAATTTACATGTCAAAATAAAGCCTCTGCTTTTAACAGTAGTAGTTGTTATGATACAATATATACATGAAGAGATGAGTGGGTATGTGTTTGGGAGTATGAGCATAATTATAAACATATACATGTATATGAATAATTTTACAAGCCATAAATGTCTTGGATGACTACATTTTCTAAGGCATGAGTTTCCTGTACCCTAAAAACTACTCATGCTTGGGTGATAACCTTTGATATTTTCCTGATATGCCCACACTTTAGCTTTTCTCTTGATATAACCTAAAAAAGGAAGATACTCCCAAGCTGGGTTTTACAGAGAACTCAATGAACTCTAAATATTCTGAGGTCTAATCTCAGACAGCTGATGAAAACTAAGCCCCTGACCAAAGACATACCATCCGCCAATCCACCACCACAAGGATACTTTTCTTCAAGTGCAACTCCCATGATATCACCTCCTTGCTTAGACCACTCATTTGTTCCCCACTGTCTAACATACACAATCCAAACTTCTTAAATACCCTTCTCTTTTGGCCCGGTCTTCTCCTTCCACCCATTCACTAGCTAAGTGACCTCTTAAAGGTACTTACCTTCTCGGAACTTCAATGTCTACTTTCATAAGTGGATATACTAACATTTGTATCAAATATGAAATATGTATCAATGTGAAACACACTAGGTATTTAATCAATGACAGCTGTTAATTTAATTACTATAATGTATCTTAGCTTCTCCTCTCACAAAGAAATATGAATTATAAGCCATTTCTCCAAAATATGCCCTCTACCCTTGGCACAATTATTAAAATTTAGACCACTGGTAATGACAGAATTTCTTGTGGGGTTAGAACAATTCTATATCTATATTGTCCAAAATGATAGCATTGTGTGGCTATTGAGCATTTGTAATGTACTTTGTGTAACTGAGAAAGCAAATTTTTAATTTTATTTAATATTAACTCATTTAAATTCAAATAGCCATATGTGGTTACTAGCCACCATATTAGACAACACAAATCTCTATTTCCCTTAAAAGACTATATGATCACCTGTAGAGAACTGTGATTCTTTCTTAAGATACCCTATTTCTTCAACCTTAGTGACTACTATTTGATAATTTCTACTAAGAATCTTTGTTTTTGTTATTGTTTATTTGTATATGAGTTTTTTGGTGGGAGGATGTTGTCCATTTTTCTCCTTCTCAGATGGACTGAATTATTTTTTCTTTCTCAATATTTTGTACAGATCTCCATCAAAATTTCCTGAACTGTGGTGAAATTATTTGTTTACTTTCATAATTCATTAAGTTTTTTGCAGATAGTGTTTGAGTTTTTGAAAAAAGGCTTACATTTGGTAAAAACTCAAAAAAGACAGGTATAAGGGAGTAATAAAGTGAGAGAGATAAAAGGGAGAGCTCAGGTAGACTGGCATAAAAAATGTGGCATGGAGGAGGTAGCTCTAAAAATTGTATTCACTCACAACTGTATTAAATCAACATTGCTAATTAGGTTCTCAATTTTGAAGAACCACTACCTAATATTTTCCCTAAGGATCTCATCAAAACAACAATAATCAATAGGGAACTGAGTATAATGGCACCTTGTTTGGGTTGATGGAGAGCTTGATTATAAGGAAACAAGTGATCAATAGAAAATAAGAAACCCTTATCACTGTTATTTAAAAGCCTCTACTCATAACACAGGTAACATTTCGTACTTCTCAGGAGGCCCTCATTCAGCCTGTCACACACACACACACACACACACACACACAAAATCATTGAAACAGTGGACACAGTCTGTGTGGCATTTTACAACTGTACCTTTTTTACCTAAACTTTCTGGAACTAAATTTCTGTAAGCTTATTTATCCCCTCAGGGAAAGACAACTCTACAAAGCCATTCTTGTGCCATAGAAAATTCTAGGATTAATAAACTTTCTCCCGAAACCCAATCTATAGTAGTAATGTAACATGTAACTATTATGTTCAAATTATTACTCACTGAGCCCTAACCCAAGACAATAGCTATAAAGTCTCTCTAAAAATCTCCATAGCAATTAACTCACGTAATTAAGTTTAGGTATAGATATGAGATGAACACCAGTAGGCAAAATTGGTTGGAAGGATTCACTCTCTGGCAATAATGACTAGATACAGGTCCAGAAATGGCACAGTAGTATGTTTATTTTTAAAATATTTTTATTCACTATACATTACACATAGGCTTAAACTAGGCATTGGGGTCACAGAGGAGAACAAGACACAGTTCTTGACCTTAAAGAGCTCATAGGCTAGTGTGAAAAATGAAGTGAAAATTTAAATACAATATGATAAATACAACAATGTGGGATGAGGGGTGGAGGCAGTCATAAGACATTTCTGAAAATATGAAAAAGGTAAAATTGAAAGGATACTTCGGGGTTACCCAGTGAAGTGTATGTTTGTATCAGTACTGGGATAGGACAGGAGGTGGCAATGCTACAGTGCTTTGAATAGTGTTCTTTCCAGAGGGAATAATACGTGCAAAGTCTTAGCAGATGACACTCAACTAGGCATAAGGAATAAAATATAGATAAGAAAGATATTGTTCTGGGAGCTCTCAATCTGTGTCTTCCTTATAAACAGATGAATTAAACCATGACAAGCTGAGTTCTATAAGAGGGAATGAATAAAGTTCATTAATGGTCTAACACTTCCTGGAAAGTCAAGAAAAGATTTACAGAAGAAGGTAATATTTGATTTGAATCTTCAACCTTCAAATGCCTTATTCCCAAACAGATTCTTTTAGAAGCTAGGCAGAGACCTTAATGATTCTAGTACACAAGTATCTTAAAATCATTTTAGAGTAATGTGAAAATGAATATGTGTTTCCAAAGTACATCTGTTGAAAAGGGGGGAAAAAAGCAAAGTTTACTGTTGAACCAAGAGAGTACTGAACGAAGTGAAGGATTCCTGTTGATGTTTGCATTAAAAATGAAAATTGTGCAATCATAGAAATATCAAATATCATAGGATCAGAAGTCAAATAATGATCCTATGCATTCCCTGAGTCATTTGGTTGATATTTAATGCATGCCAACTCCAATACAGGTATTTTGAACACAGGGAAATAGACCCATAGGTTATAAAGATAACACCTTCCCTCAAGGCTGACATAGCTAGCAGAGGGGACAGTCATGAAAAGATATGAAGTACAATCGGATGAATAAGTGCTGTGAGAGGGTATGCACAGAAGACTGAGAGGAACTCAGTCAAACTTTCTTGGAGGCAGAGGAGCAGAGTTGGGCAACTAGGTCAGAGAGAGTTTTCTATAGGAGACAGTGTTACAAAAGAACTTACAGTCCTGCAGGTAGCAGGTCACCAAATTAAGAATTGTAAAATAAATGAAGAAATCCATCATTTACTGTAGTCAACATTCTGGTATCTGGTGTGAATATGGAGTCAGGAAGTCAGTGATAAAGGTCCAGGTATGTAATAATATAATCAAGGCTCTGCCTGAAGCAGGTATCTTTTGACCTTCCTTTTCTTGAAGGTGATGGACAAGTTAACTCTGACAGTCAATGACAGATGGTGAAAGCAAAGCCTGAGGCAATGAAAGTCAACTCATATTTATTTGCCTGAATAATCCCACTGTTTCTCTGGAACCCTGCAGAAATGACAATTCAAAGACATTTCAATTTCTGGTGTTCAATGTTTTCCGAGGACTAACTATACAACAAGATATTGCTTAATTGGGGGGAGTCTAAGATATCTGCGTAAGTGTAATTGGAAATCTGTAGAGACCCTGCACAAAATGAGAAAATGACCTTAAGTTGCTATTTACCCAAGACAAATAGTTCAGTTCAGGGACTGCTTTGGGCTAATGTAAGAATATGCTAAGACACTGACTTCTTCTTGAACCATGGACTGAACATCACCTTTTAACCTAGAGAAAATTAATCTGTCCAAAAGTCATTTCATTTGAACTACAAATAATTAAATATAAGCTTATGTTGCAACAAAGAAACCAATATCTTTGGTTGTACATTCATTTTAACATACATCTTTAGAGCCATTCAATGACACAGATATTATTAGGCCCATTTTCTAGATGTACAAATAAGAAAAATAAGCCTCTGATAGATACAATGACTTGTCCAAGAACCTATAGATATGAAATGACAGAACCAAGGTTTAAATAAAAAACTTTCTCCATCCAAAATCCAAATTGCTCGTCTAGTTCAAAAGTCATCCTCCCAAAGAACAAAATCACCACTGATAACGTTTTTATGGAACAGGGGTTGGAAGGAGAATCATAAATCACCAGCTTGTCTCCTTAAGAAGTGGTTGGTAGTAAATTGAGAAAAATTAAATTAGCAAAACTATGTTAAAGATTTAAAAATATAATGTTACTTAAAAAGAAAATGCTATCTGTGGTGCCTAGGTGGCTCAGCTGGTTAAGCATCTGACTTCAGCTCAGGTGAGTTTGAGCTCCATCTTGGGCTCTCTGCTGTCAGCACAGAGCCCACTTTGGATCTTCTGTCCCCCTCTCTCTGCCCCTCACCCACTCGTGCACACATGCTCTCTCTCTCTCTCTTTCAAAAATAAAAAATAAACATTAAAAAAAAGTAACGTTATCTGGTCAACTGCATCCCAAAAATATTGTTGTTTGGACCTCAGAAAATGTAGGCTATTTCAATAAAAATTAAAATAATGAAAATCAAAGGAAAGTCATGTATCTCTTGGAAAGACAATCTAAAATAATATTCCATAGGGGTGCCTGGTGGCTCAGTCAGTTAAGCATCCGACTTTGGCTCAGGTCATGATCTCACAGCTTGTGAGTTAGAGGCTCATGTCAGGGTCTGTGCTGAAAGCTCAGAGCCTGGAGCCTGATTCGGATTCTGGATTCTGTTTCTCCCTTTCTCTGCCCCTCCTCTGCTTGCACTTGGTCTCTCAAAAATGAATAAACCTTAAAAAAATTAAAAACAAAATAAAAAAAAAACAAAATAATATTCTATAAATGGAATGGATATGCTAATATTTAATTCAAAGAACTTTTTTTTTTTTTGGTGGTAAGTTCTGTGTTTTAATTCAAGTTAGTTAACATACAGTGTAGCATTGTTTTCAGAAGTAGAACCCAGTGGTTCATCACTTAACTATAACACCCAGTGCTCATCCCAGCAAGTGTTCCCCTTAATGCCCATCAACCACTCAGCCCATTCCCCCACCCACCTCTCCTCTAGCAATACCCAGTCTGTTCTTCTGCAAGGGACTTTTTAAAAACCCAAACTTGCTTAATCTTTGCAGTATTTGATTCACTAACCACTGTCTTTTACTTGGAAGACTCTCCTTTCTTTGTGACATTCCTTTTTCTCTTCTTACCTTCTAGACTATTCTTTGTTAGTGTCTTTTTATGGATCTCCTCTGCCTTTTTCTCTTCCTTAAGTATAGGTATTCTCCTTAATTCTTTCTTAACCTATTGCTCATTTTACCACATATGATTTTGTTAACTAAGTACTTCTGTCAAAATTTCAATTTAAAAAAGACATGCTACTGTAATCAAAATTCTTATCTCCAATACAAGGCCAGAATTCCAGTCCCTCCCTCTGACTCATCAATCTGTACTCTTTCCAGTGCCACATTTTTGTCCAGGTAACATAATAGTAGGTTGAGAATTCCAAGTGGGGTTCCTAAAACTGCACTGGATTATTGGTATGTGACTGCAAACTTAGAAACCAAACAAGACCAAGTATGAGATGAGGGCCTCCAACATGAATTCATGAGCCTAGACAGAGTTGGTAGAGTTTGAACCGCCTTCCTCTTCTTACTCATGTACCCATCCTCAGCTTTGGCTTGTCTACTTTAAAACAGAGCTATGGTTTCTCTTTCAAGCAATTCCTTATCTCCCCTTAGATTTGCAAAGACTAAAGCAAAATGCAGCTGTTGAACACATTTCCCTTTGCTTAGCTTATGTCTCTAATTCCCCATTCTCATTTTTCAGCAAACCAATTTTCTCTTTACCGTCTGTCTCCCACAAATACATTTGAGAAATCCTTTCTTGCTGATTGAATTAGGCCCTGAAAATTAATACTGCTTTTTTTTTTCTTTCACTTCCACTTATCTCTTAAAATTTTTTTCAGCTTACTTGCTTTTGAATCTCCCCAATTATTCTCATTACTGAAGAGTGGTGGTTTTCTTTTAAGGCATTCTGTTTTCTAGGGCTTCTTTGTGGGGAATGGCAGAGAGAAAGTTATCTTTTTAATGGTTTTATCATCCAGTATTAATGTTTTTAACAAAAATTCATTAGTTTTGCACTTTAATTTCAGTGCCCTCAGCCCTGCCATAATTTAATACATATCCTACTAATACACTTTTATTTATTCATTCAAAATCGACTTACTGAAACTATAATGTGTTACAAACTGTATTATATCTTAGAGATGTTAAGATAAACTACACAAGAAAACTTTTTCATGAGGCTTAGAATGTTGAGAAAAAATATGTGGTGAATAGATAACTGTAGGATGAATAATAGGTGTACTTATTATTAATAAAATAATATAGGTGATCAGATGAGAGTATAACTAAGAGAAGTACTTGGGCAGAGATGATATCCCTCAAAATCCTGCTTCATGTGGAGCTTTCTGCACAGACCAAAGGGAAAGGTGTATTTAAGGTAGAAGAAACAGCATTCTAAAGGCCACGTGTGGTTACAGTGGATGCTTTAGTAGTGTCTGGCAATCTCAAAACAACCCATTCTTCTCTGGCAAATATCTTCCCCACCTATGATATTGACACAAGTGTGAACTCCTAGAGCCAACTTTGTACTCCATGACCCAGATCATACTCTTGGCCATAAATTCCTAAACCGGTTAAACTAAATTAGGCAAATATAAGTTCTTTTCCAAATAAATTTGATGGGGAATCGAAAGTCCTAACACTCTCCCTATATGGCTGTAAGTTTAACACAAGAAATAAGTAACTCTGAAATAGCATCTGTGTCCCACTATGTGGCCTGAGGTTATAGAAGGAGAAAAAAATGAACTAGACACAGACAGGAAAGCAGAAGATGGAAGTACACATCCTGACCACTTTCCAAATACGCATTTCAGTCCTTGTGAAGCCCAGTTGTAATCAAGCTCAAAGGTTCTGGGAGATGCACCTATGTCCTTCTAATAAACTTCCCCTTTTTGGCTTAATAAGGCCTAAGCTGAGTTCAATGCTGTAGCTAAAGAGTCCTTACTAATCCAGGTATTAAAAATTTGAGCCAGCCATTTGAAGCTCACAGTGGCCAAAGCTGGAACACAGGGAGCAACAAAATCAATAATGTAGTACTGGATTGTAACTCAAAATATAAAATAAATATCCCTCAGACCATACTGATATAAACACATGAATAAATAACTATACAAGTAGATAAGAAAGATAAATGTGTTAAAAGAGATGAATTACCCTTACAGAGGAATACCTAATAATATATGTTGATACTGTTACCTCCAGGAGGCAGAGCTCAATCTTCCTGTCACCCCTAAATGTAGGCTGACTTAGCGACTCAATTCCAAAGAATATAGAAAGGAAAAACTTGTAACATTATAGTGCAGAAACCTGGCAAACAAAGAGATCAAGCTTAATATCACAGTGATAGTCATATTGATAGCATGTTCCCCTTGATATAATGTGATGAGAAGAGCATTTCACCTCCAGGGCATTCTTCTTAAAAATCCATAACTCCAGTATAATTATACAGTAGAAACATCAAAAAACCCAAATGACGGACATTCTACAAATGCCTGACTCAACTCCTCAAAATTCTCAAGATCATAAAAAAAAAAAAACAAAAAACAAGGAAAATCTGAGAGACTGTTACATACCAGAGGAGAATAAGGAGACATGATGATTACATGCAATGTGGTATCCTAGACAGGAACCTGGAACAGAATAAAAAAGAACATTAGGGTAGAAAATGGTGAAATCTGCATTAGGCATAGGGTTTAATTATTAGTAATGTACCAATATTTGTTTCTTAATTTTGACATCTACCATGGTAATGCAAGATGCTAAGAATAGGAAAAAACAGGTGGAGGTATACGTAAACCCTATTCTATCTTTGCAGATTTTCTATAAATCTAAGATCATTCTAAAGTAAAAAGCTTTTTTTATAAAAGATTATTCCAAAATAAAATGGATGTAAGAATGGCGACAGTTCAGGATTCACATAAGGGCAAGGCAGCAAACAATGAGATCAAAGTAAGTGAACACCAAATTTAAGACAATTGTTTTCCCCATACAAGACAATGAGAGTTCAACAAAGGATTAAACTATCAAATCTGTCTTTTAGAAACAGCTAGTGTCTTTACAGAAGATATATGTGAAGGGAGGCAAGGCATGGGGAAGAGAGGACAGTTGTGGGGACATTTCAAAGTCCAGGTAAAAGATTTTGAGAACATAAATTAGGGCATCTTTGTTGATATCACACTACCCACTAAAACCAAGGTCCACATAAAAGCCCATTCACTCAACCAGACATGTGTAAAGTCACAAAAGCAATTTCCAAAGGCCAGCGAGACACCTGATATATGGGGCCAGATCCTGGCTCTGAAACTGTATTATTGGTCTGAGATCATTAAGGAGGTTTAATTTTCTTTATTGATTTTGAAGAAGCACTTCAATTCACCTTTAAATATTCTTCTCTTCTTCCCCTTTACATTATAAAATTTCCATCAAAGGTCCTTAGGGCTTTCCACACGTTCCTTCAAAATCAACTTCCTTTAATGTTTCTTCCACTTAGCATTTAAAGTCTAATAATATTGCGGTCACTGCCATTCCCCAAAGTCTAACCCATTATCATAGTTGGCTTTTTTCCTAGGATGTGTTTAGAATAGCAACTGGCCACAGCTAGGAGGAACAGTCAAGACCCCCAGTGTGAATCTAAGAAATCCAGCCCTGTTCTCAAACTTTCGCTTCTGTAGTTGGTTCCTAGGTGTTCTGATCAATATCTGAGTAATTAAAATTTCTCATGATCAAAGTTCTGACCTTTGCATTGGCCCTGCTTATCAGTAAAAACATGTCTTGATCTCACTGTCAGTAGCTGCCTGGAGGTTTGTACAGCAATTTCTCTAAGCCCCTGCCTCCCTCCCCTGTCCTTGACTTTGGTTCAAGCTGTGTTTGCTGCATCAGCCAAAACCACGTTGTAAATGCCCTTGGCTGCTTCAGCTAATCCTCAACCAGCACCACCTCCTTTCCTTCTGCTGTAATGCTTCCCAAACACTTTCTCAACTACCATTTAAAATCGCCTGATATTTTGCTGGTTCAGCCCTGTATCTGGTTGGTTTTCCTTTTATGAATCCTTAAAAATGTGGAATTGAAATCCAGTAATCCAATTTTATATGCTCTGGGTATTTGTAAAGAAAATGTGTTCTTTTCTTTGGCAACACAGACAGGGACACATCTTTCTTCATGGTGAGCATCGTCATCACTCTGAGTCTCCACCTCCCCATCCATAAAAAAATCAACATTTCCTTCAATGCTGAAATCTCTTTGATCACTTAGCTAAGGTTATTGTATAGTCTTGGTTTATACTGACCCAATAATTGCCTACTAAAAGGCTCCTATCACCAGGTACTGAAGAAGATGACAGGAATAAAGCAGCACATCAGAGAGATATGATCACTGCTATCAGGGGTCTTAAATTTCAGTGGTGGATAAAAACAAGTAAATGGGAAATTGAAATAAAAGTTACAGTTAAACAAAGGCTTGTCCACAGCTAACATATAAGAACTATACTGATATATAAGAACTGTCAACCCAGGACGGATATTTAGAGACCAGAGAAATTTATAAACTAAACCAAATTCCCATCTTTATTGAAATCCAAGAAAACCAGTTATCCTATCAAAAAAAAAAAAAAAAAAAAAAAAGAGGGCCAATCACTCATTGGGTTCTGAGGATCTAGATCTCAGGGACATTGAGAACATCCCTACAGTCCAGTCCACTTTCTACATTGGATTTTTATGTTCAAAGTCCAAAACTACTTCTCTAGCCACTTTCTCAATCCAAGGCATAAAAGAAAAATATAACACCTTCAGCAGTTCAGAACTTTTTAGAGAACTAAAATCACCACCAATAATTTTTCCTTCCAAGTGCCAAGTACTGTGCTGGTACATCTATCAGATTTCAAGCCAAGTTATCCCATATAGATGGCAAGAGCTGCTTCAGACAAGTGGGGCTGCTCCAATCTTCAACTAATTTAGTCTTCAAAAATACTTACTGATAGTAAGAAAATTGAGGATAGTTAAATTTCAGAATCTATCCATGTAATATGGTCAACTTGCAAATTCAGGACAAACCAAAATGTTCACAAAAAAAAATGAATGGATGTTGTTTGAAGTAAGTGTGGTCCACAACATAGAATGTTATAGACAGAGAAGACCTAGTAGTTTATTGGTCATTCATCTAACCTAGAGGAGAGAGTTAAGACTAAAAAATTTAACCAACTTGCTCAATGTTGCATAAATGAAAAATCCCAGACTAAAATCATTGTATCTTTGAATCTCAGGTTTTAAAGAACAATAAAAATAAGACTAGCTCATAGATTTATTGAATTTGTTTATCTGTATTAGGTTCAAGATACTCCCCTAAGGCTGTCCCTACCTACCTCATTGCATTGTGATAGATATTAAACGTATAGTAAGTGTGAAAAGTAGTATAAAGTGTTTGACACTTAACAACTTAAATCATTATAATAGTAACTGGAATATGTAAATCATTACATGCTCCCCCACTTCTATCAAGGTGCCATAACACAAAATTTCCTGAAAATATTTACTAAATGAACTAGTAACACAATAAAAAGAATACAAAAATTGACCACAGAAATAACTTTTTGAGCTGTCTATTCATATCTTCTTATTTTGTTTGCCCCTTATTTCAGTGTAATTGAGCAGACATTTTATTTGCCTCTACTTTTCATTCAACATGAAATAGCATACAGAAGCATAATAAATAATATATAGCTACATAATCATATCAAAGTAGAGTATGCATCAAAGCCTAAAGAAGAGACTGTTCAAGATTTTGCATAATCATATGCATCAGAGATAAAGAATATGAGATAGCTGTGTTGAGAAAGAAAGGCAGAAATTTGTTCATATAATGTTGTATTCTATTTTACTAACCATGTATTTTTACATGGAATAAAATCATAGGATGTTAGATTTAGAAACAAGATGAGACATCAGATAAACCAGTTCCATCAGTTTTTGAGATGAGTTTTGGAGCAGTATATTTTTCATCTTCAAATGGATACCAAATCATCCAAGAGTTAACAAAAGTCAGACTGCCTCCAAATACAGTGTTTGAGAATACTACCAGGACATGATTGAGTTTACATCTTCATAATTTTTTTACAAATCAAGACTGTAACTGCTATGACTTCCAAAACTGTAAAGGCTAGATTGGGAAATATATCCCCCCCAAAAGCAAAAAATATGCACTTAAAATTATAATAACCTAATAACAATGGCAAACATTTATTGTGCTTCCTCTATGCAGACACTGAGCCAAGTCTTCTATAAGGTAATTGCTCAGTTAATCTTCACATTAAAACTCAATGAAATGAGTAACATTAATATCAGCATGTTATAGATGTGAAAACTAAATCAACCAGAGGTTAAATAAATTGCTTAAAATCAAATGGCTAGTAACTGGCTAGAGAGTCCACTATTTATTACATTGATTGCAAGAATTTTAATCTCAGTCATTCTTACACTAACAAGGTCTACTGCTTATTGGTAATTAGTCCATGCCATCATTTTCTTCTTTCTTCCTTCTACAATTAAGGAAGAGAGCCTCTTCATGAACAAGACTAGCATCTCCTCCTGTACCCAATTCCAACCAATTCTTCCTCTGTAAGAGTGTCATTCTACTTATACTCTTCTCCCTTTCTTGCCTTTATATCCTCTGTCATACTAATCCTTTAAGTCAACATTCAAACATATTCAGTATATTCCTAAAACCCTCCTTCAACCCACAGGCTTTTCCAAACCCTTTTCTAAATACTGTATATCTATTTTCTCCTTTGTAAGCAATTATTTAAAGTGGTTCTGTTTATGCAGGCTGTTTATCCTTACCAATTGCCCATTGATGCCACAATGAACTGAAATCCACCTTAGTTGTGTTTATATATTAATCACTTCTCAAACTATAAGTCTATGCCTAGAATCTCTTTCATGAGCTCTAAATGTAAATCATGATATCTAAATCTATAGATCTAACCAGTCAACTGCGTACTGCACTAAAAAAACCTCAAGTACCTCAAACTCAACCTATGTAACACTCATTTCTCCCTCTTAAGGGAGGAAGTATGATCGATCACAGGGAATGACACTACCGTTAAGACAATCAAGGCTTTTTCTTATTACATACACCTCAAAACTCTCCTAGCCTTTACCCATTTCCCAGTTCCAAAGCCCTTTCCACATTGTTTGGTAACTCCAGCAGAACCCCACTTTTCAGTACCAAAATGTTACTCAAGACAAAATTATGAGAGAAATTATTGAATCCTCCTTACTGCCTTCTCTCTGCCTCTCACACAGTTTCCAACAATCATCAAGTCCTGATTCTACTTCCTAAATATGTTTCAAATCAGTTTACTTTCTCCCATTTGTGTGCTAGTAGCCTCGTTTAGGTCACCATCAATTTACGCCTGCATATTGGTATCTTATTGGTGCTGTAACAAATTACCACAAACTCAGTAGCTTAAAATAAGACACATTTTGTTACAACTCTGTCTAGGTCAGAAGTCTAATCTAGGTCTCATTGGGCTAAAATCAAAGGATCAGCAGACCTGTGTTCCTTTCTATATGATCTAGGAAATAATCTATTTTTTTTTTCCTTTTCAACCTTCTAAAGGTCATCCACATTCCAAAGCTTGTGGTCTCCTTCTTCCATCTTCAAAGACAACAATCTAGCATCATTCTGACCCAGCTTCTAAGCTCCAATATCTTTCTCTGACAAGAAGACAAAAAAGGTTCTCTACTTTTAAGGACTCATGTGATTAGATGGAGCTATCTGAGTAATTATTAGAAGTTAGAGTAAGGACAGCAAAATACCACCAGACTGAGAAGACACTTTGAAACCAAAAAATGAAGCAAGCCATTCTATACCATTTACACAGCATTTTATTCAGGGTAACTTACTGACATGGAGGGATCAGCAGACAAGATGCAGGCACTACACTGTCATTCTCCACCCCATTTGGACCTTAATCCACAGCTTTTAGAGAAAGAGGCATTATGGTGATGTCAAAGTGCAGTTATCTAAAATGGAGCCATATGTATGCCACAGGAACTCTACTAGTTAGCTAAAGTAGAGCTTTCTATGTACCACTTTAGGAAAGATCAGAACAAGCCTTCCCACATTCCATTCAGGACATACATTAACCTCCATGAGGCCTGGAACATGTAGTCTTCAGGTAGGTCATTGAACAAACATAGACAAGATGGAGGGCAAAATATGGAGTTAGCGTTGTCAGCACTCCCACAGTAATCCTGCTTACGTTACCTCTTTTGCCATGTAAGGTAACATATGTACGGCCTCTAGGTGTCAGGACCTGGATAAATTGGTCGCCATTTTTCTGCCTACCACTGCCTAGATTACTCAAAGATCCATCTAACTAATGGTTCCACACCTACCCTTTTTCCTCTCCATTGCACCCCGATGTGTCACCAAAATACTCTGCCATGGTACAAATTCCTTGCTTGAAATCTTTCACAAGTTTCTCACTAATCTCCAGATAAAGGACCCAGTTGTGCTAGGTAAGCCATGCACAGCAAGAGGGAACCCAGGTAAGAGCCATTTGGCCTGTTTTGAACATTCATATAAAGTCTCATTTGTATTACTCAGCACATGAGATTATACCTAATTGTATTTTTATCATAGGATCATTACTTTGCCAGTGTAAAATTTTATATATAATATAAATTTTGTAAAGTTTTCTTGCATTTTTAAAAATGTATATTTGGAGCCTGAAAACCCAAAAGCCACATCTAAGCTGTCCTATGTTCCATGGCTTATGTCTCCTCTGCTTAGATTACTTTGTTGCCTTCCAGTCTCACCTCTGGACTCTGCACTCTTGCTCTCCCTATCCTTTATATTATAAAACCCAATGATCTTAAACTCCTGCCAATAGCACATGTCAAAAGGGCACAGGAGGCTGGCTGGATCTATGTAAGATGAAATAATCACATGTACCAGTTTTTATTTTTTTCCCTCCAGAATTCCCTGGCCTTAAGTGCAACAAGCTCCAAATCCTGAAGTGAGCACTGCAGGAAAATCCTCCTAGGTGTAGGAGGAGGAACTAAAAGGGAAAATCCTAACACAGACAGAAAGAGGGCAGAAATCCCCCATTTTACTCTCTTTTATCCTCCACTTTCTCGTACCCCACATCTCAAGCAATCCCAGGGGTGGGGAGTGGGTGTACAAGGCCAAGCAACCTGTAATGGAAACCCACAGAAGCCAAAAGTCTAAAGGTTACAGTTCCAACAGGATAGGACTCACCTGTAAAGAAGACTCCAGGGAACCAAAAAGTACTGTGGAGGTTACAGAGAAAGAGGATCCTGGGAAAGTGACCCCATAAAGTCATTTATAAACTGTAGGCTCCAATCCATGCCATGAATGCAAGGACTTAATACTAGTTAGCATACACAAGACTGAGAACTGAGCTAATGGACAGAACACTGCCCAGATTCCAGACTGTCCACTGGGTGGTGCATATTGGAAAGATATGTGAAACACTCTGCAAAGGCTTTGAAATCTAAACTGACCAGAATCCCAGCCCACAGAAGGAGGTTTAGAACTTGCAGCAAGAACCTAAATGAATAGACTGCCTGCTAAAACAAAAACATCAACATTTTCCTTAGGATTTAAACAAGATCCAGAGTCTTAACAATATTAAAATGTCCAAAATTCAATTCAAAATTACCCAGCATTGGAAGAACTTTAAAGGGTTGAACTCTCATGGGAAATGGCAATAAACTTGTGCCAGTGTCAAGATATCACAAATATAGCAAAAATCATTACAGTATTTTAAAGTGTCTATTACAAAAATAATCAAATGAACAATTTTAAACATTTGTAAAACAAATGTTAAAATTAAAAATTAAAGAAAATATGTAAAGAAAGCCAAAATGGAAATGTGAAAACTGAAAAAGTCAAATAACTGAAACTATAGAAAAATATCTCACTGGATGGACTCAACAGCAGAATTAAAATGATAGTACAAGGAGTGAACTTATAAATAAATTAATAGAAATTACTAATCAACTGGAAAAAATATTTTAAAAACATGAACAGAGCCTCAAGAATGTGAAAAAAATAACAAAAGATCTAATATTAGTATCACTGAAGTTCCAGAAAAGAAGAGAAAGACTGTGGTGCTGAAAGTGTTTATAAAGAAATAATGACTTCCCAAGAAGTTGAATAAGGAAGAAATCCATCTGTCTATATTGATAAAAGAAAGAAAGAGAGAGAGAGAGTGGGAGGGAGGGAGATCATGCTCTTCTTCACTGGAGAAGACAAAATACTATATGCAGAAGGAATGATAGTTTTCAAAAATCAACAGAGTACCCAAACTACAAGGAGATAGTTGAATAAGCAAAGGCTCTTTAAATAATCTCAAAATATCTTCTTACAAAATACTTTTTAATTACAAAGAAAATAATGCTAACTTTACAGTGAAGAACTCTGATAAATATCACTTTAACCAAGTTATGTCTAACATTATCATAATTGGGATAATTATGAAAAAGAGCAAGAAAAAAACACTATTATTCATAGTGACCGTGTGCCAGATACTTGCAAAACAACAACCCAAAAGAAAACAACTAGATTTTCTTTTCTTGCACTGCTCTTCACTTGGCTAAAGCAAAACAAATCAAAACAAAACACTCTTATAGAGAAGCAGAAAACATCTTCCTTTACAGAAGAGCAGAAGCACCTCTCTTGTCAATAGCTTCTAGGTAAAATGCATAAAGAAACTGAATGGAAAGAATAGGATTCAAGAAAACCAAGTTTGCATCTTAGCTCAACCACTTACCACTTTTGTGTTTTGGGAAAAGTAACTTAACCTCTCAGAGCTTCAGTGTTTAGACTACAAAATGATGTATAGGGTTATTTTCGAGAAACAAATGAAATAAAATATGTAAACCTGCCAAGCACATTACCTGTCATAAAGCTGATAGGCAACATTTTAATTGAATGAATTGCATAGGGATACTCTGAAATATTTCCTCTATAGGGATGAGCAGAAACTATCCTTTCGTAAGACATAGAAAACTTTCTATCAGTCATGCAGGAGGTCTTCTCTTGCCTTGGGCAGGCTAATTTGTTAACTAATTAAAGAGCAAAAGTACAGGGAAGATGAAGATTTCTGGTACTTCAGGAATGGAGTCATTTCTAGATAAAGACTTCAAATTTAAAACTCGTGTTAACTTCTGCTCCCTCCTAAAACTCTACCAAAATGGAGGTAAAAAACATTTTTGGAGGCACCAATTCATAAGAATAAAGAAGATGTGAGAGGACATAAAAGCAATAAAACTTTGGAATCTGAAAAACAAATGAACAAGGCAGTATTGACAGCATACTTGAAAAATCTAGATTCTGTGTTAAAAGTAGGATCAATTTAGAAGGACACTAATTTTCCTTTTTAGGACTACCAGAAGACTCAAAAAATGGCAGCAGAATTGTCTGAAAATATGTTTACTAAGTTCAACTATACATCCATCTTTGTTGACCACAGATGGATAATTATTTCCATCCCAACAGAACTGAGGGTTTTCTAAAAATGTAATTCAGAAGGTCTCAAAACTGAGAAAACCAAGCACAACTGAGGCTTGATTTCAGTAAACAGAGATACCAAGTGAAAATTTTCACACTAGGTTTTGAAACCCATAGCTTTCTCCCTCATTCAGCTCCCAGAATCCTAGCACCCAGGATTATGTTTTATAGGGTGAGAATGAGTCTGACCAGTCCATGGAACATCACCTAGAGAAATTAATATCAGAGTTTCCCCCAGAGTACACAGGTTTCTTTACCATCAACTCGGAGTTACTAAGTCTCTCCCTCTCAAATGGAGATTTTTAATCACTTCTTTTGATGTTCAAATCTTAAATGAGTAAACACCATGGAGAAGAAAGATAACTAATGTTGGCTACGGTTGGTATTTTACCAGGTAGTTTGGAAATAGGATGGAATCAAGAAAATTTGTAAGGGAACATTTATCATGTTGGATCATGAAAACCAAACTGCTCAAAATGGAAGTTAGAAAGTGAAAGGGTAGTACATAAAGGAAATGGGATATATTCAACAAGGGGGAAATCTCTGGGCAAGAAAAGCATATTAGAGAGAGGGTATTGGAAGAATTGGGATTGAAATACAGGATATGGTAGAGAATGGGATCCTTAAATATTTGGTCTGAGAAGTATTACGACCGTGCATGATATGACCACGTGTGAAGTTAAATTAAAAGGGAAGGAGGACACTATGATTGATGTTAATGAAGTCATTTTGCAAGTGACAGACATCTAAACATCTTAACCCAAACTATCTCAAGCAAAATAAAGGCTGCATTGCCTCATAACTGAGAATCCCATGAGTGCAGTTAATATTCAGGAATTGTTCAACAATGTCATTAAACTCAGATATTCTCTCTGTTCTTCTTTCGTCTGTGTTGGATTCGTTCCCAGGCAGCTGACTCCCAATAATATGTGTTAAACCTTTCAATGGATCATGTAAATTATATCCACCTTCTTCACTTTCACCTCAAAATGTTATCTCCTTACTTTTCATTGCTTTCTCTATTTATCAAAGAAAAGGCATGAATCCATTTTTCTTTCTAAGCTTAAGTTCTACATGCATAATATAAATTCCCATTTCTTGCCAGGACTTCTAGAACTACTTTCTACATATTACCCTTTTAAAATTTAAACATAACTCTACATGATCCTTCCTTGATTGGAGGATACACAGAAACTTGTATTTCCCTATGCTGAAAACAAAAACATAAAAAAAAGCTTTTCTCAAGAGAACCATCCATCCATACTTCTGTCCTCTCTTTCCTTGCCAAATTTCTGTTAAATACATTTTTTAATTTACTGTTTTATCTACATTTAAATAAACTTTTCCCACATAACCTCTTGCAATACAACTGCAGCTCTCCCCACAGTCAAGAAATTGCTTTCTCAAAAGTCCGTTATATTTTGCCACACATATTCCATGGCCCAGGTCAGAACTTTGTTTCCATTTCATGATCCCAATGAGCCTTATTTAGCTCACTTCGATTTCTTGTCCTTAATATCGTATCAAATCTGTTTCCTTTTTGACTCATCTATTTCTGCCAATGGCACTTCTGATGCCACTAATATACATCCTTAAGGAGAACCAACATCATACATTTCTACTCTTTAAAAATGTTTTTTAGCCTCTCATTTCCTACAAACAAAATTTTTAAACTTCAAACAATTGTATTTATTTTGCAATGAATTTTCTTCCGCTGCTATAGTGAAATGAAGTGATTATAAACTGTGGAGTCAGAAGACCCAGTTTCAAATCCAACCCCAACACATTCTTTTAAATAATCTTTTTATATTAACATATAGATAGAATAAAATGTCTGTAAAGTAAGTACAAGGTTTCAATAAAAACAATTGAGAGGTAAGGGTTAACTTCTCCAAGACTGATCACTTGAAGGCTTGCTTCCCTGCAAACGAGTTTGTCTCCTGAAAAGTCCCACGGAAAGTGACATGACTAAGTGCTTAAAACAACCAATTTTGGTCAACAAGAAGACTTAATTGCAAGTGTATCATTGTCATGTGACAAGGTGCTAGTGCTTTCCTAAACATGAACACTTAGATGAGAGGACAGGCTCAAGCCAAGGTTCCACAGCACCATATCCCTATTATATCTCAGCTTCTAATCACACAAGAAAAGGACAAGGACTTTCCTAATAATGTAGCTTCAGAGCACTGTAGTGAAGGGTCAGGGTCCCTGTACTGCAATCTAATGTCTGGTCCTGACAGATGGTTCTGCACTGCCTACAATATAATGGGAAACATGGGACTGGAACATTTTCTACTGCTTTGTCTGCATGAGTGTTTCTAAAACGAAAGAAAGAAGAAGAAGAAAAAAAGAAAGAAAGAAAGAAAGAAAGAAAGAAAGAAAGAAAGAAAGAAAGAAAGAAAGAAAGAAAGAGGCACCTGGGTGGCGCAGTCGGTTAAGCGTCCGACTTCAGCCAGGTCATGATCTCGCGGTCCGTGAGTTCGAGCCCCAGGCCGGGCTCTGGGCTGATGGCTCAGAGCCTGGAGCCTGTTTCCGATTCTGTGTCTCCCTCTCTCTCTGCCCCTCCCCTGTTCATGCTGTCTCTCTCTGTCCCAAAAATAAATAAACGTTGAAAAAAAAAATTAAAAAAAAAAAAAAAGAAAGAAAGAGAAAGGAAGGAAGGAAGGAAAGAAGGAAGAAAAGTGCTCCAGTAAGTCTGGTATACATTGCTTAGGCATCTTATCATCCCTTGTTGCTTGGTAGCCATGCCATAAAATACTATGTACTCCCTATGCTGTTCTAATGCTTTCCAGTTGGGATTCTTTTCAAAGTCACATAATACCTTTTTATTTCTATTTTCTTACCAAATAAAATAAAAATAGAATGTTTCTGTAATGAAAAAATATAGCAGGTATAAAAGTGTCAAGTCCAAAATTTACTACAAAATTGAGTTTACAAAGGTTGTTGAATCTGAATTAAATAAAATCTAATTATACAAAATATTCCAGGTCATGAAAAAATAAAACAGAACTTAATCAAAAAAATTAATGGACTCTTTAAATATAGGAGATCAGAGCATACTGAACTAATCAAAGTCGAAGAACATAATCTGTCAAGGTACTCATTTTCACTGCCATTAATAGAATACAAAACAAAAAATATTTGCATTAATGCACTAGACACATAATGAGCATGCTTGAAAGTAGCCTAAGGGATCATAAGTACACACGTATTCTTAAGTTTATTCCTCCATGTTCAGAGTTCTCATCTCCTCTAAGTATTACCCAACCAAAATGTCAAAATCACACACTACTTAAAGAGCTATTTTTCTAACCAAGTAAACAACTTTTTCATTAAAAGCATACTGTCTTCTTTGGCTGAGCAAGGAGTTATGAGCAATAGAGGTATATATGAAATAGAAAATGAGTCACACTCATGAAAAAAAGTTGGCTTTCCAACATGAGCTATAGATCAATGGAATGTCAATCAAGTCCTAGCAAGTTATTTTGTGGATAGTGACAAATGATTCTAAAGTTTATATGGAAAGGCAAGAGGCCCAGAGTAGCCAGCACAATATTGAAGGAGAAAACTGTTGAAAGACTATTCAGCATTAAGGCTTACTATAAAGCTATAGTAATCAAGACAGTATGATTTCAGCCAGAGTAGACAAATAGATCAGTGGAATGGAACAAAGAGGCCAGAAATAGATTTCTATAAACATATCCCACTGATATCTGAGAAGGGAGCAAAGGCAATAGAATAAAAATAGTCTAACAAATGGGGCTGGAACACCTAGACATCCACATGCAAAAAAAAAAAAAAAAAAAAAAAAAAAAAAAAAAAAAAGAGAAGGAAAGAACCAAAGTACAGACCTTACACTCTCTACAAACATGAACTCAAAATGGATCACAGACCTAAACATAAAACACAAATCTATACAACTCAAAGAGAACATAAGAGAAAATCTAGATGATGTTGGGAATGGTGATGTCTTTTAAGATACAACACCAAAGGCATAATCTATGATGAAAAAGTTAGTAATAAGCTGTATTTAATTAAAATTTAAAACATCTGCTCTGTGAAAAACATTGTCAACAGAATGAGAAAATAGGCCACACACTGGGACAAAATATTTGCAAAAGTCCTGTCTGATAAAGAATTGTTATCCAGGGGCACCTGGGTGGCTCAGTCGGTTGAGCGTCCAACTTAGGCTCAGGTCATGACCTCACAGTTCATGAGTTTGAGCCCCACATCTGGCTTGCTGATGCTGTCAGAGCACAGCCCACTTCAGATCCTCTGTCCTTCTTTCTCTGTACCTCTGCCACTCATGCTCTGTCTCTGTCTTAAAAATAAACGTTTAGAAAAAATGTTGATACCATGAGTCATTCTGCATTAAAAAAAAAAATAATTGTTATCCAAAATACACAAAGAACTCTTAAAATTTAACCAAAACAAACAATTCAATTCAGTGTTGAGCCAACACCCTTAACAAACACCTCACCAAGAAGATATGCAGATGCTAAATAACATATGAAAGATGCTCCATGTTATATGTCATCTGGGAAATGCAAATTAAAACAATGATGTGATAATGCTACATATGTGTTACAATTGTCAAAATCCAGAATATTCAAAACACGAAAGTTGGTGAGGATGTGGAACAACGGGAACTCATTCACTGCTGGTGTGGATGCAAAATAGTACAGCCACTTTGGAAGACAGTTTAGAATTTGTTTGTTTGTTTACAAAACTAAGCATACTCTTTCCTTACAATCTAGCAAGTGTGTTACTTGGTATTTACTCAAAGAAGTTTTAAACTTATGTACACACACACACACACACACACACACACACACAAATAAATGTTTGCACATGGATGTTTACAATAGCTTTATACATAATTATCAAAACATGGAAGCAATCAAATGTCCTTCAGTAGTTGAATGGATAAAACAAAAAACAAAACTATGACACGCCTTGAGACTGGAATATTATTCAGCATTAAAAAGAAATAAGCAATCAAGCCATAAGAAGACATGGAGGAAACTTAAATACATATTACTAAGTGCAAGAAGCTACATACTGTGTTTTGAACTGTGACATTTTGGAAAAGGCAAAACTGTGGAGACAATAAAAATATCAGTAGTTGCCCAGGATTGGTGGGGTAAAGGGGATAAATAGTGGAACTGGGGTGGTTTTTAGGGAACTGAAAATGCTTTGTGTAATACCAGAATGATGGATACATCATACATACTCAAATTGAATGTACAATGCTAGGAGTAAACTGTAATGTCAACTATGGGCTTTAAGTGATTATGATGTATCAATGTAGGTTCATCAATTATAACAAACATACACTCTGGTGGAGGATATTAACAAAGGGAGAGGCTATGTATGTGTAGGGTTGGAGTATATATAGGAAGTCTCTTTATCTTACCTTCAATTTTGCTGTGAACCTTAAATTTCTCTACTCTTAATTTTAAAAAATAGTGTAGTATAGGCCCTGTTGTGACATATTGGTTGTGAGGTAGGGGTCTCAGCTGGCCTATCTGCTTTTACTACCAGAAATCTGACTGCTGTCATCATTTTTGTGTATCCAGTCAAGAAATATGTCATTTTTTCTGTATAACCAATTTGCTGAACAGTGTGACCTCAATGGGTTATGAAAAAGGAAATTCTTCTTCTAACACTACCTTAAAACCTTATTGAATCAGGGCACCTGAGTGGCTCAGTCGGTTAAGCAGCTAACATCAGGTCAGGTCATGATCTCACTGCTTGAGGGTTCAAGCCCCACGTCCAGCTCTGTGCTGACAGCTTAGAGCCTGGAGTCTGCTTCCGATGCTGTGATTCTGTCTCTCTCTGCCCCCTCCCCTGTTCTCTCTCTCTCTTTCTCCCCAAAATAAATAAACATCAAAAAATTATAAAAAACAAAGGTTTTTCCCTGACCCAAGGTTCAGGGAAAAGGGTGCAGTCTATTCTTTGATTCTTCTTTCCTTCCTTCTCATAGCTCATAGTGTCTTGACTAAAAAGGGGGAAAGAGTTTTTGTTTTTGTGTATTTTGTGTGTTTGTTTTCCTTCTTGCTTAGTTCACCCCACTAGTCAATACTACTTAAAAATCAATGCCTGTGCATGATAGGTATTGAAGTTCTGATTGTCTCATAGTCATTACACAGGTTCTTCACAGGCTCTTTGAGAACCTCTGACATAGGTGCCCATCTTCCAACAGACTACTTTGCCTCTCATCTGGATTCTCTGAAAGAATACTTTCAAGATGTCTCTAGCCTGGCTGCTTTCTATGGTGTTTACCTGTTCTCCAAAAAATGTCCATTCCAAACAGTAGTGGCAAAGATTGACTAACTACTGCTATATAATTACAGGCTACTTTCAATAGTGTCTACCTACATAATTCTCTATATTGAATTTTCTAAATATTTATATGTGTCCCCTAATCCAGAGAGCACATATCAACTATCCCAAGATATTTTTCCAGTTCCCCAGAGAAGACTGCAGGGTCCTACAGATTAGCATAAAGTTATGTAGTAGGAGGCTAGCCATTGCCAATTTCTTTGGTACTCTTGAAGGCCTCCTTACTTAGCTTTGGAGGAGAATAAATATACAGGAAATTCTCTATTCCATGAATTTTCTCAAATTTCTAATTCCCTCTCTCAAAGACAATTTGGGAAGTGGTAGGCAAAAGTTATAAAACTCTTAAGCTATATACTGGTAAATTATGAAGGGGGTATCTGAAAATCGTATTATCTTATACTAATACTAACTTGTGTTTTAAATTTGGAACTTCATCTAAAATTTTGAAATCTCAAAAAAATTTGTATTCTACAGTTTTACATTTTGTTTCAGTAATAAAACCATAAAGTATTAGGTAAAAGGTTTGAAACCCACAATATGGAATGAGAAATGTGTACTTTATGATAAAACTAAGTAAAATTTCAAAAAATATATAGTGCACTCCTGGTATTAACTTTCAGTTCTTTTACACTAAGAACTAGTACAAATATATCCAAATATAGCTAAGGAAAACACCTCGATCCATGTCTTTATCTTACTTAGCAGCAGCTATTCTCTACTCTAAATTGCCAAACAATGCATTATGTTTCATCATAAACATTTCTGTTTAGTAATCAGAGAGCGATAATAGTTAGGAAAAAAATTCTCATGTCTTGGTTTCCAATTACTCTGGATTCAAGTTGTCTCCATGTAAAATGTAGTTTAAATTACATTGTTTCCTCTAGAACATCCTAACAGTCCAGGTTCAATTTTTTTAAAAAGGAAAAAATGTTGGGGTGCGTGAGTGGCTCAGTTGGTTAAGCATTTGACTCTTGATTTCAGCTCAGAGTCGTGGGATGAAACCTTGTGTAGGGCTCTGTGCTGACAATGCAGAACCTGCTTGGGATTCTCTCCCTCCCTCTTTCTGCCTCTTTTTCTCCATCTCTCAAAATAAATAAATAAACATTTTTTTTTTTTAAAGTGCTGCCAATATATCTGACTTAACTTCTTTCCCTGAACTGAGAGTGGTGTATTCTTTCTTGTATGATTCTGTTTCTTTTTACCAAATACTTGCTACAGATCTTCTTAGTGCTACATTTTTTAAAACTATCTGAAATTGAGGCACTATCTTAGTTTACTGAAGATGCTCTAACAAAAATATCATAGACTGGGTAGCTTATAAGAAACATATATTTATTTCTCACAAATCTGGAGGCTGAGATCCTGAGATCAAGGCACCAGCAAATTCACTGTCTGGTGAGAACCTGCATCCTGCTTCTCATTTTGTCTTTTACATGGCAGAAGGGGCGGGAAGCTGTTTGGAATCTCCCTTACAGGGACACCAATCCCATTCATGAGAACTCCACCTTAAAGACATAATTACCTGCCAAAAGTCTTACCTCCAAATACCATCACATTGGGGGTTAGGATTTTAACATACAGATTTTGAAGGAACACAAACATTTATTTTCTGGAAGGGATATCTCACTCTGAGTTTTAACAGGATAACAATTTCCATTTATATCTTACATTAAAAAGTTTTCTCCTCTCTGGAAGAAATTATTTACTTTCTGACACTATCTAAAGGGTTGCTTTTCAATATATCCTCCTCATTCATCCATTTGGGTTTTCTTAATCAGTAAGGCCATGCTGTTGTTCTTTAAGCTACTCAAATATTTTGTAAAATAATTCAGCTTATAAAATATAAAATATAAAAATATGGGGAGTCTGTGGCAGATTGCATAAACTGTCATATTTTGCCAATCCTTCCTGCACGTACATTCTTTTGCAACATGATTTTAAAGCTCCTTCCATGAAAAGATGGTATCCATTTCTCCAATCCTTCAATTTGGTTAGGCTTGTAATTTGTTCTGGCCATTAGAAGTTTCGAGAAAAAATATTGTACCAGTTCTAAGCTTAGAAATCATGAGAGTGTGTATGCTTCCACTCTTAAAAACCTACTGTCCATATAGCAGTTAGCCTCTTATATGATGATATTTGGTAGTTCAGTTACCCCCATAGCCTCTGGTGACAGCAAGCCAACCATCACACATGTGAATAAAGCAATCTCAGATCAACAAGCCCACCAGTAGTCTGGCAGCCTAGCTGAAACGAGAAGAGACCAATCAGCAAAATATAGCTCAAACTGCCAAATAATGCAACCTTGAGCTAAATAAATCATTGCTGTTTTAAGATACTAATTTGTGGTACAGCAATGTTCAAATAATACACAGGAAGGCAGAAAAATTAACAGAGAAATCAAAATGGAGACAATCAACAAAAATTTAAAATAAATTGTAAGCATAAGCCCTAACACAGAAATAATTATGCTAAATGTAAGTGATCTATATCACTTAAGAAAGAGAAGTTGGCAAAACAGATTAAAAATGATGACCCAACTTTTTTGCTGTCCATAAGAAAATCACTTCAAATAATGATGTAGACTTCACATAGTTCACACCTTTGTTTACTGGTATATATGCATTTAGGATTGCTATGCCTTCTTGATGGATTGACCGTTTTATTATTACATAATGTCTCTCCCTACATTTAGTAATTTTCTTTATTCTGAAATCCACTTTGACTGATATTGACATAACCACTACTGCTCTCCTTTCATTAATATTTACATGATATATTATTTTCCGTCCATTTACTTTCAACTGAAAAAATGTATGAAGCAAAATCTGGTAGAATTGAAATGAGAAATAGACAAATCTACTATGATAGTTGGAGACTTTAAAACCTCTCTCTCAACAACTGAAAAAACTAGACAGAAAGTCAGCAAGAATATAGAACTCAGAACATCACCAATCAACAAAATCTAAACAATATTTATAGAACATTCCATCTGAAAACACTGTAATACCTTCTTTATAAGTGCTGACAGATCATATACCAAAATATACCACCATTTCCTAGAGAATAAAGCAGTTACTGAAAAATGTAAAAGAATTTTAATCATGAAGATTATGCTGTGTTACCAAAACAGAATCAAGCTATAAATCAAACAGACAGAAAACAGGAAAATCTCCAAACAGTTAGAAATAGAGTAACATATTTCTAATTACTCATGGGTCAAGGAGAAGATCTCCAAGGAAATAAAAAAAATTACACTCAACTAAATAAAAATGAAAATAGAATATATCTGAATATTTGAGACACAATTAAAAGTAGCAGTAAGAAGAAATTTTCTAGCATTAAATCTATACATTAAAAAAGAGAAAAAAATCAATAATCTAAGTTTTCATATCAAAAATCTTAGAAACAGAGAGTAAAATAAACCCAAAACAAGCAGAAGGAAGAAAATAAAGGTAAAAACAGAAATCAATAAAACTGAAAATTGAGAAATAATAGAGATCAATGAAACAAAGGGCTGGGCTCTTGGTGGGGTGGCTGTGTAGCTCAGTTGGTTAAGAATCTGACTTGATTTCTGCTCAGGTCATGATCTAATGATTAAGAGGTTCAAGTCCCATGCTTGGGATTCTCTCTCCCCTCTCTTTCAGTGCCTCCCCAGCATGAATGTGCACACTCTCTCAGAATGAATGAATGAATAAATGAATGAATAAATAAATAAATAAATAAATAAACTTAAAAAAACAGCTGGGCTCTTTGAAAAGATCAGTAAAATTGGCAGACCTCTGAGGGGCCAAGATGGCAGAACAGCATGGAAGATTTTTTTGCATCTCTCGTCCATGAAATACAGTCAGATCAACATTAAACCATCCTACACACCTAGAAAATTGATTTGAGGATTAACACAACAATCTGCACAACGTGAACCACAGAACTCAGCAGGTATGTGGCACAGAGAGGTGAACTGAGGGAGAGAGAAGCCACGGAGGCCAGGGAGCTGTGTTTGCTTGCAGAGAGAGGACAGAAATGGGGGGAGAGTACAGGAAAAGCACCCCCCTCAAAAGTAGCTGTAGATACAGTAGAAAAGGGGACACAGCTGCAGGGACTGAACAAAAAAGGGAGAAATGAGAAAGGAGAGGGTTTAAATGCCATTCAGACTCTATAAACAGGAGGAACACAGAGTCTGAAACCACATAGTTTGATACCTGGCAGTGCTCTGGTGGCAAGGTTGAATTGCAATGAACAAAGCGAAGTCTGGTGGACCCTCAGGCCACACAGGAAAAAGCAGTTCCACTGCTGGAAGGACATTTGGTAGAGACTGTGTGGCCACCCCCCAGGCAAAGGTCCCAGCAAACCCAGGAGAACAACCACATTCACTGATGGTAGAACAGGGATGTTAAGGGTGAAGCCTGGTGACAGGTATGTGTTGTGATTTACCATAATCCCTGAAACACTGTTACAGGATCATGTGAACTTTTTCTGGGATGGGCTGGCACCCAGACGCAGTCACTGGGCAATGCAGCAGCACAGTCTGGCAAATGGTCCTGAGTGCAGCCTGCACCTGGTCATTGCTGGGGCAACCCTCTTCCAAAAGGTCTGAGCAGGTCAAAGCTGCAGTCCATCAGAGGTGAGGGGTTGGGAAACACAGCTACATCTGAGATAAAACTCAGGAGGGAGATACCCCCTGGCAAGCTGACAGCTCAGTCACAGACAGTGTAAAAGTGGGGAGTAGATGGAAGCTGGAGACAAGGACAGGTGCGTGACTGCTGAATGGGAAGAAGAGAGTTCCCGATACTAGAGACTGGGTAGCTGGATGATGACATTTTCACCCCTTCCATGGATGCACATACACACCTACAAGGGCCACAACAATCCACCCCAGTAAGCTAAGCAGTGCTATCTAGTGGAGAATGGAGCCATTACACTAAGCCCTGCCCAAGTGGGCCACCTCACTCTTCAGGAACTCCCTGCCTACTTAGTTTATGGACTATAAGGTGCTTCATTGTTTGACTTCTAGGAGAGAACCATGTAATTTCAATCATATGTCAGTCTGCTCATTGGTCCATCTATTCGATTTTTTCTTTTTCTTCAATTTTCTTTCTCTTAAATATAGAAAGAGAAAAACTATTTTTATTTTCAGTTCTTATTAAAAATAATTTTCTTGGGGCGCCTGGGTGGCGCAGTCGGTTAAGCGTCCGACTTCAGCCAGGTCACGATCTCGCGGTCCGTGAGTTCGAGCCCCGCGTCAGGCTCTGGGCTGATGGCTCAGAGCCTGGAGCCTGTTTCTGATTCTGTGTCTCCCTCTCTCTCTGCCCCTCCCCTATTCATGCTCTGTCTCTCTCTGTCCCAAAAATAAATAAACATTGAAAAAAAAAATTAAAAAAAAAAAAAAAAAATAAATAAATAAATAAATAAAAATAATTTTCTTTATTTTTTTCTACTATATTTTTTACTTTATGTAAATTTTTCAGATTCTATTTTACTTCCATCAATTCATTTTACTCTATTTCATGGTATTAATTTTTTCAAATTTTCATAAGTTTTCCTTTTTTTTTCCTCATCTTTCCCTTTTTTCTCCAATCTATCAAGCTTCTTTCAACAATCAGACCAAAACAAAACTAGGATCTAGCATCATTTATTTTATTTTGTGTGTGTGTAGTTTTTAATTTTTTAGTTTTAATTTCTTTTTGGCATTATTAACTCCTTTTCTTCCTTCAAAATGACAAGATGAAGGAATTCACTCCAAAAGAAGGAGCAGGAAGAAACGACAGCCAGGGACTTAATCAATGCAGATACAAGCAAGAAGTCTGAACCAGAATTTAGAATCACAATAATAAGAATACTAGCTGCTGTTGAAAATAGATTAGAATGCCTTTCTGCAGAGATCAAAGAATTAAAACTACTTAGGAAAAATAAAAAATGCAATAACTGAGAGGCAATCTCCAGTGGATGCCAAGATGGCAAGGATAGATAACGCAGAGCAGCAAAGCAGTGATATAGAGGACAAACTTATGGAGAAAAACAAAGCAGAAAACAAGGGGGAGACTAAGGCAAAAGGGCACGATTTAAGAATTAGAAAAATCAGTGACTCATTAAAAAGGAACAACATCAGAATCACAGGGGTCCCATAAGATAAAGAGAGGAAAAAAAGGGGTAGAAGGGTAATCTTATCAAATCATAGCACAAAACTTTCATAACCTGGGGAAAGATACAGACAACAAAATCCAGGAAGCACAGAGAACTCCCATTAGATTCAACAAAAACTGACCATTAACAAGGCATATCATAGTCAAATTTACAAAATACTCAGGAAAGGAAAGAATCAGGAAAGTAGCAAGAGAAAAACAGTCCTTAACCTACAAGGGAAGACAGATCAGGTTTGCAGCAGACCTGTCCACAGAAACTTGGCAGGCCAGAATTCTAGGAGGGGCAGGATATATTCAATGTGCTGAATCGGGAAAATATGCAGCCAAGAATTCTTTATCCAGCAAGGCTGTCATTCAAAATAGAAGGTAAGATAAAAAGTCTCCCAGACAAACAAAAATTAATGGAGTTTGTGACTACCAAAATAGCCCTGCAAGAAATTCTAAGGGTGACTCTCTGAGAGGAGAAAAGACTAAAAAGAAATAAAAATTAAAAAAAGACCAAAAGCAACAAAGACAAGTAAGAATCAGAGAATACCACCCCAAACTTGAACTCTACAGGCAACATAGTGGCAATAAATTAGTATCTTTCAGTACTCATTCTAAGCATTAATGGACAAAATGCTCCAATCAAATGACATAGGGTAACAGAATGGATACAACAAGATCTACCTATAAGCTACTTACAAGAGACACACTTTAGACCTAAAGGCACCTTCAGATTGAAAGTAAGGGGATGGAGAACATCTATCATGCTAATCATTGCCAAAAGAAAGCCAGAGTAGCCATACTTATATCAGACAATCTAGACTTTAAAATAAAGACTGTAACAAGAGACGTTTAAGGGCATTATATCATAATTAAGGGGTCTATCTATCAAGAAAGACCTAACAAATGTAAACATTTATGCTCCAAATATGGAAACACCCAAATATATATATAAATCAATTAATCACAAACAGATATAAACTCATTGATAATAATACCATAATAGTAGGGGACTTCAACACCCCACTTACAACAATGGGCAGATCATCTAAACAGAAAACCAACAAGGAAACAATGGCTTTGAATGACACACTGCACCAGATAGACTTAACAGCTATATTCAGAACATTTCATCCTACAGCTGTGGAATACACATTCTTCTCCAGTGCACATGGAACATTCTCTAGAATACATCATACATGGGGACACAAATCAGCCCTCAACAAGTACCAAATGATCGAGACCATACCATGCATATTTTCAGACCACAATGCTATGAAAATTGAAATCAACCACAAGAAAAATTTGGAAAGGTACCAAACACTGGGAGACTAAAGACCATGCTACTAAAGAATGAATGGGCTAACCAAGAAGTAAAAGACTAAATTAAAAAGTACATGGAAGCCAATTAAAATGATAACACTACAGCCCAAAACCTCTGGGACACAGCAAAAGCAGTCATAAGAGATAAGTGTATAGCAATCCAGGACTTCCAAAAGAAGGAAGAAAGTTCTCAGATACACAACCTAACATTACACCTTAAAGATCTGGAGGAAAAAAAAAATCCTCCAAACCAGCAGAAGACAGTAAATAAGAAAGATTAGAGCCGAAATCTGGGACTTTGAAAGAATTAAGAAAATTGATAAACCCCTAGCCAGTTTGATCAAAAAGAAAAAGGAAAGCATCCAAATAAATAAAGTCAAGAATGAAAGAGGAGAGATTACAACCAACACTGCAGAAATACAAACAATAATAAGACAATACTATGAGCAATTATACACCAATAAAATGGGCAATCTGGAAGAAATGGACAAATTCCTAGAAACATATAAACTACCACAAATGAAATAGGAAGAAATAGAAAATTTGAACAGACTCATAACCAGTAAGGAAATCAAATTAGTAATCAAAAATCTCCCAAAAAACAAGAGTCCAGGGCCAGATGGCTTTCCAGGGGAATTCTATGAAACATTTGAAGAAGAGTTAACACCTATTCTCTTGAAGCTGTTCCAAAAAATAGAACTAGAAGGAAAACCTCCAAACTCTTTCTACGAAGCCAGAATTACCTTCTTTCCAAAACCAAAGACCTCACTAAAAAAGAGAACTATAGACCAATTTCCCTGATGAACATGGATGCAAAAATCCTCAACAAGATATTAGCCAACCAGCTCCAACAATACATTTAAAAAATTATTCACGGTGACCAAGTGGGACTTACACCTGGGATGCAGGGCTGGTTCAATATCAGCAAAAAAATCAGTGTAATTCATCACATCAATAAAAGAAAGGACAAGAACCACGATACTCTCCATAGATGCAGAGAAAGCATTTGACAAAATACAGCATCCTTCCTGGATAAAAACCCTCAAGAAAGTAGGGACAAAGGATCAAAACCAAGATCATAAAAGCCATATATGAACGACCCAATGCTAATATCATCCTCAATGGGGAAAAACTGAGAGCTTTCCCCCTAAGGTCAGGAACACGACAGGGACGTCCACTCTTACCACTGTTATTCAATATAGTATTGGAAGTCTTAGCCTCAGCAGTGAGACAAAACAAAGAAAAGGCATCCAAATTGGCCAGGAGGAGGTCAAACTTTCACTCTTTGCAGATGACATGATAGTCTATATGGAAAACCCAAAAGATTCCACCAAAAAACTGCTAGAACTAGAAATCTTTCTTGCTCCTGGATAAAAGCAACAAACATTGTTAAAATGTCAATATTACCCAAAGCAATCTACATAGTCAATGTAGTACCTTTCAAAATAACACCAGCATTCTTCACAGAGCTAGAACAAATAATCCTAAAATTTTTGTGGAACCAATAAAGACCCTGAATAATCAAAGCAATCTTGAAAAAGAAAACAAAAGCAGGAGGCATCACAATCCCAGACTTCAAGATGTATTACAAAGCTGTAATCATCAAGACTGTATAGTACTAACACAAAAGAAAACACTCAGATCAATGGAACAGAATAGAGAACCCAGAAATGGACCCAGAAACATATGGCCAACTAATCTTTGACAAAACAGGAAAGAATATCCAATGGAATAAAGACAGTCTCTTCAGCAAGTGGTGCTGAGAAAATTGGACAGCGACATGGAGAAGAATGAACCTGGACCACTTTCTTACATGATACACAAAAATAAACTCAAAATGGATGAAAGACCTAAATGTAAGACAGGAAGCCGTCAAAATCCTCAAGGAGAAAGCAGGCAAAAACCTCTTTGATCTTGGCCCCAGCAACTTCTTATTCCACATGTCTCCAGAGGCAAGGGAAACAAAACTAAAAATGAACTATTGGGACATCATCAAAATAAAAACTTCTGAATAGCAAAAGAAAGAATCAGCAAAACTAAAAGGTAACTGACAGAATGAGAGAAGATATTTGCAAACAACATATCAGAAAAAAGGGTCAGTATCCAAAATCTATAGAGAACTTAACAAACTAACATCCAAAAAACAAATCATCTAGTGAAGAAATGGGCAAAAGACATGAGTAGACACTTTTCCAAAGAAGACATCCAGATGGCCAGCCGACGCGTGAAAAAATGCTCAATATCACTCATCATAAGGGAAATACAAATCAAAACCACAATGAGATACCACCTTACACGTGTCAGAATGACTAACATTAACAACTCGGGCAACAACAGATGTTGGTGAGGATGTGGAGAAAGAGGATCTCTTTTGGAATGTTGGTGGGAGTGCAAACTGGTGCAGCCACTCTGGAAAACCATATTGAGGTCCCTTAAAATATTAAAAATAGAGCTAACCTACAACCCAGCAATTGCACTACTAGGTATTTATCCAAGGGATGCAGGTATGCTGTTTCGAAGGGACACATGCACCCAATGTTTATATTGCAGAACTATCAACAACAACCAAAGTATGGAAAGAGCCCAAATGTCCACTGATGAATGAATGGATAAAGAAGATGTGGTATATATACACAATGGAGTATTACTCGGCTATTCAAAAGAATGAAATCTTGCAATTTGGAAATATGTGGCTAGAACTAGAGGGTATTATGCTAAGCAAAATTAGTCAGAGAAAGACAAATATCCTATGACTTCGCTCATATAGGGACTTCAAGATACAAAACAGCTGAACATAATGGAAGGGAAGCAAAAATAATATAAAAACAGGGAGGGGGCAAAATATAAGAGGCTCTTAAATACGGAGAGCAAACAGAAGTTTACTGAGGGGGGGAGTTGTGGGAGGGGGAACAGGCTAAATAGGCAAGGGGCTTTAAGGAATCTACTCCTGAAATCATTGTTGCACTATATGCTAACTAAGTTGGATGTAAATTTAAATAAATAAACAAACAAATAAGTAAATAAATAAGAAATTTAAAAAATGACAAATCTCTAATAAGAATGACAAAGACCAGAAAAGATTCCAATTATCATACCAAAATAAAATGGGCTATCTCTATAAATCCTACAGACATCGAAAGAACAATAAAGGAATACTATGAACAATTCTTCACAAGGAAATTTGACAAGTTACAAGAAATGGACCAATTCCTCAAAAACACATAAACTTCTGTATTCATTGAGAACACTGAATTCATACTTTTAAAACTCCCCAAAACAAAATCTCCAGACTCAGATAGTTTCACTGGAGAATTGTATCAAATATCTAAAAAAGAATTAGCAACAGTTCTCCCCAATCTCTTCCAGAAATAAAAAGTGAGTGAATAATTCCCAATTAATTTCATGAAGCTAATATTACTCTGATACCAAAACTAGACAAAAGAGTACAAAAGGAGAATACTACAGATGAATCAGCATCCTCATTAATATCAATAATGTTAATAATCAGCAGTAAATAAAAAGTTATATACCATGACCAAGCCATGCCATTCCAGCCAGTGAAATAAGGCAAGAAGGTGAAATTAAAGGCATACCATTTGCAAGGAAAGAAAGAAATAAAACTGCTCTTATCTGAAGATGACCTAATTGTCTACATAGAAGATACGTAAGAATCTACAAGAAAAATCCTAGAACTTGTAAATGAGTTCAGAAAATTCACAAGATGTAATATATAAACTAAAATAACCAATTATATTTCCATGTAGTAGCAATGAGCACATAGATGCTAAAATTAAAAAATGCAATACCATTATAATCGCTCAAAAAGTGAAATTCTAGGGGCGTCTGGGTGGCTCAGTCAGTTGAGCATCTGACTTCGGCCCAGGTCATGATCTCACGGTCCTGAGTTCCAGCCCCGTGTTGGGTTCTGTGCTGACAGCTTGGAGCCTGGAGTCTGCTTCAGATTCTGTGTTTCCCTCTCTCTCTTCCCCCGCCCCAGCTCATGCTCGCACTCTGTCTCTGTCAAAAATAAATAAACTTAAAAAAATTTTTAAAAAGTGATATTCTAAGGTGTTAATCTAACAAAACATGTAGAGGACTTGTGTGCTCAAAACGACGTAACATGGATGAAAGAAATCAATGTTCTAAATAAATGCAAAGAAAAGGTATGTTCATCAATTGAAAGACTCAACAAAATCATAATGTCAATTTTTCCCCAAGTTGATATACAGGCTTAATGCAATTGCTATCAAAAATCTAGCAATTTTTTGTAAGTATAGAAAAGATTATTCTAAAAGTTATATGAAAATATGTATAAACTAGAATATGTAAAACAATTCTGAAAAAGAAGGATAAAATAAGAGGAATGAATCTACTCGATTTCAAGACTTACTGTAGAGCTATAATATCAAGGGTGTGTGTATTAACAGAAGCACAGAAACATATCAATGGACTAGAACAAAGAAACACAAATAGACCCAAAGAAATATGCACAAATGATTTTTTATAATTCAATAAAGAAAAGGTAGCTTTTTCTTTTTTTTTTTTTTTTTTTTTAATTTTTTTTTTCAACGTTTATTTATTTTTGGGACAGAGAGAGACAGAGCATGAACCGGGGAGGGGCAGAGAGAGAGGGAGACACAGAATCGGAAACAGGCTCCAGGCTCTGAGCCATCAGCCCAGAGCCCGATGCGGGGCTCGAACTCACAGACCGCGAGATTGTGACCTGGCTGAAGTCGGACACTTAACCGACTGCGCCACCCAGGCGCCCCAAGGTAGCTTTTTCAATAAATGAGGCCAGAGCAATTAGACATCTATGGGAAAAGTTGGGGGTGGGGGACATGACTATGATATATTATATAATAATAGTTTTAAGTGGATCATGGGCTTAAGTATAAAATATATAACTATATAATTTTTTTTTTAATCACAGGAGAAAATCTTTGAGATATAAAGACAAAGAATCCTTAGAGTTGACATCAAAAGTAGAAAGCATAAAAGGCAAATTCTGGAATTCATCAAAATTAAAATATTTTGCCCTGTGAAAGACTACGTTTGGAGGAGGAAGACAAACTAGTACTGGGGGAAAATATTTACAACCCACTTATCTAACAAAGGACTAGTAACCAGAATATATAAAAAACTCTCAAAACAAAACCAAACAAAAACGAAAGCTCAAAACAAACAGGAAAAAGAAAGAAAGCAATCTAATCCAATGAAAATCTAAGCACGAGAAATGGGCAGACATTTTACCAAGGAATATAGATATAGTAAGTGCAAGATTTTCAACATCACTAGCCATTTAGAAAATGCAAATTAAAACCACAATGACATACCACTACCCATCTATCAGAATAGTAAAATATAAAATAGTGACAATGCCAAAGGCTAGCAAGAAATGGAGAAATGGTGGGAATATAAAATGATACAAACACTTTGGAAAACAGTTTGGCAATTTAAAAACTGAACATGCAACTGCTATATAGTCCAGTGATTCCACCCTTAGACTTTTATTCCAGAACATGAAGTCTTATCACAAATATCTGCACATAGATCTTTATTGTAGCCTTATTTGTAACAGTCAAAAGCTATGAATAAACCAGATGCCTTTCTATAGGTAAAAAGTTAAACTGTGGCATATCTATACAGTTAAATACTACTTAGTAATAAAAATAATGAACTATTGATACATACAAAAACTTGAATGAATCCCCAGAGAATTATGTGGAATGAAACAACTTAATCCAAAGAGTTATAAACACTGTATGACTATTTATATAATTCTTGAAATGACAAAATTATGCAAATAGAGAACAGATTACACATTGTCAGAGGTTGGAGGAAATGGAAATGGCAGGGACGTGGGGATGATTATAAAAGTACAACTTAAGAAATCTTTGTGGTGATAGAAATTTTGTGTATCTTGACTGTATTAATACCAATATCCTGGTCTGATATTACACCATAGTTTTTCAAGATGTTTTCCTACAGGAAAATGGGTAAACAGCACATGAGATCTCTTTATTATATACAACTGCATATGAATCTACAGTTATTTCAAAATAAAAATTTAATTTTAAAAAGTTTATATAAGTCTTGTATTTATAATGTCAATATGTAATAAGAAATGTTCCAAGAAATTGCATTGCTGTGTTAACCAACTGAATTTCTGGCTTGAAGTGAAGCCTCTCTGTTTTATTTGAACCTGCTTCTTCCATGGGAACTTCTCAGTCAAGTTAAACCCCCTTTTCAAACTCCTGGTGACCATATGTTCTGCCAACTCTTTCTCCTTGTTGGCATGATTTTGCTGAGAATAATTTGGGACTTCAACTGTCTCTGTGAAAAACCTAATATGTCCCTAAACTGTCTCTTTGAAGACATCTTCTATCTACTCCTCCTACAGAAGTCCAGAGAAGGGAAAAGACATACAGTTAGGGCAGCCTTCAGAGAGAAGGGAGATTTGACCTGCCCAGTGAAGAAAGGGAATAACCTAGAAACATGTGAAAAGAACTTTATCAGCCAACATGGGACGTCAACGTCATTGAATTTGTATGGGAACGTAAATAACCAGCATGGGAATTTTTTAAGGTAACAAAATATTACTTAATTTTCTTTTCCTTGTATTTTATCTACATATTTTTTAAGTTTTTATTTAAATTAGATTTTATTTAAATTTAGTTAACATACAGTGTTATATTTCTTTCAAGTGTATAATATAGTGATTCAACACTTCCATACATCACCCAGTGTTCCTCATAGCAAATGCACTCCTTAAACCCCATCATGTATTTTACCCATCCCCATCCACGTACCTCCCCTCTGGTAACTATCAGTTTGTTGTCTTGAGTTAAGAGTCTGTTTCTTGATTTGCTTCCCTCTTTCTTTTCTTCCCTTCATTCATGTTTTGTTTCTTAAATTTCACATAGGACTGCAGTCACATAGTATTTGCCTTTGACTAACTTATTTCCCTTAGCATAATATACTCTGGCTCCATCCGTGTCATTGCAAATGGCAAAATTTTATTCTTTTTAATGCTTGAGTACTATTTTATTGTATATGTAGAATAAATACATACATATTCTGTTTTCAATTCATCAGTTATCCATTCATCAGTCATTGGACATTTGGGCACTTTCCATAATTTGGCTACTGTTGATAATGCTACCACAAATATTGGGGTACACGCAGTACTTTGTATCTTTTGGGTGAATACTTAGTAGTGCAATTTCTAGATGATAGAGTAGGTCTACTTTCAACTTTTTGAGGTAACTTCAGACTATTTTCCAGAGTGGCTGCACCAGTTTGCATTTCTATGAGCAGTGCAAAAGTGTTTCCTTTTCTCCATATCCTTGCCAACACCTGTTGTTTCTTGTTTTGTCGATCTTTGCCATTCTGACAGGTGTGAGATAATATCTCATTGCAGTTTTGATTTGTATTTCATATTCTGATTTCATATTCTCCTCACCATCTATATGTCTTCTTTGGAAAGATGTCTATTCATGTCTTCTGTCCACTTATTACTTGGATTATTCTTTTTGGGGCATTGAGTTTTATAAGTTCTTTATGTATTTTGGATTCTAACCTTTTATCAGATATGTAATTTGTAAATATTCTCTCCCGTTCCATAGCTTGTGTTTTAGTTTTGTTGATTGCTTCCTTTGCCACGCAGAAGCTTTTTATCTTGATGAAGTCCCAATAGTTTATTTTTGCTTTTGTTTCCTTCACCTCAGGGGACATATCTAGAAAGAAGTTGCCATGGTGGATGTCAAAGAGGTGTGTTCTCCTCTAGGATTTTGATGGCTCTCACCACTGTTATTTAACATAATACTGGAAGTCCTAGACACATCAATCAGACAACAACAACAAAGTAAAAGGCATCCAAATCAGCAAGGAAGAGGTAAAACTTCCATTATTTGCAGATGACATCACACTCTATATAGAAAACCTAAAAGACTACACACAAACACGCACACACACACACACACACACACACACACACACACACTGTTAGAACTGATAAATGAATTCAGTAAAGTCACAGGATACAAAATCAGTGTACAGAAATTGGTTACATTTCTATATACCACTAATGGAGTAGCAGCTAGAGAAATTAAGGAATCAATCCCATTTACAACTGCCCCCCAAACAGTAAGATACCTAGGAATAAGCCTAACCAAAGATATGAAAGACCTGTACTCTGAAAACTATAAAACAGTGATGAAAGAAATTGAAGAGGACACCAAGAAATGGAAAAATATTCCATGCTCATGGCTTGGAACAACAAATATCATGAAAATGTCTATACTACCCAAAGCAATTTATACACTTATCAAAATACCACCGGCATTTTTCAGAGTTAGAACAAACAACCCAAAAATTCATAGAGAACCACAAAAGATCTTGAATAGCCCACACAACCTTGAAAAAGAAAAGAAAAGCAGGAGGCATCACAATTCTGCACTTCAAGTTATATGACAAGCCTGTAGTGATCAAAAGAGTATGGTGCGGCCACAAAAATAGGCATATAGATCAATAGAACAGAATAGAAAACCCAGAAATGAACCCACAACTATATCAGCAACTAATCTTCAACATAGCAGAAAAGAATATCCAATGGGAAAAAGACAGTCTCTTTAATAAGTGGTATTGGGAAGACTGGCCAGCAACATGCAAAATAATTAAACTGTACCACTTTCTTATACCAAACACAGAAATAAATTCAAAATTGATTAAAGACCTAAATGTAAGACTTGAAATCTTATCTATATTTAAAGCTTCATCTTTAGTCATATCTTTTAAATCTCGTATAAAACACTTGTTTCTTTCTTTTCATTCATTTATTCACATTACTTTTCAAAAAAACTTCATTTCTTGCAGGAGTTACAAGGACTTAGGTCTGCGATGTGTTGCATTCTTGAATTTCTCTACTGATGACATAGTCAACCTTTAACTCTTTTAGGTAAGGTCACTTGTATAATGATCCTCCTTTTTAAAAAAAAAACAGTTAATATTTCAAGGGCTCTGAAAGCACATACTTTTTGCAAAATATTCAGCAAATGCACTGTGAAGAAAGTTATCATGACCAGAGTAGAATCTCTGTAAATAGTGAAGTAAATGATGGTTATTTGTGAGGCATTACCAAGTAATTCACATCACTTCCCTTTACATTTCCAAATCCAAACTCTTAGGAAGGATTTTATTTGAATAGTTTTACCAATTCTTCCAGGAGGCTTCAGACAGTGAAGTATATTTTTGTTCTGTTTCTCCCTTGAGAGTGTCATTTTTAGGAACGGATTTTCTTTCAGAAATCCAGGAATAAAAAGGTAAAATAAGACTCCTCACAGCTCACTTCCATTATATATGAACTTGCAACCTACTAATCAGAATGTTCTAAGACTAAGCAAGTTAAATAAGAGACAAAATGAAGGAAATAAGTACATACAGAGATAAATATGTAAATATGTAGGGGAAAATTTGTCTTGTAGCCCAACTAGTTGAAATGAAAAAGCGTGTGTTTTTAGAGCAAAGAATTAAATTAGTTTTCCCACTTAGTAGTTGTGAGTTCTTATCCAAATTACTTACCTACCTATCTACAACATGGGGATAACTTCTTCATATAGTTAGGGGAGAATAAATATAATTAGTACGTAAAGTTGCTAGCACATACTAATTGCTCAATAAATAAGTTTAATCTCCTCTAAAGTCCCCTAAAGTTTGTTGCACATATAACCTAATTTAACAAATATTTATTTCACCATTATTAAATGCAAGGCAATGTATTCAGTGCTTTTCATATTATAAGGATTAAACTGCCATGCCTTCAAGATTTTTGTACTGACACAAAGATGACATGTTTCTATTTCTAGAATTATATATAAAAAGTTGCAGTTGAGTTCTGAAAGTTGGCTATGTCTGCACTGATTTCAACCTACTTCTAGCTTGCACTCTTGCATCATGGAGATGAGAAAGTTCCATTTCTAAGACTTTGTTGTAGCTACAGGACAGCACATGACTTGGTTTCTACCAATCAGACACACACTGCCAAGATTTGGATGAAAAATGACCAAGAGGAGGTCCGCCTGGGTGGCTCAGTGGGTTAATCCTCCAATTCGGCTCAGGTCAGGATCTCATGGTTTGTGGGTCTGAGCTGTCAGCACAGTGCCTGGAGCCTGCTTCCAATTCTGCGTCTTCCTCTCTCTCTACCCTTCCCCCACTTGCATTCTCTCTCTCTCTCTCTCTCTCTCTCTCTCTCTGTCTCAAAAATAAATAATAGACATTAAAATTTTATTTTAAATGACCAAAAGGAGTAAATTGGTATTTGCTGGTAGTCATGGTAAGGCCCTTTAGACAAGCAAATAGTGAAAGACATTTGGTGTATCTGGGGAGTCTGATGTTTTCTGAGTTCTAAAATCTAATTCTCTCATCATAGGTGTACAGGGGCTGGAAGTGTCTGCAATGGTGTTTTTGGAAAAATAGTGCCATTGTGTACTTGCATGCTTTCCTGCCTGTGCTGTGCTTGACTTAATTGGCCCTAGCTGCTTATTTCCCTGGCCCATTTTAATATCCCATAAGCTATTTAATGTCCTTTAATATTAGATCTAATTTTCTCGGTCATCCACACTTAAGAGCCCTGACAGATACAAAAAGTATGTGGTTTTGCTTATTTCTCATTTTTATTTAAAACTGTTAGGGAGTTACATGTGTGCTAAAGCTATTCAGAAGAAGCCAATATGAACTACCATGTAATTCTACTTTCTCTTTTTTCCTAAATTCAATGCAGTGTCAATGATATGGAACATAAAGAGATTAAATAATGCACCAACATACAGTGGCCAAACAATATTCAGTGGTGAAAAACAGGAAATGTGGCCAAACAACATTCAGTGGTGAAAAACAGGAAATGGTCCTAGAGTATATTCAGAACACAAGCAGGAAGTAAATATTATCACCGGAAGAGGTTTAAAATTCACTCCTCTGAAAGCTCTAAGTCCCAGAACCAGAGTTACAACTGAGATAGTTATAGCTACACAGAATCAGATGCAGAAGAAGTAGAAAAGCATAGTTAGAGAGACCTGATTTCAAACATGAGCTCCACCATACTTACTAGCTGGTTATCTGTGGGAAAGATAATTTACCCTTCTGAAACTCAGTTTCATAATATTTTAAACTCAGGTAACAGTGATAGTAATTAGACCTCTCTCTGATTAAATGTAATAACCTATAGAAATTACTTTTTACAAAGCCTGGCAAATCCTATCATCATCATCATCATCATCATGAATATTTTTATTCTTATATGACCAAAAATTATTTTTCTATCATAGCTTCAATCATTCTTAAAAAAATCCTTCATTAAAATTTTAGCATTCCTCTTAGTATATCTATGAAGTATTTTAATACACAGGCATATAAACATGAATTTTGATTGGGGTTCTGACGTTCAAAGCAGGGAAAACCAAAAAACATTCTCAAAAGCACTCTCTTCATAATGCTAATTGCACATTTGGAGGTTATATATTATTTATTTCTATTAGACAATATACAGCAGAGCAATGGTTCTTAACAAGGGATGATTTCACCCTCTGGACACATTTGATAAAGTCTGAGACATTTTTGGTCGTCATGTTTGGGGGTGGGGATCCTATACGTATCTAGTGGGTAGAGGGCAGAGACATCACCAAATTTTACACAATGCACAAGGACAGCCCTTCATGACAATTACTCAGCTCAAAATGCCAATAGTGCTACTGCTGAGAAACTCCGTGGTAGAGCAATGATTACAAGCAAATGCTGTAGCCAGAATGCCTGAGCCATAACCCAACTTTTCTACTTACTAGCTGCGTACCTTTGGGCAAGTTATTTAACCTCTGTGGTTCAACTATCTGTCAGATGGGGATAATGATGATACCTACCTAAAAGGGTAGAGTGAGAAATGAGACCACTTAGAAAAGTACCAACACATAGGGACCATTCAGCAGTATTAGTTATTAATATTATTTCATAGATGTGATCCCTTTCATTGTCTTAATCAGTGAAGATATGATTGCCCTGCTTTGTTAATTAGAAATAGAGTCTCAGCAAGTTTAAGTTATTTGTAGAAGGTTGCCTAGTCAGTAAGGAGTACAGGAGATAAATTCAAGCCTCTAAATCCTCTTTGCAAGCCACCGCAACACATATAATTATAATATTTTTGGATATTTAAATCCAGACCTGATTTTCTTCTTAGAAATCAAAGTTAATAGGATCAACTTAAAATCTTTAAAAATTCTCATTTATGGACTGTCCAAGACCAAGAAGACCATCACACTGTCCCTTCCCACATTTCCCCTAGAACAGCTTGAGGAAATAATCAACAATTATTAATCAAATATCCAAATAATTAAGTACTTATTAAGTATGTTCAAGAAGTAGAACAATAAGCAAAAAGAAAATGGTCAAATCAATTCAGATCAATGTAATTACCTATTTTATCAATTGAGTAGAAAACAGAAAAACTTAAATATAGATACTAGTGATAACTATGCAAAGCTAGAAATAAATACGCATGTCAGAAATGTAAATGCTTAACCATAATTGAATGGCCTTTGTAAACAGAGTATGTTCAATTGTGAAAGAAAAAAAATTAAAGCATATACTAAATGCTGTAAATCAATTTCTAGAGAATTTTCCTAAAAGGAGCAATGCAAGCAAGGGGAAATATACTGTGTGATTTGCTCCACATACTTATAGAAATATGGCAAACATGGTCCAGGAGGACAGGGGTCTTTGGCTATTGTGTTCACTCATATACCCCAAGTGTCCATAATAGTGCCTTCAACATAATGGGAGTTCAATAAGTGATTGTTGAATAAGTGAATTAATAAACATAATCCTAACTCTTATTTTCCAAATTAATTACTAATTTCTCCCTGGCATAAATTGGAAAGTCTAATAATTCACTCCTGAGGGCATGTTCCTCCAAACTGCCCAGGAACTCAGGAAGGCAGACCTGATTCCAAAGGTCAAGTGGATAAAGAGTAATGTGATGCGTTCTTTCTAGCCATTGCCTCTTCTGTCATGCATGCAAGTACTCAGGGACTGATGTCAATCCTCTAGCAACTCATGCTAATACAACTTCTTGTCCACAAATGGGCTCCCAAATCACACTCTCCCTTCATATCAAATTTTAGCTCATTTCCTAACACAGCCACTTGCCACTTTCTAACTACAACAGTGGCCAGGAAGGGAGCCTCTGCTAAAAGCAGCAGCAGGAAGAGCAGAAACCAGGCCTAACTCACAGATCTTTAGACTCTTGAAGTAAGCCTAATTCACTTCTCAAACTTCCTTTGAATTCATTAGAATTTATAACATCAGCCTTGTTCACCTTCCTTCTCACTGAATCTTAAATGCAAACCCCTTGATTCACACTAAACAATCTCCCTTTCAGAAAATTTGGGTAGTAATAGCTAGGTCTTCATCTTTTCTGTTTCAAGAAAGCCGTATACAGAAAATCTACTTTCCACCCAGTGACCAGCTCTTAGAGATACTTAAACATTTTTTTAATATGAAATTTATTGTCAAATTGGTTTCCATACAATACCCAGTGCTCCTCTCAACAGGTGCCCTCCTCAATGCCCATCACCCACCCTTCCCTCCCTCCCACCCCCGATCAACCCTCAGTTTATTCTCAGTTTTTAAGAGTCTCTTATGGTTTGGCTACCTCCCTCTCTAACTTTTTTTTCCCCTTCCCCTCCCCCATGGGTTTCTGTTAAGTTTCTCAGGATCCACATAAGAGTGAAAACATATGGTATCTTTCTCTGTATGGCATTTCACTTAGCATAACACTCTCCAGTTCCATCCACGTTGCTACAAAATGCCATAATTCAATCTTTCTCATTGCCAAGTAGTATTCCATTGTGTATATAAACCACAATTTCTTTATCCATTCATCAGGTAATGGACATTTAGGCTCTTTCCATAATTTGGCTATTGTTGAAAGTGCTGCTATAAACATTGGGATACAAGTGCCCCTATGCATCAGCACTCCTGTATCCCTTGGGTAAATTCCTAGCAGTGCTATTGCTGGGTCATGGGGTAGATCTATTTTTAATTTTTTGAGGAACCTCCACACTGTTTTCCAGAGCAGCTGCACCAGTTTGCATTCCCTCCGACAGTGCAAAAGGGTTCCCGTTTCTCCACATCCTCTCCAGCATCTATAGTCTCCTGATTTGTTCTCACCAGTGAGAATGGCTAAGAGATACTTAAACTTAACAGATGCTTACTTTTGTTCAGCGACTCAAAGAAAGTAAAGACCTCATTTCCTTCTTTTCTCCAGATTAATGGGTGTTTTCTAAACCTAACCAAGGTGAGCACTCCAGAGATTCTTTATAGAATAAATAATAGCAGATATAACCTAATGACTCTGAGTTTCTACCCTAATGTGTAAGTATAAAGAATGGGGATTAGGGTGGTAGGGTGCTGATAAAACTTTAACAACCAGCTCTCAAAGAAAGAGAGAGAGAGAGAGAGAGAGGAACATTCCTGATGTGTGGCATTTACTAATTTTCATTATGCAAATATTCCCATCATGGATGGTCTGACAAGCATGGAAATGGATTGGGAAGAGATGTAGATAATCACCTTCCTCTCCGGTGCAAGCCAAATTCACAAAGCTATTTGGAGGAATAAATAATGTAGAGGGAAGGAATGCTGGCAGCTTAAGAAAAATTACCAATGATATTGGAACTAATAACTTAATCGTGGGCATAATAAAAGCATCCCAATAATTTACAAGTATAAGAAATTTCTATCTTTCTAGAGTAGAAAGAATTCTTCATAAAAAGAAGGTTGATGGTCCATGTTACCTTTATAAAATTTTTCCAAAGTTGCAAAATACCTTGCAAAGTGAGCAGCATGTCCTTACTTCCAACATTAAAATCAGTATTTTCACTGACTTCAAATAGGCTGAGCAAGACAATTTGAAAAAGGAAAAATTAAAGACAATATTTGTTTATATCTTATATTTTAACCTGAATTTTAAATGAATATCAATATACCTTATATTATACTTAGCAGTAAAATAGAATATTTAAATAATAACTTAGGAAATACTTACATGATGTCTTAGAATGGAACTCTTACAATAGTTAAATCTATTATTCCCTTTTGCATCTGTGACTTTCATACAAGCTTCTAGGAGTATAGTACGTATGAAAGCAAGAGACTGACTAAATTAGAATACAAAGGCAGACTAGCAGTGGAGAGACTTGGGTAATGTGAAGATCTATAAACACAGAGAAAGTTTGAGATATAAACTTGGAGTTTAGGAGAAGGCTCTAGTTTCTAATTTGGATGAACAAAGAGAAAAAGAAAAGAAAGTAGAAACAAACCAATATTTTTTTTTTAACTAAAAAATGTTAGGCAATAGTTAAATTTATTTAATTTCATTTAATCTTTATTACAGCTCCTTGAGTTGGGTAAAATTGATCTTATTTTAAAGATTAGATAACTCAATTTTACAAAGGAGTATCTATGATCACATAGCTGGGAATTATGGAGCAAGCATTTACTTGGGTGTGTGTAATTGCAAAGCCAACATTGTTTCCAATCTACAGTGCTGCTTCAAGAGAAAAAAAATAATACCTTATGCAGAAAGAATGAAGTAATGGAAGACTATCAAGGTGGGAAAACAGGAACAATCTTACACTGTAGGAACTCAATTTGGTAGTAAAACAGAAACCTAGAGTTTTAAGTGGATCAGGAAGCCAGAACTAGTCCAGGAACCAGGATTCTTAATGCTGGGTTACCTGGCTTCTGAATGGGATAGCATTCCCCCAAACTCCTCTCTGCCTAAATCCAGAAATATTCCCAGAATCGTGGTGAAACTGTGGATAGAGATTTATATAAAGGTCAAATGGTCATAGAGGTGTATAAAAGCAAACTGCTTTATCAGAGCATAGCCAGGTCATATATTGCCTCACAGTTTCTTTCAATTCTGTCATTCCAACTGTTTTTGTTATTACTGATTCCTCATGCATTGGGAAGATTGACAAGCAATATACCCAGCCCTATGTCAAGAGGTACTGAGGAAACATACACAGAATAAAAGCATAAGACATACAGAGAATAAAATACAGCCTTTATTCCAAGGAATGTATAAACCCACTGAGATAAAAAGACTCACACATATGGAATGATCAGACAAGAAAAATATACTTTCACACTCATTTTTATAATTAGCAAAAATTAAAAGAAGGTAAATAATAAAATACCGTGTATATTAACAAAAGTGAAAATAAGAAGGGGAGCCTGGGAGGCTCAGTTGGTTAAGCATTCGACTTCGGCTCAGGTTATGATCTCGCGGTCAGTGAGTCCGAGCCCCCCATCGGGCTCTGTGCTGACAACTCAGAGCCTGGAGCCTGCTTCAGATTCTTTGTCTCCCTCTCTCTCTGTTCCTCCCCCCACTTGTGCTCTGTCTCCCTCTTTCTCAAAAATAAATAAATTTAAAATAATAAATAAAAATTTAAAAAGATAAAGTGAAAATAAGAAGCTTATAGAACAAAACTTGTAGAACAGACTCTAAGTCTTGGGGAGCCAGATCAATAATCAGCCAGATCGCTTGTCTGGACCCAACTGACTAAAAGTTTTAAACAAGTTATTGAGGAAATCACATTAATATTCCAAATAATAAAAACCAAACCTAATAAAGTTGTTTTAGGCTGAATTTAAATATCATGACCACATTTTTGGCTTTGACATACAAGTCCATTTTTTAGTGTTAATTTATTTTTTGAGAGAGAGAGAAAATGAGCACAAGCAGCAGAGGGGCAGAGAGAGAGAGAGAGAGAGAGGGAGAGAGAATCCCAAGCAGGCTTTGTGCTGTCAGTGCAGGGCCCTACGCAGAACTCGATCTCACAGTTCATGAGATCGTGACCTGAGCCAAAATCAAGAGTCAGATGCTTAAGAGACAGAGCCACCCAGGCACCATTAACTCCATTTTAAAATAGAAAAAGAATGCAAACCTTTGAAATAAAATTCAAAATCTCTTATAACTTTTTACTATTAGTAAATCTGAGGTGCACCCAGCATTTGCTTATTTTATTTGCAATGGTTAACATCTAACATTGCTCAAATAAGCTCCGTGTATTTACAAGGATGATAACAACTAGTTTTCAAAATCCTTTCGCACATATTAATTGGATGTTTTTCACTAATAACCTGAAATTAGGAAAGGTACCTAATTCCTGACTCATACATCCTTCTCCCCACTCTGAACAGATGGGGATAGAACAAAAGGAAGAGATTACTGTAGAGGTTAACTATGTAATATAAAGTTCTCACCTCTCACACAGTAGCTATCAATAAATAGTAGTTGACTCTAAATCTGAATTTTCATGACCTCATTGTTAGAGCTAAGGCCTAAATTGGTTTAGTCTCCTGACTTTTAACAGAGCACACTTGACAGTCATGCTCCAAGAAAGCACTGTTTCTCAATTAGCTGCTCAATACTAGAGAAGATGCCCAATGCAAATGTGAACAGGAAGAGAAATCTTTTCTAATTTCCAAAGTAAAGTGGGATGCTAAATTGTTTCAATTTGCATGTATTTGATTTCTAAGATACTTGATCATTTTTCAAGAATTCATTAACCATTTGTACTTCCTATTTGGGGAATTAGCAGGATTTGCTTTTTAATTGTGAAAGAAGACCAATAATTTCATAACAGTACCGAACAGAAGTCGCTTAGAGGAATATCGTAAAAATAGGTTCTTGAAGGATGCTTGGGATTTGTACAAGCAAAGAAGAAAATAGTGGAATATAGGCTTATGTTTTCCTTTCCTGTTCTTTATTTCATAGTATCTGCCTTGAAAGTTTCCTTATTCCCATTTCTCTTTTCTTCCACAGGTAAGAAGCCTGTCTTGTATTTTTAGGCTATATTTTTTGGACTTTATTAAGATGCATTATAATTGCAATCTCCTTAATTGCTTCCTAATTGGTTCCTTCCTCCCCTTGGTGTATTTTTCATGCATTATTAAACTCCAACTGGCTTTCCGGAACTCATTTCACATTCTTTCCAGACGGCTTTTCCAAAGTTAAGCTGTGTGTCTCCTGGTCCCTTGGTCACACAAGAAAGAGCATGGGGAGTGGGAGGTGGGGATTGAAAGGATTATTGTTTGGAAACCATGTGCTTCTTTCTATAACTAACAAGGATGACAGCAACGATATCAAGCATTATAATTATCCATTGCCATTCACAAGTACCTTACATACAACAATAATTTAATAACTATTTCTTAAAGCATGTATTATTATTCCCATTCACTCTGGAAGACGTCTAATGATCAGATAGGTTAAGTATCTTTCCCCAGAGTAAAAAAGCTGATCTGGGACTTGTACCCTGAGTCTAAGTCCTATGCTCACTCCATCATCACTCACTGCTTGTGTACAAATCCAAATGGCAGGCTTATAACCAATTAACCTCATATGCTCCTCTACATATGTCTCAAGAAATTATTTCTCTCTTCCATCCGTAAGTCCTTTAATATGGAAAATGTGTCATGGGAAGATTAAGTCATCTGGAGTCAGATGGTCTTATTTTGAGTTCAACCCCCATCTGGGAAAACTGCTTAACCCATCTGATCTTCAGTTTCCCCATTTATAAAGCTAATCCTCAGTCTACTTAGTTTATAGATTTATTGTGAGTCCCCAAAGCATGTAAATTACTTTTAATAAGGACAGTAGTACTTAGAGGTCATTGGTTATATGACTTTTATAATTTCTAATCCAAGATTTTATTAATCTCCGACCACCTTAATATTGCATCCCAGCAGATGCTTGAGAGACTTTATGCTTGAAATACTTTCTGAAAAAAGTAGAATTAAAAAACTATTAAGAATCTTAAGCCAGACAACAAAGCAATCAAGATCCATTCCGGAGCTCTGGAGAATTTCAAATTCTAAGGTCAGTTCTTGTTTATCATATTCATATATACATTAGTATATATTACCACAAATCAGTCAAAATTGTCATTAAACCCTTGTAATTAAGAATTAACATTACAATCTTAAAACTAATCCAAGAAAACTATTAATCCATTAGTAATCTTTAATTTTGCCAAGTCATGAATTTGAGTCACACATATGCTAACTCAATTTTTAGATCAAGTTACTTAGGCAGTAGGTGTGTTTAACCCCACCATACCTAAAATCACCTTTGATTTTCTCCTTATGGAAATAAGTAGTTCTTTATGACATAATCCATATTCTAAACCGATGTGAAAAAATTTACAGAAGTCTAAGAATATGTCTGCTGCAAAAATGAAGAGTTCTTTTTATTTATTGAGTAAATTTTACTATTGTCTTTTGCATTATAAGGATAGAACAGAAATGGATAACAAATATGGAAGAACCATAGAATAATGCTACAATGTTTCTAATCAGGAAATAGGTGAGTGACAGTGATGTGGGAGGCCGGGCCCCGGTGCCAGGCTGAGACCGGGTTGAGCAACGGTTCCCTGTTGACTCAGCCAACCCGGTGGTTCCCCCTCCCATTCCCCCACTTTCAAGGGCATACGAAAGCCTTGTCAAGGCTGAGAAAGTTAATTCCTAAAGCCTGTGGTCTGCAGGTGTCGGCAGTAATGCTACCTCCCTTTTTCTACCCCGAGTCAGATAGAAACAAACATGGGAACTGTGTTTTGCTAGCAATCTTATCAACAAGGTCTTGCTGTGACCCGTTTAGAAAATTCACAAGAAACACAGAACTAAATGTTTTGGTTGGCAGCTATTATGTGAAACCTGTTTATTCTTAGAATGACCTGATCCATAAGAGTCTTATATTATAAAAGATTGTGTACAGAACAATAAAGCCGTCACTTGGGCCATCAGCCCAGGGGACCCTCCTATTCCCAAACTGTCTTCTCTTCTCTCTTTTTTTCTTACATTCCCCTACCCTCAGGACCCTGATCTCGGTGTTTGTTGTGCCGGTCGTGACACAGTGATAGTAATAATCATAACCATTCCCACAGAGAAAAGGCAAATATTTTGGAAGTTCAATTGCAAATGTGCCTCTTACTCTTGAAATTCACTCAGTTATTTTCTATCTTCCATGTAACTGCATGCCTTTTGTTGACAGATTCTCACTCCACATTTTCTTTTCTTTTTTTTTCAATATATTAAGTTTATTGTCAAATTGGTTTCCATACAACACCCAGTGCTCATCCCAAAAGGTGCCCTCCTCAATACCCATCACCCACTCTCCCCTCTCTCCCACCCCCCATTAACCCTCAGTTTGTTCTCAGTTTTTAAGAGTCTCCCATGCTTTGGCTCTCTTCCACTCTAACCTCTTTTTTTTTTTTCCTTCCCCTCCCCCATGGGTTTCTGTTAAGTTTCTCAGGATCCACATAAGTCACTCCACATTTTCTACTCATTTATCTGAAACCCACTTTTCATTGCTTAAAAAAAACTTCTAAGTTCATCCTTTTTTGCAGGCACTGTACTTATTTCACCCTTCACTAAAAGTCATGCCTTACCTGAGGATTTGAATTTTGTCTTCTCCAGAGTAAACTACTCAATTACTTATTCTCAAACACACATGAGTTCAAGAGGGCTTTGGTATTCTCCTGATTGCCAATTGCTATTTCCGGATCATTGTTATTCCACCTTCTAGTCAACATTCATCCTTCTCAACTAATGACATCTCACCTCTTCTTTCACTCAGAACTATCAACTTAAATCTTTAGAATTCTCCTTTATCCACTGAAGTCTCTAAATTTTGTGATACAGTTTGCCTTTCTACCCCAGCTCCTGCTTTCATCCTTAAAGTTTTCCAAATTCATGCAACTGGATCACATACTGTATGTAGCCTCTACTTTAAGTCTCCTTCACCACTTTTGAACTTCAGCCCCTAATGTAAAAGCACATAAAAAAAAAAAACAGTACCATCTGCAAGTCTGTTCTACCTTAGAAGTCACCTGCTTCAATATTCTACCCTGAGCATAATTTCCTAGCCTATTTCTCTCATGTCATTTTTTCTTCCCTCTACACTTGAAATCCAGAAATGTCCAGTCTATTGACCCCTCCACTTCCTACCTGCAGGCCTCATCTCAGACATCCTTCCTGATGATCCTGGAGGCCACAAAATTTTATTTCAACTATGCTCATACACATCTACATTTTCTTACTCCCCTAGTCTTCTATCATTCAAAAGCCTACATTCTGAATCCCTATTAAAACTTACCTTTGTGCTGCATCTATTTTTTTAAACTAAATGGGTCATTTGTCCTATATGATACCCGTATTTTTAATTGAGCTGATTGCCTTCCCATGGTTTTTAAGTTTTCCCTTTATCTTTTACATTTTGCTAGTAACTAGATCTATAAGCCTAATTGGATTCACATTCTTATAAATTTTTTGAAAGAATACATTATAGATATACTGTATATCTTCTATTATATGACATCAGAAAACACATCATGTCCTTTAACTTTAGAGATATTAAGATCATTAATAAGGCCCAGATGTTGTCAGTATGATCTGGCCATTATGAAGTTTATTTCACATACTGGTTTTAATATTCATTGGTAACCTTTGCATAAATTACTTCATTCCCAATGGGGGTTTTAAGTGGTATTAGCAACAATTCTTCTACAAATAAGAACATTTCTTCCTCACCTATTTATTGCCCCAAAATTACATTCATGCAGGTAAGCAAGGCAAATAATTAATTTTTAACTGATTTTCAGACTAATAAGTTGTTGCTAAAATAACCTCTAAGTACAACCACTTTTTTTCCTTTGTGAGGTTTATTATGGACTCAGAGATGTTTATAGGTCTGATATGCTTCAATTCACTGCCATTATTCTCTTCAGTGTTTAAATTATCCCATCTTTAGCCAGTGGGAGCCCCTTTAAATCAACAGTTTAAGATTTCTTAGCAACCGTTTTCATCTTCATCATATATCAAAATATATGTTTTAAAATTACTTGAAATTATCTGTTGGTATATGATTATGCAACCACCCTGATAGTTAGGTTCATTTTTTTTCAGCTTTCAGAACTGCTTTACTTTTATTCCAATTGACTTTTATTTTAATCATGCAACATTTTACATGTTTCAATGTTTACATCCACCACTACCCTCATTTCCTTTTCTCCAGTCAACAAGGTATTATTTCTCCTTCTAAAACAAAACCCATCAACTGCTGCCTTCTTCTGGAACACTGCTTTATTGACCTCTATCTCTGCATCTTCAGTTTGTTCTTCAAAGGAATTCTCTTCTTTAAAATCCTAACAGGTTCATGGGGCACCTGGGTGGCTCAATCAGTTAAGCCTCCAACTTCATCTCAGGTTATGATCTCATGGTTTGTGAGTTCGAGCCCCACATTGGGCTTGGTGCTGACAGCTCAGAGCCTGCAGCCTGCTTTGGATTCTGTGTCTCCCTCTCTCTGTCTCTCCCTTGCTTGCACTTTGTCTGTCTCTCTCTCTCTCAAAAATAAACATTAAAAAAATCATACCAGGTTCTATCTGCTTACAAAGGTGTTTCAATTAATTCCAACAACAACAAAAAAAATGATACTCCCTTGGCCCTGAAACACTCTGGGACTTTCACAAACTATTCATTACAGAATTCATTCAAACTCTTGTCTACAGCATTCATTGCCTCCATTTTCTCACCTTCTTTGCTTTCACCTAAAGGAAATATACTTTCTAATGGGGTATTTCTTTTATACAGACCCTGGACGTGCCTAGTAAGATCAAAGAAATTCTATAAAACTTCCAAAATGCATAGGATGCATCAAACAAAACTCCACACCCTTCCCTCTATATCTGAGCACAGATCTATATCCATCAACGTACTGACACCTGCTTCAGGTCCTTAACATAATTGAATTCACAAATTCTGGACTCCCACTTCCCTAGCTCAACCTGGTCCATGGATGATTTTAATTTTTTTTTTTACTGTTTATTTTTGAGAGAGAGAGAGACAGAGCATGAGAGGCAGAGCGGCAGAGAGAGAGGGAGACACAGAATCCGAGGCAGGCTCCAGGCTCTGAGCTGTCAGTGCAGAGCCTGATGAGGGGCTCGAACCCATGAACTGTGAGATTATGACCTGAGCTGAAGTAGGACGCTCAAGAAACTGAGCCACCCAGGTGCCCCCATGGATGACTTTTAAGAGAAGCTGCTACTATAGATGGCCTTTTGCTTTGCTTTTCTTTTTTAAAATTATCTTATTTTTAAATATATCGTGATATATTTTCACAAAATTTATGCATGTCATACCATCACGAACTGGTCCATCAACACACTCAACCATCTTTTTTCTAGGAGAACCCCAGAGTCATTTCTCTCCAGGTCACATGGGCCAACATCATGTGTGCTTCCCTGGTGGCTGCTTCGTCCTTATCTCAGATATCCAAGCCTCCTCATGGTTTCACTTCAGGGATTCAAAGAGGATAATGCCTGAGGTTTTTAGATCAAGGAATGAACCCACCACAATGTACCTTCCAGACAGAGTTTAAAAATAAACAAACCACCAGTTGACCTGTTCAAATTAATCAAGGACTGGGTACATAAAACAACTGAAATTGCTCTATATTCCATCCAAAATTGTTCCTACCTCTATTGGATAGGGACTTGCTAAATATCACTAGGGCTTCCAAATGGGAAACTGTACCTGCACCACATCTTGTTTCCCAATTCAGGAAGTGCTTGTGCTAAAAGGTAAAAACCCAAAGGACCTTCCCTGTATTGTTAAAATCACAGCTCACACTGTATTGTTAAAATCCTTCTCTGTGTCTTTGCTCATGCCTGACACCTGCCACTGATCTCTGTGCCCAGGCACTGGAAGATCCCATCAAAATTTGAATAAGTCTCCCAAAAGGGGGAAGATGATAGTTATTCTTATCATCAATTAATATTTTATCATTAATTGGGAAGAAAATAGCAAAGCCTAGTTAACTGAAGGATACAAGATTGAGTTTTGACCAGAAAAACTGTTGTGAATGATTGGGGTTGTGGTCAGAGTAATAATCATAGCAAAAACCACAATATAACATTTGCTGAGCTACTTCTATGGGCCAGATTTTGGTATAAGCACTTTACACACATCAACTTATTTAATCACAAAAACTGTGTGAAGTATAATTCACAATAAAGGATGAAGAAACGAGGTCCTACAGCAAGTGGTATAGCTGGAAAGTGCAGGCAATGAGGAGTTCTGAGCACCCAGTCCCAGTACAGGAATCTGATACCCAAATGAAGAAAGGGACGTGGAGTTGAGAAAGACAAAACTTCTCTCTCAACAAAATTTAACTTTTTACCAGCTTTCCACAAAAGCCTGGACTCTCAACCAAAAGAAGTTTGGCAATTTTTCTTTTCAAAAGCCCTCATTTAAACTGAGGTCCAGAGAGGGGAGATAATGGCCACTGGCCACTGGGTCATTGACAGAACCAGGACCAGAACACAGTTACAGGAACTCCCCAGGCTGCTTCTCAATTCCTGTATCTACTTGCCTTTCAACATGCATTTTCCTGACATCCTTCTGAATTTCTTTTAGTTAAGATTCATAATTCCAATGGACAATGAAGTATGGTATGAAAAATCAGAGCTATTCAGAGCTAAGCAGACTCACACTTGTCTGCCAGCTTTCTACTCTAGACCAGGGAAGCAGCTTTCTTGGATAAGACAACTATTTCCATGGAATTATCATGAGACTTCAACCAATGTATACAAATGTCTATATGACCAGCATGTAGTTATAAATGAATTAATACTTTATTCATTCTCCCTTCAAAACCCACGTTGCTCAACTATATGAAATTTAGCAATATATCCTCCTGATAATTCCTAGTAGAGAGAAACCTGAAGCACGTTACTTAGTCTCTCCTGATCCCTGTTTAATATCTTTTGCACCTGGGAAGATGTATGTTCCTGTCATTACCTGTATCTTATTATCCAAGATTATTCTTTGAAAAATCGTGGTGTATATATACCAGGAGAATTCCTTAACACATGATACGTTAATTGATGTCAGGCCTGCTGTCCTACTTTTGATTGCTAAATCACTTCCTTGTTTTCTTTTGAAGAGTTCAAGAACAGGAACAAAAAATATTCTTCCTTAGTCTAATTTTATTTGTCATAAAATGAAGTTCTATGCACAATTCTAATCTGCCTGGGAAGATAATTTGATCTGAGATTAGGTACCAAACTAGCTTCCTTTCTGCCTAGTCCTTGGGATTTTAAGCAACCCCTTAACCCTGTTCCAGGCCCTCATGCCAGGCACTGTATCACAGCCTCACTTATGAACCATTCATCAGACTTGTTCCAGTGTCTTTACCTTGTTCTCCCTCTCCAAGCTTCAAATCTGTTTGCACTGTTACAGCACACAAATGGTGCTGTTTACACTCAGCACTATTTCCACAACTACATCCAGCCTTGCATTCCTCTTGTCCACAATTCATGTTCTACTTTGGATGATAGATGTGGACCAACTATTTTAGTGCCTTTGCTTGGGACACTAACAGAAGCAAAAAAAAAAAAAAAAAAAAAAAAAAAAAAAAGAATGTTGAATTTATGTAAAATTCAAAATAAAGGAACTGAATTTCTTGGAGATTCTCACCCATAATTTTACCTAATTTTACACCTCTATTATTTCATTTATGCTGTTGCCCCATACAGAGTGCCCTTCCTTCCTTTTTCTTTACCGAACAAAATTGACTCATCACTGAAGACTCAGATAATGTATAACATCTTCTAAGAAACCTTCCCAAACTTTCCCTACCCCTACAGCATGTATTAAATATCCTATCTTTGCACTTCACTAACATCCTGTGTACATTCCTATTATAGGATGCAACATAATCTACTGTGATTCATAGCACTAACAGAAGTCATCAGAGTTCTTGCACTAGACTGTGAACTCATTGAGACTAGGGACTTGTTCTTTTTCATATCCGTACCATTGCTACTACATTTCCTAGCACAAAGAAAATACTCAATATATACCAAGCTTGACTAAACTTTTAATAAAAGGTCAGTATAAAGAACTGGGACAGCAAGGAGAAGGTCTACCAACATACTATGCTGAAATAGGTATTTCCAATTCACACAAAAACCTTACTTCTTAATTGAAAAGTAGAATTTAGAAAATGTCTTCCTAAGTCTCATTTTCTTTGTCTGTAAAACAGGTATAGTGATAAACAGTTTATGCCAAAATTAAGGTGATTAAATGAAATATATGAAAGTATAGGACTTGGCACATACTTGTGATAGAAAATAATTATGAGCTATTATTCTAGCTCGATTTAAATCTGTGTCTCCCTCGATTTAAAATTTTTTTTAATGTTTATTTTATTTCTGAGGGATAGAGAGAGAGACCGAGCATGAGAGGGGGAGGGGCAGAGAGAGAGGGAGACACAGATTACAAAGCAGGCTCAAAGCTCTAAGCTATCAACACAAAGCCTGACACGGGGCTCGAATGAGAACATGACCTGAGCCGAACTCAGACGCTCAACCCACTGAGCCACCCAGGCATGTTTCCCATGATTTTTATTAAGATAGAAGACATGAAAAACAAAAGTTGGTATTTCTTTTTTTAAAAAAATCTTAAAACTTTATGAGGCTATTTTATTTCCAGCTTTATTGAGATATAATAGACATAAAACATTGTGTAAGTTTAACGAGTAAGACATAATGATTTGACAGATGGATATACTGTGAAATGATTACCACACTAGATCAGTTAACACCTCCATCACTTCACGTATAACCATTTTTGTGTGTATGGTTACAACAGTGAAGAGCTACTCTCTTTTTTAATAGCTGAATATATATAATATATATTTAATCAATCATATTTTCCTTATCCATTCATCCATCAATAATACTTAGTTTGTTTCCATGTCTCAGCTATTGTGAATAATGTCAATTATTCATGGGGGGTACAGATATCTGTTCAAGATCCTGACTCCACTTTCTGTGGATATATATATACCCAGAAGTGGGATTGCTGGATCATATGATGGTTTTCAGTTTTTTGAAGAACCTCACTGTTTGAAAGCTGATATTTCTTGACCATTAATTTAACTAGCATCTTTTTGTCACCTATTTGGTGTTAACCATTTCCAGGGGAGTAAATATTACCCAAATCACACATTCTAATCTACGTTTCCTCCATGAACTCCTATCCTGAGCCTCAGAATTGTTAATTTCTCTACATCTGAGTATCTGAAGGTAACTTAAGCCCATGTCCAAGAGGGAAATTATCATCTTTCCCCAAAATGTCTTCCTTTTATAGTATTCATTTCAGTGGAAACATCAGTAAATCACCTCAACCCAAACTCTTCCTCATCCGTATCCTTTGTGGCCAATCATCCCTCCAAATCCAATCTCATTAACATTCATTAATCCAAACAAATTACTAAGTACTTGTGTCAAGTACTATTCCAGGTATTAAGTCTATGGTAGCGGACAAAATAAACAAATCTTACTCTAATGGATTTTACATTCTGGAATCCAGACAGCTCAATAAATGCATGCATACATACACATAAATACATAGTGGGGATAAATACAATAAAGAAAAGGAAATTAAAGTTAAAGGATAGAGAACAACTGGAGAAAGTGCTACTTTAGCATTGGTCAGAGAAGGGGGCTCTGATGAAGTAACATTTGAGCAGAAACCTAAATGAATGGAGAGGAAAAGCCACTACAGCTAGAGCAAGTAGATAGAAGGGAATGGCACAAAGTGAAATCAGCTGATACAGAACTAGACTGTTAGAGCCTTACGAACCATAGCAAAGACTCTAAGGGAAGTAGAAGCCCTTGGAAGGTTCTCAGCAAGGATGTCCAGATCTGATTTCAATATTAGATGAATCTCTTTACCCCTGAACTCTTTGTTGAGGTTACCTTCGGTGTCAAATATTCATCCTGAGAGAGTGGCATCTCCACTTGAACATCTAATAATAATAATAATAATACACTTACCTCTTGATTTACAACACTCCAAACTGCTTCTGCCTTTATTATTCTTTTTCATTTAAAAACATTCAGTTGTTCAAGATTCAAACACAGAAGTCATCCTTAATCCTCATATTTTTCTCACTCCCTATACACCATCAAGTCCTATTAATGCTGCCTCCAAAATGAACCACAAACCTGTACACCTCTACTGCTTCCCTACATTTAAAGCCACTATGATTTCTTACCTAAGTGCCCTTACCACTACAGCCTCTTGTTCTATCCCCTGCTCTCTTAACTCATTCTCCACACAATTAAAAGGATGATCTTATGAAATATGTATCACATTGTGGCATTTCCTTGCTTAAAACTATCTGGTGAGGTTTTCTTGTTGAAATTAGAATAAAACCTGAACTCTATTCTTTCTTAGGAGTTTGTAGGAACTCCATTCCTAAGTAGGTCTATATAACCTAATTTCAAACAACTCTCCCTCTCTACTGCAGGGTCACTGGCTTTTTTCTCTTCCTCAAATATGACAAGCTACCACCTTAGGGCATTGCGCTTGCTGTTCTGTTTGCCAGAATGTTCCACCCTCAGTTTTCAGCATAGTTGGTTTCCTCAAACAATTCAGGTCTCACTTTAAACACAGTCTCCTCAGAGAAGTTTTCTCTGATGACCTAATCTAAAGTAATTGCCTATTATTGTACTCAGTTTCATCATCTTCACATAATATATCTATGATAGGTTGAAATATGGTAACACAAAAATATCCACATCTTAATCTCATCACCTGTGAACATGCTACCTTTTAAGGTAAAAGAGACGTTGAAGATACTATTAAGGATCCTAAAACAGGAAGATTACTCTGGATAATCCAGATGGGCCTAATGTAATCACATAGGTCCTTATAAAAAGGGAAGAGGGGTAAGAGAGAGAGGGGGGAATTGAAAGATACTATGCTGCTAACTTTCAAGATGAAGGAGAGGGCCATGAGCAAAAAAATACAAGTGATCTCTAGGAGCTAGAAAAGGCAAGGGAAGAGAACTTCCCCTAGAGCTTTGGAAGCAATGTAGCCCTGCTGACTGATTTTAACTTTCTGGCCTCCAGAACCATAAGATAATAAATTTTCATGTTTTAACCCACTAAATTTGGGTTAAGCAGAAGAAGTAATAGGAAATTATACAAATTTGGGTAACTGAAAATAGGGTGCTGCTGTAACAAATACCTAACAATTTGGAAGTGGTTTTGTAATTTATCGATGGGCAGAAGCTGGAAGAATTTTGAGGAAGATGATAAAATAACAATTGCCTTGAACACTGTTAATAGAAATATGGATTTTAAATACCACCAGTGAGAAGATGCAGAGAAAGGGCAACACTCTGACACTGTTGGTGGGAATGCAAACTGGTGCAGCCACTCTGGAACACAGTACGGAGATTCCTCAAAAAGTTAAAAACAGAACTCCCCTACAACCCAGCAGTTGCACTACTAGGTAGTTATCCAAAGGATACAAAATACTGATTCGAAGGGACATATGCACCCTGATGTTTATAGCAGCATTATAAACAATAGCCAAATTATGGGAAGAGCCCAAATGTCCACTGACTGATGAATGGATAAAGAAGTGGTATATATATGCAATAGAATATTACTCAGCAAACAAAAATGAAATCTTGCCATTTGCAATAACATGGATGGAACTAGAGAGTATTAAGCTAAGTGAAATAAGTCAGTAAGAGAAAAGACAAATATCAAATTATTTCACTCATATGTGGAATTTAAGAAACAAAACAAAAGGGGGCACCTGGGTGGTTCAGTTGGTTAAGCACCTGACTTCGACTCAGGTCGTGCTCTCACAGTTCGTGGGTTAGAGCCCCATGTCAGGCTCTGTGTTGACAGTTTGGAGCCTGGAGCCTACTTTGGATTTTGTGCCTCCCTTTCTCTCTGCTTTTCCCCTGCTCACGCTCTCTCTCTCTCTCTCAAAAAAAAAAAAAAAAAAAAAAAAAAAACATTAATAAAATTTTTAAAAAAAGAAACAAAACAAATGAATATAGGAGAAAAAAAAAGAAAAAAGAGACAGGCAAACCATAAAAGAGACTCTTAACTACAGAGAACAAACTGAGGGTTTCTGGAGGGGAGGTGAGTGAGAGGATGAGTTAAATTGTGGATGGGTAGTAAGGAGGGCACTTGTTGCAATGAATTGCAATAACATAGGGTGTTGTATGTAAGTGATGAGTCACTAAATTCCACACCGAAACTAATATAACAATGTATGTAAACTAACTGGAATTTAAATAAAAAGGTAAAAAAAAAAAAAAAAAAACCACCAGTGAGAGCTTAGAAGGAAGGAGGACATTAAAAAAATTTATCGTCTTAGAAATATCTAAGTAGTTGTAGAGTGTTGGTAGAAATATCAGTATCAAAAGAACTACTGATAAGGACTCAGAAGAAAATTAGGAACATATTATAGGAAACTAGAAGAATGGGATCCTTGTTATAAAGTGGCAGAAAACTTAACAGAATTGTGTTTTACAGTTACATGGAAAGCAAAACTTGCAAGCAATGAAGTTGGCTATTTATTTTTTGTTTATTTATTTATTTATTTATTTATTTTTATTTTTTATTATTTATTTTTATATATGAAATTTATTGTCAAATTGGTTTCCATACAACACCCAGTGCTTATCCTAAAAGATGCCCTCTTCAATGCCCATCACCTACCCTCCCCTCCCTCCCGCCTCCCCCCCCATCAACCCTCAGTTTGTTCTGTTTTTAAGAGTCTCTTATGCTTTGGCTCTCTCCCACTCTAACCTCTTTTCTTTTTTCCTTCCCCTCCCCCATGGGTTTCTGTTAAGTTTCTCAGGATCCACATAAGAGTGAAAACATATGGTATCTGTCTTTCACTGTATGGCTTATTTCACTTAGCATCACACTCTCCAATTCCATCCACGTTGCTACAAAAGGCCATATTTCATTCTTTCTTATTGCCACATAGTACTCCATTGTGTATATAAACCACAATTTCTTTATCCATTCATCAGTTGATGGACATTTAGGCTATTTAAATGACTAGAGTTCTAAGCAAGATGTTGAAGGTAAAGCCTCGAGTTACAGTCTTGCTTCTTCTTGCTGCCTACAGTAAGTTGTGAAGTGAAAGATATGAATTGAAAGAAGTGTTGAGCAAAAAGGAACCAGTACCTGATGATTTGGGAAATTCTTAGCCTATCTAGATTGCAAAAGATACCCAAATTAGTAGATTCATTGTCAGGAAAACATGCTGTGGGAGGAAACCAAGGGTGTGGCTGGACAACATTGTGCTAGTGCCTTGGAAAAATGGAAGGTGAGAGTATTAACAAACACACAGAAGGCTTTTTGAAGAGATTAGGCATGTGAGTTGTGGATCTCCTCAGCCATCTAATAATAAGGCACGAAAACATATAGACCTATCCAGAAAATGCTTATGGAGGAGACTCCTGTCCAATGGAGTGAATTCCTGAGACATACATGAAAGACTTACAAGTTTTTGCAAATGTTACACCAGCAGAAATACTACCAGCATGGACTGAAAGAGACAAAGAAAGATGACATAAAAGGAGATTGTTAGATTCCCAAAGTTCTACAGGCATGAAACAGGCTGATAAAACTATTCATTCAATGGCAAACACTTGTTATCCTTCATAAAAAGGGATTATTTAGAAGAGAAAGCCAAAAACCCAGAGGACAAAGCCACCAAGTCCAGTAAGTAGAGCTGTGACCAAAGAGTTTGTGGTAATTATAGCAGTAACTAGAACCTAGTACCCTATCAATAACTGAAGTTATTTTATTCATTCATTTTGTTCAGTGTTAGTTTCTTCAAGAAAGTAAGTTCCATGAATATCAGAAATCTTGCTTGTCTTGTTCACTAGAACACCTAGTTCAATGTCCAATATAGTATATATACTCAATAAATATTTGTCAAATAAATGAATTAATATATTAATAGTACAGTTATATAAACAGATAACTTTGGCTAAGGGTTCCATGCAATTCCCAGATCTAATTCTCAAAAAAATATAGTAAAATGTACCACTAATACAGGAATACATGCAAAACTTTTTTAAATAATTTATTTTAAGAGAAGTCATATGCAGTTATTAATATCTAACCATGAAAAAGGACAAATGTATTTCTGATACATCTCACAGTTGATATACTGATGTATCATGACATCAAATTTTAGTGAGCTCACATCTCTGATAATTTCAAAAGTCATGAGCTTCGTGCAATCATTACCATCATTGGGCCAATTCCCCCAACGAAACAAAATGATATTTAAATTTCCCTCAAAAATCCTAAGGCCATTTATTGTTGCAGATTTTATCATAGGAAAGTTTAAAGGCTGATGTGTCCTGTTGTAAAGAACCCCGGGATAATCTAGAAGTCAGATCATTTAAAAACTGTGCATACTACTACACAAATGAAATTAAAATAGCATCTCTCAAATCCAATCTGATTTTTTAAATCTGGTAGCTCCATCTGTGGGCCATTGCTAAAATCTGCTGCTACCGTTTGTGCATTCTAATCACACCATCTGATTGCCAAAATCAAGCCCCAGAATGATGTATATGTATTTTTTCTCATAAATTTTGCTCATATAAGTGGGCTCAAAGTATACCTGAGACAAGGGTAGAGTCTCACATGGCATGTTCTCCCCCCGAGAAAATCATTTGGTTGTGAAAAGTAATCTAACTGAATATCTTCCAATTAATTTATGGCATGCATGAAAGCATTTTCTAAGTATATAGAGAAAAACTGAATTTTAATAAGGAGATGATTTTGATTTCTGATTATATTTTGGATTGCTCAGATTACTTTAACTGGAACAGGAAAAATGAACAGAAATAAGCATGAGCAGGTATTTAGAAAGTTTATTTACTAGAAATCTTAGGTAGTTTCATACTAATTCTGATTGTTCTTGTTTCTATTCTCTAAAAAGTACTGAACACCTATCAGGTATTCTAGTCTTAGCAATTCCTGGTTAAAACCCAACAAGGAAAAATGTTCTTTACTCTCTATCTCTCAATGGCATTTCTACATCTAGCAATGAATCGTCACTAAAAATCCAGTGAAAGGAAAGAGGAATTCCTCTCTGACATATCTCTAATTTACAGGCAAGACAAGGCTGGCTCTTGTATTAGTTATCTGTAGCTATGTGACAAACCACTCCAAAATGTGCAGCTTGAAACAATAGACGTTCATTATGAAATTGCTTCTGTGGTTCAGGGATCCAGGTTTGGCTTAAATGAGTGCCTCTGGTTCAGGGTCTCTCATAAGGCTCTAATCAAGTTGTTTACCATGGCTGCAACCAGCACAAGACCTGAAGAAAGGGTAACCAGCTCCCAACTCATGCACATTGGTAGGGAGAAAGTCTTCAATGGTTGTTGACTGGCAACATCAAGTTCATGCCACAAAAACCTCTCCATTAGGCAGCTCACAAAACAGAAGCTGGCTTCCCTTAGACTTAACACACAAGTAAAGAAGAAGGCACTCAAGATGGAAACCAGCGTCTTTTTGGCACCTAATGTCTCAAGGGGAAAACCATCACTTTTACAATATTCTTTTTATTAGAAGTGAGCTGCCAGGTCCAGCCCACACTCAGAGGAAGAGCATTACACAAGGCCATGCATAATGAGGCAAGAATCAACAGAGAGCAAGTTAGAGGCTATCACAGCTTCCTACTCAGAGATTTGAGATTCTCATACTGCAATGATTAATTTTATGTGTCAATCTGACTAGGATACAGTAACCAGCTGTTAGGTCAAACACTAGTCTAGATGTTGCTATAAAGGTTCTTTTTTCAGTGGTTAACACAATCAGTAAACTTTAAGTACAGTAGGCCTCAATCCACAATGTGGGTAGGCCTCATCTGATCAGTTGAAGTCTTTAAAAGCAAATATTCAAGTTTTCTAAGAAGGAATTATGCTCCTACTGCAGCGTATAAACCCTGCCTGAATTTCCAGCCTTCAGAGTCAAGACTGTAATATCAACTGTCACTTGAATCTTCACTCTGTTGGCTTAACCAGTAGATTTCAGACAATCTTCTACAACCGCATGAACCAATTTGTTGAAAATCTCTGTCACTCGCTCTCTTTCTCCTCCTCTTCCCTCTCTCCCTCCTTTTCCCCTTCTCCCTCTTTCATGATAGGGAGACTCACTTACTACTCAGGATTATTATGAGGTTAAAATATAGTAGCATATTACAGAACATTGATTTTGGAGCCAGTCATGCAAGCTTGTATTCAAAACACTCTCTCCCTTACATAAAAGTTTTTTGACTTTAACCAATTATTGTTGCTACTACTATCATAGTTTACCATACAGTGAAGAATCCATGTGGATTAAAAAAAGTTAATATAAGTCCTGTTTTCACTGTGTATAATGTATTGCCTACCAACCAGAAACATAAAAATTAACAGCAAATAGGGCATTCACAGGTGGATGGAATAAATCATAGTTTAAAATAGTCAATTAATCAGATCATTTTCCTTGATATCAATATGGTCTCACATTTGTTAATATATTAATTATTGTAGCAGGGTTTTTTCAAAGTTGCTTGGTAGACATAGCCGCATTTCAGCCCAGATGTGTGTTTGCCATAACATGTTTTATATGTTTTTATGTTTTATATGTAAAAATTGACAGTGTTTCTTTTGGGGCATTTTGTTATGTTTCTGTTCAGTTTAACAGAGCATTTGTTCACTTCTTTTCAGCTTAGGCATTAATCACATACATAACACAATGCGGTTTTAAAAACCATACAATGGACAGAGAAGTGGGACTGTGAAAAGCTCTTCACTTAGTCTGTTTAAAGGAGAACATCCTACCTGAAGAATATATTTATCATCCTGGTTATATGCTCCATCTTCAAATGAGTACAGGCTCTAAGTCTTCTATTTGGTAATTCTGTTGTCCAATAATATATTTGATTCATTTAAAAACTGTTTTCAGGGGATGCCTGGGTGGCTCAGTTAGTTAAGTGTCCGAGTCTTGATTTTGACTCAAATCATGATCTCATGGTTCATGAGTTCGAGCCCTGCATTGAGCTTTGCACTGGCACCACTGAGCCTGCTTGGGATTCTGTCCCTCTCTCTGTCCACCCCTCCCCTGCCTGTTCTCTATCTCTCTCTCAAAATAAATAAAAATAAACTTTAAAAATAGTCCTCAGAATTTCTCATAGCATGCATGCATGGAGGATCAATTCCATATTGCATGGTGCAAATAGCAGTATGCTGAGGCTCACATAAGGATTCTGATGGCTTTCTGCTAGTAGCCATGTAACGTTGAAAAAGTCATTTCAACTCTATACCCAAGTCTTAGTTTCCTTACATGTAGAGAGTGAACCTGTCAGAACATAACCCTACTACGAACCTATCTAAGAACAATATAAAACTTGAAATTCTACACTTAGGAAAAAAATAGGTAAGAGTGTGTCCCAAACCAAATTATATTACTCCTTGCTTCATTTATTCATAAGTTAATAATAACTCTAAATTGAATAATTAGTGGATACTTCTTTTGTTTTTACCAAACGTATTCCTCTAGAAAAGCTCCGAGGAAATGAAAAACTAGATAATTAAATATCAACCTAAAGGATGTAGTGGGAAAGGCCAGAGCCAAATAAATTTTCAAATAAAACAATTTAATCTTAAAGTATACACTTTCTCAATAATTATTTTATTATCATTAAAAAGCAATAAAGTACCTCAAAGATATAGCCAGGGATGTCTCCAGGGATATTGATCATATTATTGAGTAGAATCTAATCATTTGCTGGGTCACTACAGGGTTACTGTGCACCTTAAAGACTTGAGAGAGAGAAAGAGAAAGCATGTTACACTTTCTTTGTTTCTTGTCTCCACAGAATAAGCATATCTTGGCAGTAAGCCTATAATAGGACCTTGAATATTCTTTCTGTTTTATTCATTCTTTCTATTCTCAACACCAAAATGTGTCACTAAGTCAACTCAGTTCTGTTCTTGCATTCTACCTCATAAATCATGGATGACAAAACAAGGGAGGACCTTAGATGTTTCCAGGCTTAAGACTTTAGTAGAGTTCACCAGAGAATCCTAACTTGGGATTGTGTTTGTTCAGTCATTAATAAAGTGAAACTGTGTTCTCTATTTGGCTCTAGTTTTTCCAGTATACTAGTTTAGCAGGAAACCAAACTGGGAAAAAATAAAAAGCATAGAATGCCAACATAAAATCCTCATACTGTATCTTTAAAAAAATCCCTTCCTCAAACTTTCATAGTACTGTTATGGGGCATTTCTTATATCTCTTTTTTATCTTCTATTATAAATGTTTATAAAAGAGATTTCATATAGATACTAAGGTTGCTTCTTTTACTATTAGGTGGCAATGACCCTACATCTGGACTTTGATATTTAGAAGTTAGCTGATTATGATTAAGTATACTTTTTTTCCTGAATGTGCCCAATCTTCTGTGCAATTCATTTACATTATTTACAATCAACAGTGTCTCTGGGATAAGTTATTCGACATTGTAAGTAGAATTGTTGTTGCTGCCAGCTTAGTTCATTTGCTTACACTCTTCAAAATAGTGAGTAAATTATTGTCACTGAATTTAAAACTGTAAAATATAACAATAGTTATAGTACCATAAATTTGTTTAATGCTTTTTTTTAACTTTTAAATGTTTATTTGTATAAAAGAGAGAGAGAGAGAGAGAGAGAGAGAGAGAGAGAGAGAGAGAGAGAGAGCAAGGGAGGGGCATAGAGAAATAGAGACAGAATCTGAAGTAGGCTCCAGGCTCTGAACTGTCAGCACAGAGCCTGATGCAAAGTTCAAACCCACCAACTGTGAGATCATGACCTGAGCTGAAGTTGGATGCTCAACTGACACCACCCAGGTGCCCCTTGTGTGTTTTAGAGAAGTCCTTCCCAAACACCAGGCAAAACACTAATGACTATCTTTATTGAATTTTTAGGTCTACAATTAAACGAGAAAAATTAAAAACAGAACAAAGAGTTTTCTAGCTTTGGTTAGGATATAGAAGATCAAGAGACTTTTTCTATCATCATCATCATCATCATCATCATTATCATCATCATCTTGAATAAACTGAAAATAAATCAACGTGGTTTTTTAAATCCCATGAGAGAGATACTGATGTTAAAAAGTATAAACGAACTAAATTCCAGAAAGGTATAATCCTTTTCAAGGAAAATTTTCCAGTCTGAGGAGCAAATCCACCATATATAGGAATCCGTACTGGTGTAAGGAGAAACAAGCAGAACTTTTAATGGTAACACATGAGTCAGCATGGTATTTATGCATTCTGTGGAGTCCCAGACTCAGATATTGTTTCCCAAGGGGCCATTACCAACTATATGGTAGCATATCATAGACTTAGGTGAGGTAAGAAGGTAGGGACAGAATAGCAATATCTCAAGGCTTAGAAGGCCATGAACAAAATTAAAGAGAAGAGAGTTATTCAGTAGCCCACAGAGCTGACAGGTGAATTGTAAAAAGAGATAACCACAATCTTACTGAGGTTTATATCTCAAGCTCTGCAGAAGTGAGAGTCCTGAAGATGTTTTCAAAACATTTACAATCAATAATAAATTGAAGTTTATTAAAACTGGAACCCAGCCCAGATTCAGCTCAGTATTAGATCAGATCAAGGAAATCAGTCCCTTAACTTAGCAGCCTCAAAGAAAAGGAGGATTCCCTTTTCTATAGTTAAGTAGTAATTACTTTCATCTCTATCACTTATCTTTAAACAGTTTCTGGCATACAGTTAAAAATTATTGGACATGAAAAAAAGTAGGACAATGTGACCTAAAATCAATATAAAACACTGTCAGTAGAAGCAGAACCACAGATGACCTGTACCTTGGAATAAGCAGAAAAGGAATTTAAAATCAGTAATATAAACATGGTAAGTGATTTACAGAAAGTTAAGGCCAAAATACATGAACACATAAGGAATTTCATCACAGAAATAAAAACCTTAAAAATAAAAAAAAATAAATGAAAATTCTCATGAATACAAGAACTAGAAGAATTTGCAGCATCTGAGACCTGCAGCCATAGCAAACATTAAATACAGCCCAACTCCTAGCCAGATTAGCATGAAATCTCACACTAAGGATCTACTTACCTCAGTTAATATTACATATTACATTTGGTTGCAATTAAAATTATAAAGCATGCCTAAAGCTAAGAAAAAAGTCAGAAGAGACAAAGTAGACACCAGAACTAGACTCAAGTATGGCACATATGTTGAAATGATCAAGCATGGGATTTTAAATAACTATTATGAATATATCAAAATGACAAATGGAAAAAGTATAAAACATGCAAGTCTAATTAGAGAAATGAGAATTATAAAAATGAATCAAGAGGATTCATATATATCAAAAACACAGAAAAGGAGTGGTGCACCTGGGTAGCCCAGTCAGTTAAGGATCCAACTCTTTTTATTTTTTAATGTTTACTTATTTACTTTTGAGAGAAAGAGCACAAGCAGGGGAGGGACAGAGAGAGAGGGACATACAGGATCTGAAGCAGGCTTCAGGCTCCAAAATGTCAGCACACACCCCAATGCAGGGCTCAACTCCACAAACCATGAGATCATGACCTGAGCTGAAATCAGACACTTAACAGATGTCCAGGTGTCCCTAAGTGTCTGACTCTTGCTTTTCACTCAGGTCATGATCTCACAAACTGTGAGATCAAGCCTGGCACTGGGCTATGCAATGATTGCACGGAGCCTGCTTGGGATTCTCTCTTTCTCTCTCTGCCCCTTCCCAACTTGGGCATACTCATGCATGCTCTCTCTCTCTCTCAAAATAAATAAACTTTTTTTGAAAACTGTTGAAAGAAGTACTTTAGTGAAAAAGGAAAATAATATGCCAAAAGATATTGAAAAAAGGAAAACTACAGACTACTATTTTCCTATGAACATAGATGTGAAAATACTCAACAAAATATTAGCAAATCAATTATAACAATGTATAAAAGGAATATACATTATGAACAAGTAGGAAGTAGGATTTATTCCAGAATGCAAAGCTGATTCCAAATTCAAAAACTGGTCAATTATAACCACTCTCTCAACAGGCTAAAGACAAAAAAAAAAAAAAAAAAAGAAATAAAGAAAAGAAAAACCATGTAATCATATCAATCAATGCAGAAAAAACATTTGGAAAAAATCCAATACTCATTGTTTATTAAAAAAAAAAAAACTCTTAAACTAGCAATAGAAGGGAATTTTCTCACTTGATATAAAACATCTACAAAAGCCCTACGGCTAACATATTTAATGGTGAGAAAATAGGCATTGTCCTCTAAGAACTGGAAGAAGACAAGGTTGTACTCCCATCATTTCTAGTCAACATTGTACTGGAAGTCCTAACTAGTGCAATAAGATAAGAAGATAAAGAAGAAATTAAATATATACAAAATTGGGAAGGAAGACACAAAATTGTCTTTGTTCACAGATAATATGATTGCCTGTGTATAAATTCCCAAGGAATTAACTAAAAAAAAAATTACTAGAACTAAAAAGCAAGGAGAGAAAGTTTACAGGAGACAATGTTAATATACATAAGTCTCAACTGACTTTCTATATACACGTAATGAACAAATGGAAGTTGAAATTTATTTTTGTGCCAGTACCATAATGTCTTGATCACCACATTTTGTCATATAACTTAAAGTCTGGAACAGAGATACCTTCAGTTTTGATTTTCTTTTTCAAGGCTGCTTTGGCTATTCAGGATCTTTTGTGGTTCCATACAAATTTTATGACTATTTGTTCTAGCTTTGTGGAAAATGCTGTTGGTATTTGGATAAGGATTGCATTAAATGTATACATTGCTTTGGGTAATACAGACATTTTAATAGTATTTGTTCTTCCAATCCATGAGCATGGAATGATTTTCCATTTCTTCGTGTAATCTGCAAGTACTTTCATCAGTGTTTTATAGTTTTTAGAGTGAAGATCTCTTACATGTTTGGTTAGGTTTATTCCTACGTATCTTATGGTTTTAGGTGCAATTGTAAATGAGATTAATTTCTTGATTTAAAAAAAGAATACAATATCACCAAAAAAAGTGAAAATATCTGGATATAAATCCAATAAAATATGTACACATCTATATGTTAGAAACTAAGAAACTGAAGGAATCAAAAACCATCTACATACTGGAGAAATATTCCATGTTCATATACGTTAAATGTCAATTTTTCCCAACATGATCTATACAGGCAATATCAATAAAAATCCCAGAAAAACTATTCTGTAGATATATACCAACAAATTCTAAAGTTTATAGGTAAAATCAAGAGAGCTAGAATAATCAGCACATGCTAAAGAAGAACAAATTTGAAGTACTCACACTCTACTTTCAGGACTTACTATAAACTACAGTAATCTGAACAGAATTATGTTGATGAAAGAATAGATATGCAGATCAATGGAATAGAGAGATCAGAAATAGACCCACACAAATAAAAATCAACTGATATTTGACAAAGAATGAAAGGTAATTCGATAAAAGTAATCTTTTCAACAAGTTGTCCTAAAACAATTGGAGGTCCAAGAAACAAACAAAATCCTACAAAAACAACAAAACCACACACACTAGATACAAACCTTATACCTGTCACCAAAATTAACTTACCATAGGTTTTAGGCTTATACATAAAACTCAAAAGTATAAAACTTAAAAACTTAGAAAAAAACACAGAAAAAAATCTACATGATCTTGGGTTTGGCAATCTAACTGCATGATCCATGAAGAAACTCACTAAATTGCAATTTGTTAAAATTTTAAAATTCTTTGTAAAATACACTGTTAAAATCAAAAGACAAGCTAAAAATAAGAAAATGTTTGCAAATGGATATCTGATAAAAAAACTGGTATAGAAATATAAAAAGAAACTTTAAAACACAGTAATAAGTAAGCCTACAACCTCAGTAAAGAAGACAGACGTATACAAACTAAACATGTGAAAAGGTTTTGAACCTCAGTCGTCCTTAAGGAATTGCAAATTAAACCAACAATTAGATATACTCTGCACCTATTAGAATGGCTAATTAAAAAAATTACAACACCAATTGCTGGTGAGTATGCAGAGCAGTTATACCTCTCATGTATTACTGGTAGGAATTCAAAATAATGTAGCCACTTTAGAAAATATTTTCTAATTTTTTACAAAGCTAAACACTGTTTTATGCTACAGTCCACCCATCATGCTCCTAGGTATTTATCCGAATTATTTTAAAACTATGTCAACACAAAATCCAACATGCAATCTTTATAGCTGTTTTATCTATGATAGCCAAAAAAAAAAAAAATGGAAACAATCAAGATGTCCTTCAATAGGTAAATGAATAAGCAAACTGTCTTATTCATCTACACAATTCAATTTTATTCAGGAAAAGACAGAGAGGAGAGAAAGAAAGAGAGAGAGAGAGAGGGAGAGAGAGAGATGAGCTACCAAGCCACAAAAGAAATGGAGGAAACTTAAATGCATAAGGCTAAGTAAAAGAAGCCAGTATGAAAAAGCTACATACTAGAATACTTCATTTATAAGGCATTCCAGAAAAGAAAAACTTTTGAAGAGACTAAAAAGATCCGTGGTTGCCAAGAATTCTGGAAGAAGGGAGGGAAGCTTAAATTCGAGCAGCACAGTGTGGTTTTTATGGTAGTGAACATGTTCTGTTTGATACTGTAATGTAGGATACAGGGCACTACAAATTTACGCATTTATGTTTATTGAACATTACAGCACAAAAAGTGAACTTTAATGAATGAAAAATTTTTAAAAATCATTTAGAAGGCCTGGGGATCTCAGGATAGAATGCAAAAATGTGATAAAACAACCTCACTATATGTATGAAATGTATGAAATAACATCACTGAAGGGGTTGCATGGGTGGAGTAGGGAAGGTCCCGACTTCAGAAATGCATGGACTCTGTAAAACTGAAGTTAAAAGAAACTATACTCCAGTGGATCCTACAGGAATGGGACAACAATTCTAATAGCACTACACATGAATACTGAATTGAACAGTAAATACATGGCAAATGGTGATAGCCAGGTTCCTTACTATAGGAGTGGGAATTCACAGATAAGCAAGGGAAGAGGCGAGAATGATCCATTCAGTAATAGATTAGATTCACAGGCATGACTAGGAAATCCTGCTTGGGTTCATAAAGATACACATGATTTTGTATATGAATATTTATAGATACATATATAAATTATTATATACACATATATGTGTATTAATAGACACATACATATTCCCCTGCTAGGTCAGTTAAGAGAGCTAGAAGCAATGACACCTCAATAGCAGAAGTACACTTAAAAACCAGATCTTGGTTAGTAATACCATTCTCCAATAAAAGAAATCAGAGACCTCTGGAGAAATTGCTGATTCTAGAGCTGGGATAGGAAATGCACAAGGTGAACCTGGAACATCTTGTAATGCCAGACAGAAGTTAGCAGGTGTTCAAAACAAAAACAAAAGCCCACCTGCATGAGTGTATGCGTATGTCAAAGGAACACAGGAATCAACTGAAAAAGTTGTTCAGTCTAATCATGAAGAAAAAAGTCAGATAAATTTCAACTGAGGGATATTTGCAGGAAATAAAAGCAAATCTCAAAACTGTCAATGTCATAAAAATTAAGCAAATTCTAAGAAACTATCACAATCAAAAGGGGCCTAGAAAGACATGATGACAAAATGTAATACAGTTTCCTGAATAGGATCCAGGGTCATCAAAAGGACATCAAATACAAACTAAGGAAATCTAAAGTATGGAGTTTTCAGTTAGTAATAATTTAATAGTACTGATTCATTAATTGTAACAAATGTGCCATGCTAATGTAAGATGCTAGTAATAACTGGCTGTGGAATATCATGGGAACTTTCTGTAATACATTCATAATTTTTTATAAATCTAAAATTGTTATAAAATTTGAAATATCTTAAAAAGTAAGTATACCAGGAGGAGGAGCCAAGATAGTGGGATAGCATGGAAGTTTCCTTTGTGTCTCACATCCATGAAATACAGCCAGAACATTAAACCATCCTGCACACCTAGAAAACTGATTTGAGTATTAGCACAACAATCTGCACAACCTGAACCACAGAACTCAGCAGGTATGCAGCATGGAGAGGTGAACCAGGGGAGAAGCCGTGAAGGGCAGGGAGCTGTTTTTGCTTGTGGAGAGAATATGGAGATGGGGGCGGGGGGGGGCAGAATATGGGAAACACACCCCCCCAAAAGCATCTGGAGAGAAATTGGAAAAGGGGAAACAGCCGCAGGGACTGAACAAAAAAGGGAGAAAGGAGAAAGGAGAGGGTTTAAACTACACTAAGACTATAAACAGGGGGTGTGCAGAGTCTGAAACTCTGCAGCTCGACACCTGGCTGTGCTCTGGTGAGAAGGGTGAATCTCCAGGAGCCAACTCAAGCCTGGGAGTCTTCAGGCCACACAGGGAGAGGCAGTTCCCCTGCTGGGAAGACATCTGGCTGAGGCTGTGTGACTCCCCCAAAGGCAAAGGCACCAGTGGACCCGGGAGAACAAACACATTCACTGATGCTAGAACAAGGTCATTGGGGGTGAAGTCTGGTGCCAGATGTGTGTTGTTATTTTCCATAATCCCTGAAATGCTGCTACTGCTATATGATCACGTGAACTTTTTCTGGGGCCAGCTGGCACCCAGCCCCAGTCTCTGGGCACAAGCAGCAGCACAGTCCCCCAATGTTCCTGGGTGTGGCCAGCACCTGGCTATTGCTCAGTGAGACCCTCCCACAGAGGGACAAAATGAGTCAAAGCCACAGTCCCTCAGAAATAAGGGGTCGGTAAAAACAGCAACTTCTGAGATAAAATTCTGGAAGGAGGTGTTACCTGGGGCTTGGTCATGGATAATGTAAAAGTAGGGAGTGGATGGAAGCCAGAAACAAAGGACAGGTATACAACTGCTAATCGGGAGAACAGAGTTCCCGATGCTAGAGACTGGGTAGCTGGGTGACGCCATTTTCATGGCTCCCACCCATGCTCATACACACCTACAAGTTCCACAACAATCCACCCCAGTAAGCTAAGCAGCGCCATCTAGTGAATGGAGACTTTACACTAAACCCACCCAACAGGGCCAACCTCACTCTCTAGGAACACAAGTCTCTCCGCCTGCTTAGTTTATGGACTGTAAAGCGCTTTATACTTTGACTTCTAGAGGAAAACGAAGTAATTTCAATCTTATTTCAGTCTATTCACTGGTCACCTATTCAATTTTCTTTTTTCTTCCCCTATTTTTCATTTCTTTTCTTTTTCTTGAATACAGAAGGAGAAAATTTTATTTTTATTTCCTATTTTTACTAAAATTGTTTTAAATTTTTTCTAACATATTTTTTACTTCTTTGTAAATTTTTCAAATTATATTTTACTTCCATCATTTCATTTTATTCTATTTCAGTGTATTCATTTTTTCAAATTTTCAAATGATTTCCTTCCCCGCCCCCCACTTTCTTCTCTCATCTATCAGCCCCTTACAACACCCAGACCAAAACACACCTAGGATCTAGAATCATTTATTTGATTTGTGTGTGTGTGTGTCTGTTGTTTGTAATTTTTTAATTTTAATTTTAATTTTTTAATTTTCTTTTTTTATTTTAATTTTCTTTTCACCTCATTAATTCCTTTTCATCCTTCAAACTGACAAAATGAAGGAATTCACCACAAAAGAAGGAGCAGGAAAAAACGAGAGCCGGGGACTTAATCAACACAGATACAAGCAAGGTCTGAACCAGAATTTAGAATCACAATAATAAGAATACAAGCTGGAGTCAAAAATAGATTAGAATCCCTTTCTGACTAAAAGCTAGTCAGGATGAAATTTAAAAAATGCTCTAACTGAGCTGAAATCTTGAAAGAATGCTACGATGGCAAGGATGGATGAGGCAGAGCAGCAAAACAGCAATACAGAGGACAAACATATGCAGAATAATGAGGCAGAAAACAAGAGGGAGACTAAGGCAAAAGAGCAATGATTTAAGAATTAGAGAAACCAGTGACTCATTAAAAAGGAACACTATTTGGGGCGCCTGGGTGGCTCAGTCAGTTAAGCTTCCGACTTTGGCTCAGGTCATGATCTCACGGTCCGAGTGTTCGAGCACCGCGTCAGGCTCTGTGCTGACAGCTCAGAGCCTGGAGCCTGTTTCAGATTCTGTGTCTCCCTCTCTCTCTGACCCTCCCCCTTTCGTGCTGTCTCTCCCTGTCTCAAAAATAAATAAATAAACGTTAAAAAAACAAAAAATAATGAAATAAATAAAAAGGAACACTATCAGAATCATAGAAGTCCCAGAAGATGAAAAGAGAGAAAAAGGGGCAGAAGGGTTATGTGAGCAAATCATAGTGGAAAACTTTCCTAACCTGGGGAAAGACACAGACAACAAAATCCAGGAAGCACAGAGTACTCCCATTAGATTCAACAAAAACTGACCATCAACAAGGCATATCATAGTCAAATTCTACAGAAAGTTTATGAAAGCAATTGAAGATAACACAAAAAAATGGAAAAATATTCCATGCTCCTGGATACAAAGAACAAATATTGTTAAAATGTCAATAGTACCCAAAGCAATCAACATAGTCAATGCAATACCTATCAAAATAATAACAGCATTCTTCACAGAGCTAGAAAAAATAATCTGAAAATTTGTATGGAACCAGAAAAGACCCTGAATAGCCAAAGTGAAAAGGAAAACCAAAGCAGGAGGCATCACAATCCCAGACTTCAAGGTGTATTACAAAGCTGTAATCATCAAGACTGCATGGTACTGGCACAAGAACGGACACTCAGATTAATGGAACAAAATAGAGAACCCACAAATAGACCCAAAAACATATGGCCAACTAATCTTTGACAAAGCAGGAAAGAATATCCAATGGAATAAAGACAGTCTCTTCAGCAAGTGGTGCTGGGAAAACTGGACAGCGACATGCAGAAGAATGAACCTGGACCACTTTCTTACACCATACACAAAAATAAACTCAAAATGGATGAATGACCTAAATGTAAGACAGGAAGTCATCAAAACCCTCAAGGAGAAAGCAGGCAAAAACCTCTTTGATCTTGGCTGTAGCAAGTTCTTACTCAACATATCTTCAGAGGCAAAGGAAACAAAAGCAAAAATGAACTATTGGGACCTTGTCAAAATAAAAACCTTCTCCACAGCAAAGAAAAAAAGCAGCAAAACTAAAAGGCAACCGACAGAATGGAAGAAGACATTTGCAAATGACATATCAGATTAAGGGTTCGTATGGAAAAATCTATAAACAACTTATCAAACTCAACACCCAAAAAACAAATCATCTAGTGAAGAAGTGGGCAAAAGACATGAATAGACACTTCTCCAAAGAAGACATCCAGAGGGCCAACCAATACATGAAAAAATGCTCAATATCACTCATCATCAGGGAAATACAAATCAAAACCACAATAAGATACCACCTCAGACCTCTGAATGGCTAACATTAACAACTCAGTCAACAACAGATGTTGGCAAGGGTGCAGAGAGAGGATCTCTCTTGCACTGCTGGTGGGAATGCAAACTGGTGCAGCCACTCTGGAACACAGTGTAGAGGTTTCTCAAAAAATTAAAAATAGAGCTACTCTATCCAAGGGACACAGGTATGCTGTTTCGAAGGTGCACATGCACCCCAATGTTTATTTAAAAAAAATTTTTTTAATGTTTATTTCTTTTTGACAGACAGAGAGAGACAGAGACAGCGCATGAGTGGAGGAGGGGCAGAAAGAGAGGGAGACACAGAATCTGAAACAGGCTCCAGGCTCTGAGCTGTCAGCACAGAGCCCGACGCGGGGCTCGAACTCACAGACTGTGAGATCATGACCTGACCCGAAGTCAGACGCTCAACCGACTGAGCCACCCAGGTGCCCCATGCACCCCAATGTTTATAGCAGCACCATCAACAATAGCCAAAGTATGCAAAGAGCCCAAATGTCCATTGACAGATGAATGGATAAAGAAGATCTGGTATATATATACAATGTTGTATTACTCAGCAATCAAAAAGAATGAAATCTTGCCATTCACAACTACATACATGGATGGAACTAGAAGGTATTATGCTAAGCGAAATTAGTTAGTCAGAGAAAGACAAATATCATATGACTTCACTCATATGAGAACTTTAAGACACAGAACAGATGAACATAAGGGAAGGGAAGCAAAAATTAAAAAAAAAAAACAGTGAGAGGGACAAAACACAAAGAAACTCTTAAATATGGAGAACAGAGGGTTGCTGGAGGGGTTGTGGGAGGGGGATGGGCTAAATGGTTAAGGGGCATTAAGGAATCTACTCCTGAAATCATTGTTGCACTATATGCTAACTAACTTGAATGTAAATTAAAAAAATAAAATAAAATTTTTAAAAAATTAAAGAAACTGCACATATTTCAATTTAAAAAAAGTAAGTAAACATTAACACCATGTAATCTCCTAAATTTTTCTTTATTGTTTACTGACCTGTGTTATAACCAAACCTGCGATCTCCTATTTTAGACCTTTAGAAGACCTCTTTCTTACAGCATTACCAACTTTGATACTCAGTATAATTCCCTGGTATAGCTAAAATACCTATTATTGTTATTCTCATTTTATTGGGTAGGAGAATAAAGAGGTATTCTATGCTTTTCTTATGGGAATTCAGCAAATAAGTCATAAAGATGGATTTCTGACTCTATGCATACTTCCTTTAATTACACCTTTCTGTTACACACTTAGCCTCACACCAAATCATTGACATAGTCATACATGTATCACCAGTACCTTAAACAGAGTTTGGTTAATAACACACTCAATAAAGAATGTGTACAATTATCAATGCTTCATGTTTAGGTTTAAAGAAATTTATAACTGGAAGAGAATTCAGGAACAAGCTTTCTAGCTTAATTCCTTTCATTTTGAGAGGAGGAAAATGAAACTCAGAAAGTTGAACTAATTTGTGTAACCTCATTGCACAACTAGTTAGTATCTGCACCAGAGCTGAAATCCCATTCTGATTCAAATCTTTGGTTCTTCCTTCAACAGTGTGCTAGTTTATAAAACATAATCCTGGAAGAATTCCTTCATCTATGGTGAAAGACTTATGAAGCTAACTGCTATAAGAATTGTAAGATTCTTAAAAGTTAAAGGAAGCCTCTAAGCAGATGTTGCCTAAAGAGCATGAAAATAAAAATTAATATAAACCAAGTAAGAACAGATGTAGATAAATACTCCAGGCCATTAGGTTGAGCCATATGAAGTTGCTGATTTTAAACCTTTTTATCTGCAAAAATGGCCAGTTTCATATGGTTTTTCAGCTGTAGTTTCTGGAAATTGGATTAACACAGGATAATGTAGGAAAACCCAAGAGAAAACCTGCCTATCATATTGGTCTACATATTAAAATGGCTCCAACTGTATGACCTTTTATGTATGTATTAAAAATGGCATTTATATATTCATTCATTTATTAAGTATTTATTGAGAATTTTCTATATAAGACATTTAAGTTCATATTTATAGGATTAAAAAGATGAATAAGATAAAACCCTTGGGCTGAAGGAGAATGTTACTCTAGTGTGAAGACTAAAACATGGGCATCAGCATAACACAAGAGCTCCTCTTTATTAATTAAAATGCAAGAAGAATTATAATATACCCTTACAGGGATATCTTGTTTTAATACCCTAACAATCTTCAGGTTAGACAAATATTTCATTTTTCAAGTGAGGAAACTGAGGCTCAGCAAGGTTCAAAGACTCAAGCAAATCCTAGACTTCATAAGTGCAAAGCCAGTGTCTGAGCTCAGGTCTACCTGCCTCTAAAACCTATGTTAATTATAGTAAATTGGGTTGATTTTGTTGATAAAATGTCATTGGAGAGGTTGTTGAAAAGCAAGATGCCTTCACATTACTGAGGAGAGAGTGAATTGAGAAACTGTTAGCCAGTGTCCACTCAATCTGAGCACATGCACACTCTGCATCCCATGGTATATTTTTCATGATTAATTTTTTACCATAGGTTTATCTATTTTTTAACAATTTTTTTACATTTTATTTATTTTTGAGAGAGAGAGAGAGAGAGAGAGACAGAGCACAAGTGGGGAAGAGGCAGAGGGAGATGAAGACACAGAATCCGAAGCAGACTCCAGGCTCTGAGCTATCAGCACAGAGCCTGACATGGGGCTCGAACTTACAAACCGTGAAATCATGACGTGAGCCAAAGTTGGATGCTTAACTGACTTAGCCACCCAGGCGCCCCTAGGTTTATCTATTTTTAAAAAACGTTTTCAAGGAACCAATTTTTGGCTCTGCTTATCCTCCTTAGTTTATCATCACTTTTTATCATACTAACATTTGCTTTTGTTTTAATTACTTTTCTTTGGGTCTAATGTTATGCATTTTTAAATTTCTTAAATTGAATGCTTGCTAAAATTTTTCGGTTTTCTTCCTAGCTAATATGAGTATTTATGGCTAAAATGTTACTTCAAAGTAATATTTTGATTGTATCCACAAATTTTGACATAAACTATTTTTGTTAGTATTCAGTTGTAAGCATTTTCCAATTTATTTAGGAACTCTTCCTTGACTTCAGGTTAATGTAGAAATGTGTTTTTAAATCTCCAACTGTTCAGGGATGTATTTTCATTTAAGCTGTGGTTGATTTTTTTTTAATTTCATTTCATTATGGTCAAAGAATACAGTCTAAATGGAAAAGTCTGATTCAGCAGCAGTACCCAAACTCATGTCAGTGATCACCTTCAGCTTATAGGTGTCAGGAAGAAGGAACATCCATCTATGGAAACAAAAAAGGAGGTGTTACACTAGGCAGAAAGCTCAAAGTTGCTTGCTAGATTATCCAATTTCTGAATCAGAAGTCATGACACAGCTTCAGTCTTAGCTGGAGTTCCCTTAAAAAGCAGAGCCTGAGGGGCACCTGGGTGGCTCAGTTGGTTAAGCATCCGACTTTGGCTCAGGTCATGATCTCACGGTTTGTGAGTTTGAGCTCGCATTGGGCTCTGTGCTGACAGCTCAGAGCCTGGAGCATGCTTTAGATTCTGTATCTCCCTCTCTCTCTCTGAGCCTCCCCTGCTTGTGCTCTTTCTCTCATTCTCTCATTCTCTCAAAAACAAACATTTTAAAACATTAAAAAAAAAAAAAAAAAAAAAAAAAAAACAGAGCCTGGGACCAAAACATACATGCTTATAGTTTATTTGGGAATGTGATCCCAAAGAAGATAAACAACAGGGACAGAAAAAGGTAAGGAAAAAAAGGTGATACGGAAATGTGTACCAGGTGGTCACCACCACGGCCTTCATAAGGCGCCTATAAGGGATCTTCACGGAATTCCTCAGAACCCTTGTGCACTATGGGTGAGAATATAAATTGGTACATTGTGGAAAACAGTATGGAGGTTCCTCAAAAAATTAAAAATAAAACTACCATAAAATCCAGCAATTCCACTTCTAGGCAAATATTCAAATGAAAGGAAATTAGGATCTAAAAGAAATATCTACACCCCCATGTTCACTGCACCATTATTCACAATAGCCAAGATAAGGAAACTTAAGTGTCCATTGATGGATGAATGAATAAGGAAAATGTGAGATGTATATAAATGAAATGGAATATTAATCACTCTTTAAAAAGAAGCCTTGCCATTTGTGAGAATATGGATGAAACTGGAAGACATTACACAAGCCAGATACAGAAAGACAAACATTGTATGAACTCAGTTATGTGTAGAATCTAAAAAAGTCAAACTCATAGAACCAAGGTAGAATGGCAGTTGGTAAGGGCTGGGGGAAGGGCGATGGGTAAATGCAGAAATGTTGGTCAAAGGATATAAACTACTTTCAGTTATAAGATGAATAAGTTCTGGAGATCTAATGAAGATATTGGTGACTACTATTAATAATACTTGAAATCTTCCAGGAGAGTAGATCTTAAGTGCTCTCATCATAAAAAAAGGGTAACTATGTGAGGTGATAGATGTGTTGCTTAACTTGACTGTAATTGTTTCACAATGTATGTATATATTAAAACATCATATTGTAAACCTTTAAAAATTATATTGTACAACCTAAATATATACTATTTTTATTGTTGATAATACTTCAATAAAGCTGAGTGGGGGAAAGCAAATACATAAGTAAATAAACAAGAATCCTTCCTTGGAAAATCGTTTCAAAACTGTCTGCCCCAGTAGACTAATGGCGAAGTATTTATCTATTCCCTATGCCCACCTTGGTCAAGGGTAGCCACACACTTCCAGTTTTCACATGGATGCAGAAGAGATCCTACAGCATCAGAGAAAAAAGTGAAGAATAGAAGGTGCAGGCCTGAGCCAAGGCACTGTCCCACTGCACCTGTCAAAACCTCAAGATATCAGTCTCAAAAGTATTCCTAAGAGGTGTGGCTGAGAGGATAATGAAATGCCAGAAAAGAGATGCGTAATATGCTCATAAGTCTAACTAAAATCCGCTTTGCTTTCCTTTGTCTGGTTTGGGATTATGATTTCTATGACTATTCCAGAAGAAAAAGAGGTTGGTTACTGCTGAAGGAGTCAAGTGTTCTTAAGTCCTCTGACTAGCTGCCTTTCGGAAATTCAGATGTAACCATGTCATCTTCCCCTTCTAAACCATTTAATAGTTTTCCATCTCCTTTGAAATAAAGACCATAATCTTTTAGAGCCTTTCTACCTCAGCCAAGCCTCATCCCTGCCTCTCTGTACTCCGACCATCCTGGTATTTCTCTCTCAAAAGCCATGCTTCTTTCTCCTCAGGCCATTCGTTCATACATGCAGTTTTGTCTGCCCCTTCTTCTGTTTAGCTTTATTCTCCTTTCAAACCTTATTTCACATGTCTAAGAATCACCTCCAAGAATTCATTTCTGTTTGCAAAGATCCTTTTGTGTCCTCCTGTGGTTACGTGCCCTTATGATATTTAACACCATTTGAAACTATGTTTATTTGCATGCTTTTGTGATCCACGCTGATCTGACCCATTAAACTGGAAACATCATGAAGCCAAGAAGTGAGTTTTTAATTCATTTTAATCTATGTAGTGCCTGAACTTAGTTATATGCACATCAAAGGAACAGAAATATTCATAGACTCAAAGGTTTCTTAGAAAATAATCAATGTCCTTTCCATCCCTACTGCGTATAATCTGAAGTTCTTGGCCCTTATAATTCAGCAGTCCTTTCTAGGAAACTTCACATGTTGAGACTGCTTTCTTTTTGGTTCCCTGGAACAAATTTTGTTCATTAGTTCCTACCTGAAACCTTCTTTATCGCTGTGCTTCCTCCATATTTGGAATGGCCTTCTATGTCCTACCCATCAAAATGCTTCCACACTTTGAGGCCCAGCCTATGCTGCTCCTCTCAGACTCAGTAACTAATCTTCCCATAGGACTCCTGAATCTAAGTTTATCTCTTCTTTGTTTTTTGTTTTGGTTTTTTGGTTTTTTGGATTTGTGTGTGTGTACATCTAGACGGTAAATTTTCATGTCTAATGGACACATTTATTTTAGGACCTAGACCAGAGATCTTCAGTCATCAGTATGCAGATTAAAGTTCATAGGTGTATTTTTTTAATCTAACATAACCACTCTTGACAAATGCCAAGAATAGTTAAAAACTGCATAAATACCTAATATAAAAAAGTAGAGGTAAATCAAACATGGTTTCCCTATATGAATTATATAAAATAAAATCATCATAGTCAGGATACCCAGCAGAAAAAAATAGCCAGACTCTCCAACATGGAGAGATATGTGTAGATTTCCAAAGCCTCACAGGTGCAGGTGACAATATATGTATGAGCAACAATCACATTAAGAACTCTTGGAGACATAGCAGTCACCTTTTACCTAATCAGCATAGGTGCCAAGAACCACCTCATCTTGACCTGAAGCATCCATCAATCTCAACGTTCTGCAATTCACAATATAAACATGGACTAAACAATATATAGCCAAACTCTCATACACCATGCTCACATTTTCCAGGCTTATTCAGGATTGGTCTGATAACATTCCACAACTCATTTCTGCAGAACTAGAAAAGATATAAGCTTGCCAGACATCCCTGGGAAAGATAACAGGCTCTTCTCATTCTATAGGTCTATATATTGCTTTGTTGCTATTATTATTGTGTTCTTAGTTTCCAATATCTAAAAAAAGAAGATTACAGGGGCGCCTGGGTGGCGCAGTCGGTTAAGCGTCCGACTTCAGCCAGGTCACGATCTCGCGGTCCGTGAGTTCCAGCCCCGCGTCGGGCTCTGGGCTGATGGCTCAGAGCCTGGAGCCTGTTTCCGATTCTGTGTCTCCCTCTCTCTCTGCCCCTCCCCCGTTCATGCTCTGTCTCTCTCTGTCCCAAAAATAAATAAACGCTGAAAAAAAAAATTAAAAAAAAAAAAAAAAAAAAAAAAAAAAAAAAAAGAAGATTACACACAGAAGTCCTGAGTTTCTGTTTCTTTTACAAATTCAGAAGGCAACACTGGACATAGCTTCCCCCATGGGTACAAAGTTTCAACTTCATTTTTGAAAAGAAAACTGCATTCTCCAATTTATCCTATTTCCCAACACCTATCATTACATTTGCACGGACAGACAGTTGCATTCATTTCCATTACCTATTAGGATGCTGTAAGCCTCTGCCTTTTTGAATCCTGATCTACATTGTAAGCTCTTTGTGAGCAGGGGCCTTACCTCAGTTAGTTCAGTTTTTTCCACATCACCTAACACATGGTATTACTTATAAGCACTGAAAAGAGTAGACTGGTGGTAAGAGCAGCAGATATGTAGTTCGAACCCCAGTGTTTCCTATTTGTAGTTTTATGGTCAGTGAACTGTTTCTTCATTTGTCAAGTAGGAAAAGATGTAACACCCATTCGATAGGGTTACTGTAAATTAGGTAACATTATGCAAAATATCAGAAATATAGTAGGCACTCAATAGATGCTCATTTATCATTTTTATTTTTACCTGATTGGTTGTGGAATGCATGCAAAGAAAAATGAAGGCTAGATCATCAGGCCAGCAAGAGACACATTAAACAGATGGCAAGGCAACAAGGAGATGAGGCATGAGAGAGCAATTTGAAGTCAGGAATGGTGAGGTTTAATCAATATGGAAATGTAAGCACAAAAGGGCCTGGGTGATGCTGAATACATTTTCTTCTCCAATAATGAGGACACAAGCCACCCCTGCAGGCTGTGCAGATTTCCCAGTTTATTATACCAGGGCTGTTCTCACACTGTGCTGGCCTCTAATTTACGCGGCAAACAAAAGTATGGTCTGAGATGGGAACACAGAGCCGACTAAGGCTAGTTTACTCTTACAGACGAGGTAGGCCTACCATTTTCAACATGAAGTAATAGACTCTCATCCTTTAGATCTGTTCCCTGTGAGGACAGCCACTGCAAACACAGAATAATAATTATTATATCTATTAACACTCTAGTATGTGTTGCTTATGCTAAGTTATATCGAGCACTTGCTGTGAGTGAGACTCTATGTTAAATGCTTTATTTATTTTGCTACAATTACTTCTCAATACTATAGACTAAGTTGCAATACGTACTATTATTAGCTACCTTTTATTAATAGTGAATCTAAGATTCATAGGAATAACTTGACGTTTCTCACAGGGTTACCATGTTTGAAGGCACAATTTGAATCAACATCTGTCTGGTTTCATAATTACAAAAAAGAAAGGAGAGGAGAGGAGGGGAAGGAAGGGGAGGGGCGGGGAAGGGTGAGGGGTGGGGCGGGGCGGGGAGGGAAGGGAAGAGAAGGGTAGGGAAGGGAAATTCTTTTCTGCATGGGAAAAAGACCCAGGGTAACCAAAGGCCAATTCTGGCTATCTGTGAGTCATTTGAATTTTAATTCACATTTTCTAATTTTCAAGGAGAGACACTGTATAGTCATAACTTTTAAGAATCAATAAAAAATGTTTTAAAAAACCTTGTCATCACTGATGCCATCAGCATTGATGTCATAATCATTATTATTGTTCAGTTATTTAATCAATGTCCTTGATTGGTTTGTGATCTACTAACAGAGAAAATGCACAGATGTAAATAAACAGCTATAAGACTATCTTGTCTTCCATTGATGTTAATAGATATACTGTTTTCTGTATCTATTCTGTCCACCTGCCCTATAAAGCCTGGTAAGAGAATCAATTAACCTAAAGCCACCTAAAATTGAAATCCAGTGCTTCTGTCCCTCTCTGCAACACTTGCACCTGTGTTCCTCCAAGTATAACATTAAAACTGACAGAGATATACCACCTGCTAATGTAGGCTGGCTACCCCTGGACAGCTCTGACTTCTAGAGAGCATTTTATAAAGTTGGGACAGAGTTTTTCCCAAACCTCCATACATTGAGCCCTGTTCTCTTTTCTAGGATCTCACAGATCAAATCCCACTGTACGGAAATGCAAGGAAGAGAAAATAAATAAGCCTAATAAACAAAAGGGAAAAAGAAACATATAGATACAGAATCTAGAGCAACCCATATAAAACTTACTGTCTTTTGCAAATCAACCAAAAGTACTATATTTGTAAAAACATTTTTCAATGTTTATTTATTTTTGAGGGAGAGAGACACAGAGCACAAGTGTGAGAGGGACAGAGAAAGAGGGAGACACAGAAGCAAAGCAGGCTCCAGGCTCTGAGTTGTCGGCACAGAGCCTGAGGCAGGGCTCAAACTCACAGACTGTGAGATCGTGACTTGAGCCAAAGTCAGATGCTTAACCAACTGAGCCACTCAGGCACCCCAAGAGTGCTGCATTATTAGTGGCCTTCTGTAGGCATTGGTCAGGGCAGGCAAATAGTTATTTACATAACCACTTTGAATTGTTCAGTCTGTTGAACCTATCGAAACAGAGTTTGGAATTCAGTGTTTTGGGCAGTTCTTCCCAAGCACAAACCCCAGTATTCTCAACATTCAGCTCTGCCCCTGTCCTAAGCCAATCTTACAGGGAACACATTCATTGACCATAACTCAGTAATCAGTAAATATTTCCTGTGCAGTGTGCCAGGTACCATGATATGTGCTGGCAATGAAGGAGTTAAAAAACAAAATTCTACTTAATGTTAGAGTTTACATTCTAGAGGGATGGATTTTAAGTAATAAATATTGAATTTAGTAAGTGTTACAAAGGAAACTAAAGCATGCAAGGACAATGAGGTTGACTAGGATAGGAAAGCCATTTTACACTGCGTAATCAAGAACTTCCATTTGATGAATCCACATTTGAGCAAAATCTTGCAGGAAGTATGAGAGAAAAGCTCCATATATCTCCAGAGGGACTAGGTAATTCATAGTTCCTGAGATAAAAGCAAGCTTGGAGTACTCAAAAAACAAGAAGGAGGAAGCCAAAAGGAGAATGGTGAAAGAAAATGAGAGAAGGTACCAAGGAGGGGGTGAGAGGGAGTAAGAACAAATCATGTAAGGTCTTATAATCCAGAGTAGGATTTTTTAAATTTTACCCCAGGAAGCTAGAGAAAGGTTTCAGCCTAAGTGAGTTGTTGTGGCAGCTTGATAGAAATAACTGAAAAGAGAACAAATGAAAGTAGGTGTTGCAGTTGAGAAGCTATTAGAGCAACCAAATAAAAGTTGTGGTGATTTGCATCATGAAAGGAACACAGGAGGTGACGGCAAATGATCAGATCTGGGATATATGTTTTACATCAGAAATAAGAGCAGTGACTAAGGGATTGGAGGTTGTATTAGTCTGCTAGGGCTGCCATAACAAAACACCACAGACTGGGTGGTTAAACAATAGAAATCCATCATCTCACAGTTCTGGAGGCTGAAAGTCCAAAATCAAGGTGTTGACAGGACTGGTTTCTTCTGAGGCCTTTCTCCTTCGCTTGAAAATGGCCATTTTCTTTTCCCTCTACCTTCACAGAGTCCTTCTACTTTGTGTATCTGTGTCCCAATCTCCACTTCTTACAAGGACAACAGTAAAATTGAATCAGGACCCATACCTATGACCTCATTTTACCTTAATTACTTCTTTAAATAAAGGCCCCATCACCAAGTACAATCATATTTTGATGTATTGTGGGTGAGGACTTCAATACATGAATTTTGTACAGCCACAATTCAGCCCATAACAGATATAGAATATCAGAGGAAGAGATGGTTCCATTATGACCTTACCTTTTTTTTCTATCCTAAAACTAAGACTGGGGTTACCATTTATTGAAAAAGGGAGACCAGAGGAATAGCAGGTTTGATGGCAAAAATCATCACAGTGGCACAGTGAGTAAGCTGTTAGACAGCACCCTGGAATCCAGAGAAAAGTCAAGGATGATATTATACATTGGGATTTTTGTCAGCAGATACATGGCATTAAAACATGGGATGGTTAGAATCTCCTAGAGAGTGTGTTTGGGCAGGGAATCAAATAAGTATGCAGATGGAGACCTATGCCATTCCAATATACAAAATCCTAATATAAGCCATCCTAACACAGTGAAGGAGATTAAGGAGTAACCAGTGAGAAGGATCTACCTGTGAAGGATAGTGAATAAAGTGTTTCAAGAAGGAAAAAAGTATCAAATGCATCAAACTGCGAAAATAATACTAGTGGCTTTTTCCACCTCAAGATTTTTCCACCTTTTTCTACCTCAAGGTTATTAGTGACTGACTAAAGCAAGACGGTAGAGATGAAATCTTAACTCCCCAAATACAGTAGGTGGTTTCTGCATTACTTCTGCGACTTTACTCCCAACTTCTAGAGCAGGTGGACTGGACAGCAATTATCTCCATGTCAACCTGGACCCAGTTGTCTTCTGACTCTGTGATTAGGTACTCCAATTTCTCCACTTGATTTAGAACCTGATAGTTTACCTACCTCTTGCCACTTTATTCTTGCCATGAGATGAAGCCAGCTTCACTTGGAATTCGTTAAACCTCCTCAGACCAAAATCCCAGCTGCCTACCTCGAAATACTTGTTGCCATTTTAAACACTCTCTGCCAGCCAATATGTATCATCTGAGCTGATACTTCTGGAGAGTTAACTAAAAGGCATGCAGCCAGAAAGTGGCTCTAGATACAAGAGAAGATTGTATCCAGGAGGCTACCCACCAGAATGATTCAAGCTTCAAATCCTTCTAACAGAGATTCTATTTTTGTAATCATCCATTTTACAAATTAAAGCATTTTAAAAATTAAAGCATTTTTTTCATACTATATGGCATGTGAAAAGGTTAGATCTACCAGGCTATAAATAATTTGTTGCTGATGGCATGGTAGTCATCTATTAGAAGATACGGTAGTGAGTTTCATAATAGGTTGTAGCAATGATTTCATACTGATAATACATTAATTGTGGTTATTATTAGCCATTTTGGCCAGTAAAATTTATTTATGAAAATAAAATTCCAGTAATGCAAGCATACACAAATTATATGAATTCTGAACAACGTGAGCTTATAGAATACAATCTAAAAAAAAAAGTATTATCCTTTTCTTCTTTACTGTCCAGGCATCCTCTGTATGCCTATTTAATAACTGCTGCTCCTCAGCTGCAGCTTCTAAACCACAAAGTAGCCATCACTTAATTAGCTCTATGTCCAATCAGATGTAAGAATAAAATAAATACTGCGTCTTCTCAGCTTAGTCCCCCGTTAAAGTTATGTAATTTATTTTCCACTCCTTCTGTGCTTATAATCCTCTTTCCCTATTTACTAGGTTGCTTCCATATCTCCAGGGTTGAATACACAGGAGGTAGAAAAGGTTTAAGAGTAGAAAGATCTTGAGGGAGGAGCCAAGATGGTGGAACAGCATGTAAGCTTTTTGTGTGTCTCACGTTCATGAAATACAGCCAGACCAACACTAAACCATCCCACACACCTAGAAAACTGGAGGATTAACACAACAATCTGCACAACCTGACCCACAGAATTCAGCAGGTATGCAGTGCGGAGAGGTGAATTTGGGGAGCGAGAAGCTGCTGAGGGTAGGGAACAACTTTTGTGGGCGGAGAGAGGACAAAGACTGGGGAGGGGGTGAGAATACGGGAAAAGCATCCCTCCACAAAAGCAGCTGTAGAAAAAGTGGAAAATTGGAAACAGCCACAGGGACTAAACTAAAAAGGGAGAAAGGAGAGGGTTTAAATGCCATTAAGATTGCAAACAAGGGGAGCACAAAGTCTGCAACTCTGCAGCTTGATGCTCTAGTGGGAAGGGTGAATCCTCAGGAACAGAGTAGGGTCCAGGAGGTTCTCGGGCCACACGGGGAGAAGCAGTTCCACTGCTGGAAGGACATTTGGTAGAGACCGTTGAAGCCATCTGGTCCCAGAAGACCCCAAAAACGGCCACATTCGCTGGTGCTGGAACAAGGTCGTTAAGCGTGAAGGCTGGTGCCAGATGTGTGTTGTGATTTTCCATAATCCCTGAAATGCTGCTGCTACACTATCTCGAGAACTTTTCCTGGGGCGAGCTGGCACCTGGCTGCAGTCTCAGGGCACCGGCAGCAGCAGGGTCCAGCAAAGCATTCCTGGGTGCAGCCGATATTCAGCCATTGCTCATTCTGCCATTGCTCAGTGAGACCCTCTCACAGAGGGGTGGAACGGGTCAAAGCTGCAGTCCTTTAGATGTAAGGGGCCAGGAAAAACAGCCGCATTTGAGAAAAAGCTCAGGATAGAGGTACTGCCTAGGGCTTGGTCACAGACAGTGAAGAAGCAGGGAACAGACAAAAGCTGAAGACAGAGGACAGGTGTGATATTGCTGATCGGAGAGAACAGACTGGGTAGCTGGGTGGCGCCATTTTTACCGCTCTCACGCATGCACAACACACTTACAAGCATGGCAACAATCCACCCCAGTAGGCTAGCAGCACCATCTAGTGGAGAACAGAGCCCTTACACTGAGCCCCGCCCAACTGGGCCAACTTCACTCTCAAGAACACAAGTCTCACTGCCTGCTTAGTTTGTGGACTATAAAGCACTACATAGTCTGACTTCAGCTGGAAAACAAAGTAATTTCAGTCCTATTTCAATCTGCTAGCAAGTCCATCTATTCAATTTTCTTTTTTTTTCTGTTTTACACTATTCTTTTCCTTGAATACAGAAAGACAAAAAATTCATTTTTATTTTCAATTTTTGTTAAAAATATTTTTCAATAATTTTTCAAATATTTTTTACTTTTGTGTAAATTTTTTCATATTCTATTTTACTTCCATCATTTTATTTTAGTCTACTTCAGTGTACTCACCTTTTCAATTTTCCAAAAAATTTCCTTTTTATTTTTCTTTCTTTCTTTTTCTTTTTTCTCTTTTGCATTTCTTTTTCTTGAATGCAGAAAGAGAAAAACTTCATTTTTACTTTCAATTTCTATTAAAGGTATTTTTTAAATTTTTCTACTTTTTTTTGCTTTTATGTAAATTTTTTCATATTCTATTTTACTTCTTAGTCAACTACAGTGTGTTCACTTTTTCAAATTTTCAATTTCCTTTTTTTAAATCTTTTTTCTCTTTTTGTTTCTTTTCTTTTTTCTTGAATACAGAAAAAATTCACATTTATTTTCAATTTTTATTAAAAATATATTTCTTTAATTTTTTTCTACTATATTCTTTACTTTTGTGTATATTTTTCAAATTCTCTTTTACCCCCATCATCTCATTTTAGTTTTCTTCAGTGTATTCATTTTTTCAAATTCTCAATTTCCATTTTTTTTTCCTCTTCTCCCCCCCCTTTCTTTTTCTCTAATCTGTCAAACCACTTTCAACACCCAGACCAAAACACACGTAGGATCTAGAATCATGTATTTGTGTGTGTGTGTGTGTGTGTGTGTGTGTGTGTGTGTGTGTGTGTGTGTTTACTTCTCAATCTTAATATTTTTTTATCTTAATTTTTTTAATTTCAATTTTTCTACCTCATTAATTCCTTTTCTCTCTTCAAAATGACAAAACGAAGGAATTCACCCCAAAAGAAAGAGCATAAAGAAACAACAGCCAAGGATTTAACCAACAAAGATACAAGCAAGATGTCTGAACCAGAATTTAGAATCACGATAATAAGAATACTAGCTTGGGGCGCCGGGGTGGCTCAGTTGGTTAAGCATCCAACTTCGGCTCAAGTCATGACCTCACAGTCTGTGATTTCCAGCCTCGTGTCAGTCTCTGTGCTGACAGCTCAGAGCCTGGAGCCTGCTTCAGATTCTGTGTCTCCTTCTCTCTCCGCCCCTCCCCTGCTCATGCTCTGTCTCTCTCTGTCTTGAAAATAAATGAAAACATTATAAAAAAATAAGAATATTAGCTGGAGACTAAAATAGAGTAGAATCCCTTTCTGCAGAGATAAAAGAAATAAAAAAACAGCCAGAAGGAAATTAAAAAGGCTATAACTGAGCTGCAATCACAGATGGATGCAGCGGCAGCAAGGATGGATGAGGCAGAACAGAGAATCAGTGATATAGAGGACAAACATATAGAGAATAACGAAGCAGAAAAAAAGAGGGAGATTAAGGCAAAAGAGCACAATTTAAGAATTAGAGAAATCACTGACTCATTAAAAAGGAACAACATCAGAATCATAGGAGTCCTAGAAGAGGAAGAGAGAGAAATAGGGGTAGAAGGGTTATGTGAGCAAATCATAGCGGAAAATGTTCCTCACCTGGGGAAAGACACAGACATCAAAATCCAGAGAAGCACAAAGGACCCCCATTAGACTCAACAAAAACTGACCATCAACAAGGCATATCATAGTCAAATTCACAAAAAGGTCAGGCAAGGAGAGAATCATGAATACAGCAAGGGAAAAAAAGTCCCTAACCTACAAGGGAAGACAGATCAGGTTTGCAGCAAACCTATCCACAGAAACTTGGCAGGCCAGAAAGGAGTGGGAGGATATATTCAGTCTGCTGAATCAGAAAAATATGCAGCCAAGAATTCTTTATCCAGCAAGGCTGTCATTCAAACTAGAAGGAGAGATAAAAAGTTTCCCAGACAAACAAAAATTAAAGGAATTTGTGACGATTAAACCAGCCCTGCAAGAAATTTTAAGGGGGACTCTCTGAGGGGAGAAAAGATGAAAATACACACACACACACACACACACACACACACACACACACACACATATGCGTGCATATATATATATATATATATATGTACATAGATGTACATATATATGTATATATATATATATATATATTCATATACCAAAAGCAACAAAGATTAGAAAGGACCAGAGAACACCACCAGAAACTCCAACTCTACAAACATCATAATGGCAATAAATTCATATCTTTCAGTACTCACTCTAAACATCAATGGACTCAATGCTCCAATAAAAAGACACAGGGTAACAGAATGGATAAGAAAACAAGATCCATCTATATGCTGTTTACAAGAGACCCACTTTAGACCTAAAGACAACTTCAGATTGAAAATAAGGGGATGGAGAACCATCTATCATGCTAATAGTCAACAAAAGAAAGCCAGAGTAGCCATACTTATATCAGACAATCTAGACTTTAAAATAAAGACTGTATCAAGAGATGCAGAATGGCACTACACCATAATCAAGGGGTCTATCTACCAAGAGGAGCTAACAATTGTAAACATTTATGCGCCAAATGTAGAGCACCCAAATATATAAATCAATTCATCACAAACATGAACTCGTTGATAGTAATACCATAATAGCAGGAGACTTCAACACCTCACTTAGAGCAATGGACAGATCATCTAATCAAGAAATCAATAAGGAAACAATGGCTTTGAATGGCACCAGATGGACTTAACAGATATACTCAGAGCATTTCACCCTAAAGCAGCAGAATATACATTCTTCTCCAGTACACATGGAATGTTCTCAAGAAAAGACCATATACTGGTATGCAAATCAGACCTAAGTAAGTACAAAAAGATCGAGATCATACCATGCATATTTTCAGACCACAATGCTATGAAACTCGAAATCAACCACAAGGAAAAATTTGGAAAAATAATAAATACTTGGAGACTGAAGAACATCCTACTAAAGAATGAATGGGCTAACCAAGCACTTCCAGAGGAAATTAAAAAGTATATGGAAGTCAATGAAAATGATAACACCACAACCCCAAACCTCTGGGACACAGCAAAGGTGGTCATAAGAAGAAAGTATATAGCAATCCAGGCCTTCCTAAAGAAGGGAGAAAGGTCTCAGATACACAACCTAACCTTATGCCTTAAGGAGGTGGAAAAAGAACAGCAAATAAAACCCAAAACCAGCAGGAGACAGGAAATAATAAAGAGTAGAACAGAAATTAATGCTATCGAAAACAAAAAAACAGTAGATGAAAACAGATCAATGAAACTAGAAGCTTGGTTCTTTGAAAGAGTTAACAAAATTGATAAACCACTAGCCAGTTTGATCGAAAAGAAAAAAAAATAAAATCAAGAATGAAAGAGGAGAGATCACAACCAACACTGCAGAAATACAAACAATAATAAGAGAATATTATGAGCAATTATATGCCAGTAAAATGGGCAATCTGGAAGAAGTGGACAAATTCCTAGAAACATATACACTACCAAAACTGAAATAGGAAGAAAGAGAAAACTTGAACAGACCCATAACCAGTAAGGAAATCAAATTATTAATCAAAAATCTGCCAAAAAACAAGAGTTCAGGGCGAGATGGCTTTCCAGGGGAATTCTACCAAACATTTAAAAGAAGAACTAACACCTATTCTCTTGAAACTATTCCAAAAAGTAGAAATGGAAGGAAAACTTCCAAACTCTATGAGGCCAGACTTATCTTGATTTCAAAACCAGACAGAGACCCTACTAAAAAGGAGAACTATAGATCAATTTCCCTGATGAACATGGATGCAAAAATCCTCAACAAGATATTACCCAACCGGATCCAACAATACATTAAAAAAATTATTCACCACAACCAAGTGAGATTTATACCTGGGATGCAGGGCTGGTTCAATATCCACAAAACAATTAATGTGATTCATCACATCGATAAAAGAAAGGACAAGAACCATATGATCCTCTCAATAGATGCAGAGAAAGCATTTGACAACATCCTTTCTTGATAAAAACCCTCAAGAAAGTAGGGATAGAAGGAGCATACCTAGAGATCATAAAAGCCATATATGAATGACCCAACGCTAATATCATCCTCAATGGGGAAAAACTGAGAGCTTTCCCCCTAAGGTCAGAAACAAGACAGGGATGTTCACTCTTACCATTGTTATTCAACATAGTATTGGGAGTCTTAGCCTCTGCAATCAGACAACACAAAGAAATAAAAGTCAACCAGTTTGGCCAGGACAAGGTCAAACTTTCACTATTCGCAGATGACATGATGCTCTCTATGGAAAACCCAAAAGATTCCACCAAAAAACTGCTATAACTAATCCATGAATTCAGCAAAGTTGCAGGATATAAAATCAATGCACAGAAATCAGTTGCATTACTATACACCAACAATGAAGTGACAGAAAGAGAAATCAAGGAATCGATCCCATTTACAGTTGCACAAAAAACCATAAAATACACAGGAATAAATCTAACCAAAGAGGTGAAAAATCTATACATGAAAACTATAGAAAGCATATGAAAGAAATTGAATAAGACACAAAAAAAAATGGAAAAAGATGCCATGCTCCTAGATATGAAGAACAAACATTGTTAAAATGTCAACAGTACCCAAAGCAATCTACATAGTCATGGCAATACCTATGAAAATAATAACAGCATTCTTCACAGAGCTAGAACAAACAATCCTAAAATTTGTATGGAACCAGAAAAGACTCTGAATAGCCAAATTAAAAAAGAAAACCAAAGCAGGAGGCATCACAATCCCAGACTTCAAGGTGTATTACAAAGCTGTAATCATCAAGACTGCATGGTACTGGCACAAGAACAGACACTTAGATTAATGGAACAGAATAGAGAACCCACAAATAGACCCAAAAATATATGGCCAACTAATCTTTGACAAAGCAGGAAAGAATATCCAATGGAATAAAGACAGTCTCTTCAGCAAGTGGTGCTGGGAAAACTGGACAGCAACATGGAGAAAAATGAACCTGGACCACTTTCTTACACCATACACAAAAATAAACTCAAAATGGATGAAAGACCTAAATGTAAGACAGGAAGCCATCAGAATCCACAAGGAGAAAGCAGGCAAAACCTCTTTGATCTTGGCCACAGCAACTTCTTACTCCACATGTCTCCAAAGGTAAGGGAAACAAAAGGAAAAACTGAACTATTGGGACCTCATCAAAATAAAAAGCACAGGGAAGGAAACAATCAGCAAAACTAAAAGGCAACCGACAGAATGGGAGAAGATATTTGCAAATGACATATCAGATAAAGGGTTAGTATCCAAAATCTATAAAGAACTTATCAAACTCAACACCCAAAAAACAAAGAATCCAGTGAAGAAATGGGCAAAAGACATGAATAGACACTTCTCCAAAGAAGACATCCAGATGGCCAACCGACACATGAAAACATGCTCCACATCACTCATCATCAGGGAAATACAAATCAAAACCACAGTGAGATACCACCTCACACCTGTCAGAATGGCTAACATTAACAACTCGGGCAACAACAGATGTTGGCGAGGATGCAGAGAAAGAGGATCTCTTTTGGATTGTTGGTGGGAATGCAAGCTGGTTCAGCCACTCTGGAAAACAGTATGGAGGTTCCTCAAAAAACTAAAAATAGAACTACCCTTTGAACCAGCAATTGCACTTTTAGGCATTAATCCATGGAACACAGGTGTGCTGTTTTGAAGGGACACATGCACCCCCATGTTTATAGCAGCACTATCAACAATAGCTAAAGTATGGAAAGAGCCCAAATGTCCATCAATGGATGAATGGATAAAGAAGATGTGGTATATATATATACAATGGAGCATTACTCGGCAATCAAAAAGAATGAAATCTTGCCATTTGCAACTACATGGATGGAACTGGAGGGTATTATGCTAAGTGTAATTAGTCAGTCAGAGAAAGACAAAAAAATCATATGACTTCACTCATGAGGATTTTAAGAGGCAAAACAGATGAACATAAGGGAAGAGAAACAAAAATAATATAAAAACAGGGAGAGGAACAAAACAGAAGAGACTCATAAATATGGAGAACAAACTGAGGTTACCAGAAGGGTTATTGGAGGGGGGATGGGCTAAATTGGTAAGTGGCACTAAGGAATGTACTCCTGAAATCATTGTTGCACTATATGCCACCTCATTTGGATGTAAATTAAAAAAAAAAAAAAAAAAGAGTAGAAAGGTCTTAGCTTACCAGCCTGCCATATGCTCATGTCTGGGCTCTCTGGACTTGATATATTCAAGCTGGCTCTCTCTCATAGGATAATTTCAGGGGTTCTTTGGAGAATCCCCTTGAATCAATTATTGCAGTCTTTTCCTACAGTTCCCTAACATGGAAAATACACCCCCTTTCAACCAATGGGTATACATGGAAATTTTCACAAATAATCTCTTTTATTTTTTTTTAATGTTCCATCATCCCTTCAGGGTATTCATTGGATAATATCCCTTTAGCATGGCTCCAGGTTAGGGGTGCATGAGTGGCTCAGTTGGTTAAACGTCTGACTTCGGCTCAGGTCATGATCTCACAGTTTGTGAGTTTAATCCCTGCATCGGGCTCTCACTGACAGCTCAGAGCCTGGAGACTTCTTCTCTCTGCCCCCTTCCCACTTGTGCTCTGTCTCTATCTCTCAAAAATAAATAAACATTAAAAAAAAATTTTAAACCAACATGGCTACAGGTTCTATTATCCCCCCCAACATACACACACACACACACACACACACACACACACACACACACACACACCTCTTTGTTCCGCAGAAAATATACCTTGACTCATCATTGGTAGAACAGCACAGGTACTTCTACAATGCATCTACCAACCTTCCCTGTACTGTCAGACATGCAGTCCAGCCACACCCTTTCACTTTTAGACCTCTCAAGCATAGGTCCAGTACCAAACTCTTCACCTTAACCGCTTCAGGGGCACAGGATCAAGTTTGGCAAGTGACCTTCTTGAAGCCCATTTCATTTGACAAGAAAGAACTATCAACACCATTGCTCATGATACGTCCATAGGACTGATGGCATATTAACAACAGTCTAGAAAGTTTAGCTCAAATTCCCAGCCATTCTTTTGGTCTCTCTAATGTCTTTTAGATAACAGAAGTGTGAGGTAAATTAAGCTGAAAAAAAAAAAAAACAGTTCTTGACTGTTTGCTTTCTACACTCCATTCAGGTAGATTTCTACCTCACTTTGGAATAAGGTAGTATTTGCCACCTAGTTTCTTGAGGTTTTAGCCAATAATGACAGGGAAAAAATGTATTTTAATATCTTGCTACATTATCATATAAGTATGTGACATAATAACATTTTCTTTGGGGAATTAATATATTTAAATACTAGAAAAACTGTTCAGCACAAAGGATCAGGTCAACAATATTCTAGGTAAAGAAACTTCTATTGGGCTTTAAAACATGGCCTAGTTATATAATATACTTCTAGTCAACAAAAATGAATGAAGTAGAGATACATTCAACAATAAAGATGAATCCTAGGAGCACCAGGCTGAGCAGAGGAAGCTAGACATAAAACACTACATATTTATGATTCCATTTAGATTAAATCCTAGCAAAGACAAATCTATATCTTTAGTGACAGAAAGCAAATCAGTGGTACCTTGGAAGATGTGAGGCGGGGGGGGGGGGGGAGGGAGTTCACTAGAATGGGGCACAGCAATTTTGAATGTGACAGAAATGTTTGTAGTGAATATATACATATGTAGGTATATGGATTTCTCAAAACTCATCAAAATGTACATTTTATACGGATCTTTTAAATTTTTATGTAAATATATATATGGACACTAGATAGATAAATTCTAAGTGAAAACTACATACCTGGACTGTATCACATCTGCCCTTATGGAACTGCTTTCACTGAATTATTCTTAATTTTTATGTTTTGTCAAATATCTCCCAAAGGATATAGTAAAAAGTAACCTCACCAACACAAGCTGTACTTTCTGGAGGGATGCTTTTGAGTAAGTTGTTCACCATTCGTTCTTTGAAGATAAACAACAAGAAAAAGTATTCAGTAATATCTGAGCTACTAGGAAACACTGTGTTTGTTTTTATCCTGTGGACACTAAATCACTTAAAAGATCATTTTTTCCTCTCTGAGGTTATTTCTGCCAAACTCAAAACTTTGAAACCTCTGTGTCTCACGGCATGCATTCTATATATTAACACAGCTTTTTACTTCTCTTATTTTTTCCTCATTAAGATTAAAGTACCCTGTATTGGCATTGATTTATTATTGCAGAAAGGAATAAAGAAAGTAAAAAGGAGATTCTTGAAAACATCTGTCAACTAAATAGAAAAGACTATAAAGGACTATAAAAGCAACCATACCAATAATTAAACTCCAAATGTTAAGACCTGCCCAATCCCTTTAGATACATACAAGACATAAAAATTCATCATAGAATTCATGCATACAAAAAATGGAATCTGTTCTATGCCATGACTATTGCTGAGAAATCTGAGCTGTGGGGTCAAGGGGAGATAATCTAAGGAAATAATGCTATTGGGAAGATTCTGAATCTTGTCTTGCAAATCAAATGAAAAAATTATGAGAAAGTAACTTCAATTTTATTAACTGGAAAAAGGATTTAAAATCCTCATTTCACTTTTTTTAAGTTATTAATTAAAATATTGTGTGAGAGAGAGAGGCTGCTAGTGTTAGTGTTGAAAACAAGCAAAAAAAAAAAAACTTAATGAAAATTAAATTGTGCAAACAATACCTAAGAATACAATGATTGGTGATTTATTAATGAGGAAAGAGTAAGACAAGTAGAGTGTGCATACCACATACAGCTGCTTTTCAGACAATAAGGGCCTGAGATGAAAAACAGCATATAATTATTTCAGTATTTTCTCCTTCTGGCAAATTCTGATTGTTATTGTTGTGCTCATTCCTTTCGCAGCTGTTCTCAAGTTCACTGGCCATCTTGTGTTTTATCCTGTCAACATGTTTCTCACATCCCCTTCCATCTACACTTCTCAAGCATTCCCAGTAGAATCCCATATACACAAGCAACATTTTCTTCACATTTTCCTTTTATTTCTAGTTTGCTCCCAGCATGTCTTCACAGGGAGGGGGGAAGCATTGACAAGACTTTCTCCAGCTTGAGAGGAAAACTTCTAAGCATGCTCTAATTTTTCTCCCTAGGTCCACAGGTGGTAAAGCCTTTATGTTCGTCTACTGGTTCATTAGACAAGGATTAATTGAATATCTTCTATGTGCAAACTGCTGTGTAACCAATGGTTGCAAAGTGAATTCACAAACAATACCTCAACAGTCCTCAGCATCATCTTGAAGTGGCCTTATCTGGGTCTCCATTTCACAAAGAAAAAACCAACTGAGACTAAATGACTGGGGGTGACATTTCCAACCTAGAGATTAGACTCTGATCTGTCACCCTCTGCTGAATGGCAGTTTAGAAGGTGTAACATTATAACTAATTTCTGGGTGTATTAAAACAGACTTCATAATAAATTGCAAACATACCAGGAAGTAAGGAGGGGAGGAAAGAAGGAGGGGAAAACAGCAGCAACAGAGAGCTAAAACAAGATTTGAGAGTTGTGGACTGTAGGAGAATATGGAAGCCAAGTTATCTCAGGATAAATGCCCACATTAGTGCTGAGCTATCTTGAGCCCACATGAAGATGTAGAGGATGAACCTGGGACTCCTCCACCTTAAGCCCAGATCCTCAAAGAGGGCTAGTGTGCTACTAAATCAGCAAAGCCCACTAGTTTCCAATAGAAACAAATGAAATCCTCTGAAGGAAAGGATCATCAATTTATATCTTTGGGGTACACTCAGATTAAATTGAACCAATAAAATATTAACAAACACAAAAGAAAACAAACCACCATATAATTCAGGAGAAACAACAAATAATAAATTTCTTTAGATGACCAAAGATCTCAGATACAAAATTTAACAATACAACAAAAGTGCATTCAATATTTAAAGAAAAAAATTAAGGTAGAATTAAGAACATAGAAAGTAAAACTAAGCTACCCCAAAGAAGAAGAAGAAGAAGAGGAAGAAGAAGAAGAAGAAGAAGAAGAAGAAGAGGAGGAGGAGGAGGAGGAGGAGGAGGAGGAGGAGGAGGAGGAGGAGGAGGAGGAGGAAGGAGGAGGAGGAAGGAGGAGGAGGGAGGAGGAGGAGGAGGAAGAGGAGGAGGAGGAGAAGCAGCACTGAAACGTCAAGAAGGTAATGAGGGAGGACATACCCACAGAGGCAGTGGCATGCCCATGACTGGAGCAGCCAAGTTGGTGGTAGAGGGTTAGCAAGGAAGGAGGCATAACCACAAATGCTGCAGCAAGCCCAGTAGCCTACAGTATGTATTATAGTGCAGACGTATCATTGATGAATTCTTCCAACTTTTGTGTATTTTAAAATGTCTGTATCTCATTTTCATTTTTCAAAAAAAGTTTCCTTTAACATAGAATTTCAAGCTAACAACTTTTTTCAGCATTGCAATGAAATGATGTCATCTCACTGTCCTCTGTCCTTCAATTTTTCTTATGGAAAACCAGATGTCATTCAGACTGCTGTTCCCCTGTGTGTAGTTTCTGTTTTCTCTGGCAGTTTTTAAGATACGTTCTTTTACCATCAATTTTAAACTGTTTGATTACTATATAGTTTTATTTGCATGTACCCTGATTATGGTTTCATTGAAAACCCTCTGCTTGTTTGTGGGTTTTGAGTTTAGTTATTTTGAGAGAGGGGGAAAGCACAAGTAAGGGAGGAAGAGAGGGAGAGAGAGAGGGAGAGAGAGAGAGGCAGAGAGAGACAGAGAGCGAGCTAAGCAGGTTCTGCACTGACAGCATGAAGCCCAATACGAGGCTTGAACTCAAAAACCGCAAGATCATGACCTGAGTTGAAACCAAGAGTCAGACAACCAACTGAACCACCCAGGCATCCCTGTTTTTGTTTTTTAAATAAAATTTTTTATGTGTTCAATGAATAAATTTTCAAATAAGTTGCCCTAGCAATGCTACCCTTAGGTAATAACACAAGGGAAATGACAACATAACTCCACAAAATAAAAATAGATGATAACCATTATACTAGCAAAGATCTGGAAATAACTCAGATGTCCCCATTACCAAGCGAATGGATGAACACACTATTGCACTTTCAAACAACTGAATGATACTCAAAATAAAAAGGACTGAAATACTGATAAACACAGTAATATGCATTAATCTGAAAAGCATGATGCTCAGTTTAAGTAGCCAGATACAAAATAAGTACTCAATAAGATACCATCTATATAAAATTTCAGAGCAGAACAGGAAAAACTAAGTTTTGGTTATAGATACTGGAACAGTGTGGCCTGGTAAAGAAGGGGATCACTAACTGGGAGGAAGCACAACAGAATTTAAAATTTACTGGGGTATGAAAACATTTTAGATCCTAATTGGGGTGTTGTTACACAATAGTAAACATCTGTCAAAAGTCATCAAACATACTCAACATGTTTGGATTATATACTAAGGTACTTTTATACACGCCTACACCCCAAAATCAATGGGAGGGCTAAACAACTGATCAAACATATGTAAAGACAGAATTTGAGAAATGGAAACTAAATCAGAAGAAATTACATGAAGTGAAGCACAGAAAGAGCAAGGAAAAGGAAAACTACCAAAGAAAGAGACATGGAAAACATTTCACAGGCCAAGGATTGATATCAGCCTTCTGCAAACAAATAACTGAAAATTCATGTTAAAATAATTTAAAAATCTTCCTAAAAGAATATAGAGCTGACAAGAGGCTATGAATCATTACACTGAAATCTATGCAAAGGCAGGAATCCAAGGAAGTGAGTAAAGAACTTAAACCACTTAGTTCTGAGGGCTTTTTCCAAACTTGTAAAAGGCTTAGATTTTAGAGTCTTCTAGGGCTCAGGGCACCATAATGAAAGCTCAGGAGCAATGAAATCTGTGCCTCAAAGGGCAATTCACTTAGGTAAGAATGACCTAAATAAACCCATCCTACCCTGCCCCAATCCCAGGCAACTGCAAGGAAACACGCCTTGGCTCTCAGGTTGAGAAAGGGGATGCTGTGTAGAAATAATTCCACAAAAACTTTAGGGCTATAGGTAAAACTCAAGCTTATTTATAGCTAAAATTCTTACAATCTTTGTAGCTCTGAAAACTTCAGGCAGAAACAAGGTAAAAGAGGTCCTTGGTAAGAAAGGTCCTTGGTTCCTGGAATTGGCCAACTCAAAGACTTTGAAGATAAAATCAACTCATCCTAAGCCTCAGAGAAAGCCCGCAGATAATTTTCTATGGACACTAAGCATTTTACAGTCAATAGAGCCCAGAATAAAACAAGGTACCATGAGGAGAATCATCCCACAAAAACAAATTAAAAATAAACCAACAGAAACAAACTCATATGAACTTCACAAATTTTTGATAATTTTGCAATTAAAAACAGTAAATTATTTCCAACATATTTTATAGCAAGGATGTGCAGAAATCAAAGCCCTTGTAAATAGTGAAGCCATTGTGCAAAACAGTTTGGTATTTCCTCAATAAATTAAATATAGAACCCACAAACTATCTCATCTCTTGGCCAAACTCTTCTTTCTTCAAAGCTCACTCCAACCTACCAACCTACCATATACAGTGGGTATCCTTATCCTCCATGATATTTCAGTGCTTGTTGTGTGGCCATTAAAATGAACAGACTTTTGGGATGCCTGGGTGGCTCAGTCGGTTGAGCATCCGACTTCATCTCAGGTCATGATCTCGCAGTCTGTGAGTTCGAGCCCTGCGTCGGGCTCTGTGCTGACAGCTCAGGATTCTGCTTCAGATTCTGTGTCTCCCTCTCTCTCTGCCCCTCCCCCACTCATTCATTCTCTCTCTCTCTCTCTCTCTCTCTCTCTCTCTCTCTGTCAAAAATAAACATTTTTTAAAAATTTCAAATGAACAGACTTTTAATTTATGAAGATGGAGGATTCAACCAGATCTGCTACTTTTTAGTTCTGCAATACCGACCCAATCAACTAATTTCTCTTAGGTTCAGCTTTTCAATCTGTTAACTATAGTATCTACCTTGTAGGAACTAGTGATAATTTGCCAGACATTTTCTAAAGTTCTAAGGACCAAGATAAGATAACATATGCATTTAATAAATTAAAACATCAAATATCATATTTTGCTTGCCTCCATGTCTATTTTCTTTGAGATCTCATAGAGTGTCTCTATAATTCTATGTACAGTTTCTAGCACAGTATCTGGACTATATTAGGTATGACTGTCTGCACTATCATTAGGGACCTTCATAGTACAACTAAAATTCTGATTTACAAGACTTGTATAGGCTATATTTTGACATCAGTAGGATACAAAATAGAAACCACCATTGTCAACAGGACAACATCAAGCATTCCTCTTCAACAGGAATCCTTGTAATGTCCAGCACATCATTGTACACAGCTCTCAGGGAGGTATCTACTTCTCAGGTGACTATTCAGATGCAAGGAAATGAAATTCACATCAGACAGGCTTATAACTTATCTATTTATACATAACAAATTGACTCTAAAATTTGCTGGCCTAAAACTACAAACTTTTTTTTTAAATTTCACACTTTTTGTAGCTTAGAAATCTGGGTGCAAGTTATCTGGGTCTTCTAGCTCAGGATTTCTCCAAGGCTAGAACCAAAGACGTAATGCAGTCATCTCAAGACTTGACTAGGGGAAGATTCACTCATAAGGCCATTGGTTTGTTTGCTGGCAGAGTTCAGTTTCTCACAGGTTTTTGGACTGAGGGCATCAGTTCCTTTCTAGCTATTGACCAGATGCTTCCCTCAGCTCCTGATTACGTGGGTCTCTCTGTAAGAGAACAGCTCATAACACAGCAACCAGGCTTCCATCAGAGCACAAAAGCAAGAGCGTTTGAACAGAAATGAAGCCAGGGTCTTTTGTAACCTAACCTTTGAATCAACATTTCATTAATTTTTTGATATATCCTCTTTGTTATACGTGAGTCACTAAGTCCAGCCAAAATTCAACTGGAAAAAATTACACAGGGAATAAATACCAAAAGTAAAGCACCACTGAGATCTATTTGAAAACTATCTGCCACTTCAGGAAACAAAGTAGCCTAGATGCCTCATTTCCAACAAGAGTTAATAGTTCATGTAACAAATCCCTAAGTGTATCTTTCAGGTTTTCTTCAGGGGACATGACAGTTACAACAGTTAATACACTCAGGAAGTCTAAGGCATGGCATTTGCATGAGGCATTTATAATTCTCATATGGTTTCTTAAATCTTAAAAAAAAAAAAAGAATTTTACTGAGGTATGACTGATATATAGAAAGCTGTAAATATTTAACATGTACAATTTGATGTTAATGAATAGAAGAAGTGTATAACCATAAAACTATTATCACAATCAATGTCATAAACTTATCACTTCCAAAGTTCCTTCCTGCCCCTTGTGTTTTCTTTTCCTTTTGTGATAAGAACACTTAATATAAGATCTACTCTCTCTTTTTTTTTAAGTTTATTTATTTATTTTGAGAGAAAAAGAGAGAGAAAAAAAACACACATGAGTAGGGGATGGGCAGACAGAAAAGAAGAGAGAGAATCCCAAACAGGCTCTGCACTGTCAGCATAGAGCCTGATGCAGGGCTTTTGAACTCATGAACCATGAGATCATGACCTGAGCCGAAATCAAGAGCTGGACGCTTAACTGACTGAGCACCCAGGCATCCCTGTAAGATCTACCCTCTTATTGGAGTTTTAAATATACAATACAGCACTGTTATTCATAGTCCCTATGTGTAAAAATTTCAAGGACTTACGTACCTTGCATAACTGAAACTTTGAACCCTTGACCAACACCTCCCCCCACCTCCCAATTTTCCCCTCCCCTCAGATGCTGCAACCTCCATTCTACTCTCTTGCTGCTATGATTTTTACTATTTTGGACAAAATCCTTATCAAAATTTCAATGGCATTTGTTACAGAAATGGAAAAAATCCTAAAATTCATTTGGAACCACAAAAGACCTCAGTCAAAGCAATTTTCAGAAATTTTAAGATACCATATTGCCTGATTTCAAAACACATTACAAAGTTACAGGAGGCAAAGGACTACAGTAGTGGCATAATGACATAAAAAAAATGGAATAGAATATAGAGCCCAGAAATAAACCCACACTTATACAGTCAATTGATCTTTGACAAGGATACCAAAAACACATTACAGAGAAAAGATGATCTCTTCAAGAAATAGTGTTGCTTCCACATGCAAAAGAATGAAATTGGACTCTTATCTCACACCATATACAAAAATAAACTCAAACTGGATTAAAGACTTAAATGTAAAACCTGAAAACTAAAATTCTTTGAAGAAACAGAGGGAAAAATCTTCTGATTGGAATGGACAATGATTTTTTTGGATTTAACAGCGAAAGTACAAGCAACAAAAGCAAAAATGAACAACTGAGACTACATTAAATTAAAAGGATTCTGCATAACAAATGAAGCAATTAACAAAATAAAAACACAACCTACAGACTGGGAGAAAATATTTGTAGACCATATACTTAATAAGGGGTTAATATCTAAAAAATATATAAGCAACTTCTACAACTCTGTAACAACAACAACAACAACAAAACTGTTTTCAAAAACAAGCAGGGGTACCTGCTTGGGATTCTCTCTCTCTGCCTTTCTCTCTGCTCCTCCCCAACTCTCTCTCACATGCATGCACTCTCTCTCTCTCAAAACAAATAAACTTAAGAAAATAAAAAGAAAAATAAGCAAAAGACCTGAATAGACATTTCTCCAAAGAAGATAAACAAATGGCCAATAGGTATATGAAGAGGTGTTCAATATCACTAATCATTAATAAACTGCAAATCAAAACCATAATGTGGTGTCACTACACACCTATTAGGATGGCTCTTTAAAATAGACAAAGGACAGAGAGTGCTTGGGTGGCTTCAGTCAGTCGAACAGCCAACTTTGACTCAGGTCATGATCCCACACCTCATGTCCTCCGTTGGGCTCTGTGCTGACAGCTCAGAACCTGGAGCCTGCTTCAGATTCTGTGTCTCCCTCTCTCTCTGCCTCTCCCTCTGCCTTGTACTGTCTCTCTCTCAAAAAAAATAAACATTTTACAAAACACACAAAGGACAAATGTTGCCAAAGAAGCAAACAAAAGGGAACCCATTTACATGGTTGGTGGGAATGTAAATGGGTATAGCCACTATGCAAATCAATATGGAGGCTCCTTAAAAAGTTAAAAATTAAAAATTTTCAATCAAATTAGCACTTGATCCAGCAGTCCAACTTCTGGGTATGTATCCAAAAGAACTGAAATCTAGATCTTAAAGAAATACCTGTATTCCTATGCTGATTGACATATTTTCGACAATAACCAAGTTACGGAAACAACCTAAATGTTTTCCAATGGCCAAATGGATGAAGAAAACGTGATATATACATACATACAGTAGAATATAATTCATCCATTACAAAGAAGGAAATCCTGCCATTTGCAACAATACAATGTAGATTTACCGGAGACAAATGCTGCAGGATCTCAATAATACATGGAATCTAAAAAAATTCCTTCAATCTTAATTGCAGTGGTTTAGCAGGATCTATGACATTCTCTCTTCATCAGATTATCAGAGCAGAAATAAGAAGTTTACATTTTTTTAAGGTTTATTCATTTTTCAGAGACAAAGCATGAGTGGGAGAGGGGGCAAAGAAAGAGGGAGATATAGAATCTGATGCAGGCTCCAGGCTCTGAGCTGTCAGGCAGGGCTCGAACTCACAGACATTGAGATCATGACCTGAGCTGAAGTTGGAAGCTTAACCGACTGAGCCACCCAGGTGCCCCATGAGAAATAAGAAGTTTAACAAAGGCCAAATTCTCTTCACCCCCATGTGAAGTTACTATTTTCTAAGTCAAGAATGGCCAAATATTAGAAAATTTATATGGCTCTACCTAATATTATGTTTAAGGAATATATGGCTATCAAATTTGATTGGACTGAAATGAATTCACAAACACAAGGTTGGGATAGTTAGATCAAACAATGCGAATCTAGAAAACAGAATAGGAGAGGGGGGCAAAGAAGATCAGGTCTAAGGATGCTACCTCAGTAGCACTGTGAACTTATCACATACTAAAGATGACTGGAGGAAACTTGCTACAATGGAGGATGGGTATCATATTCAGAAAAAAATAATTATTCAACAACTATTATTGTGGAAGGCCCCATTTCAGTTCAGGTCACTTAAACAAAATTGTTTGAACACTCATAAGATACTAGTAAGTGTGGTAAGACCTAGACACAGACATGCATAAGCATGGTCCCTGACTGTACTCACATTTATCGAACTTCTACCATATGCACGCATTACCCTTGTAGCTAAGGAGAAAAGGATGAATGAGATACAGTCCCTGTATTCAAGACTTTGTGAACAAGTGGAAACAGACATAAAAAATATCATTTAATATACAAGGCAGAGAGTGGAAGAGATGAGGCTGAAGAGGCCTGAAGGGACCAAAGAATAGAGAGCTTTGTAAATCATTCTAAGGAAATTGATGGAAATTCCTTGAAGGTTTTCATCAGAGCAGTGGTGTGATCAGCAATATAATCTTTGCTGCTGGGTGTGAGATGGTATAAGGGAAGTGGGAGTGGAGAGAAAGAAAAGTCTTTGCAGAGAGGAATAGGATCTGAATTAAGGCAATGGCAAAAGAATGAATACTTCCTTTACTTCAGCTTCTGTTCACAGAGATATCCAAATCAATCCACATTGATTGATCCACCTCATCATGATATAAACAACCATCAATGCCTTAGTCCTCTCCATGCTGCCCCATCACTATTTCCCCATTCGTGGCAAAGTCCCATCATATGATTCACTTAGGTAGACATTTTGCCCAGTGCCTGGTAGACTGTAGATACCCAAGACGTTTGTTTTTCCTTGACCACATGAATTAGGGAAGCTGCTACAGAGTGCATACATGCTTTGCCTCCTGTTTTATTGGCTTCCTCATAACTTGGCAAAAGTCCGTGGCCTTGAAAAGAAGGGACTTAGGAAAAAAAAAAAAACTGACAAGCATCTGTGCTCTGTGTACACAGCACTGTTTGAAATCTCCTGTCCCGCTTAAAAGAACTTGACAGCAGCAAGAACCAACTGTTTGGTTAATGAAACCACAAAGGCTAAAGAAATAAAATAATAACCTATAACCTCCTTTCAAAATACTAAGTGTTCAGAATTCAGAACTCAGTTTCATTGCTTACAAATCCTTTCATTATCCAGTTACTTAAGTACCTACTAGGTACTAGGGCAAGAAGATAATAAAAGTCCTACCTTACGTGAGTTCACATTTAGTAAGAAATAGATGAAAAATAGTTGATGATGATGATGATGATGATAGATAGACAGATAGACAGATAAACTGGTCAACATAATGAGTTCTAAAATAAAAGAACAAAAGGATTTTAGTACAAATAAACAAAACTATATCTATATCATCAACCTCTACCTGGGGCACAGGGGTGGGCTTACAAGAGAGGGGCTGCCAAATCTGGGTACTGAAAGACAAAGATGAGTGTAACAGAGGAACAATGGGAGTAAATTCCAAATTTGTTCGGTAAGAGGCAACACAATACAAGCATACAAGAACACACAATTAGAATGAAAGAAACTGCTGGCCAGACTGTGGGCAATGATAAATTAATCAAAATAAGGCCCTCCCTTCTGAAATTCCAGAGGCCTGCTCATGTGCTTTTTATGAGTAAAGATATTTTGGATATGTGGCTTCCATTTATAGTCAGCCTGTATACACATTGTACAATGTCTTAGTTGTTCCTGTATCTTCTTTCTATTTCTGGATCTTCATACTACTGGTTGGCTATTCAGTGTTCCCAAGAAAGAAGAACATAAAAAGTTTTACCCTCTCTTTCTATCAAATAGTGACTGAGATATACCACATATTTTTCAGAGAAAATAAAATCTGTTGCTCTAGGTGAACGGTGCATTAGATGGGGAGATAATACAAGAAGTTTTCATCATACACTCAATAAAATCTTATGTTTTTCTTGCATGCAATGATCAACATTTCTTAATCCCTGGCGTGGAAGGTGTAATAAAATCTGTGGTACAAATTTGGCAAACACAGCAAGGCCCTACTGTGTGGGCGGTACAGGATCTGCAACATAAGCCTCCAAATAGGTCTTTGAGTAAAGCTACAGATGGCGTGACAGCTCCAGCGCTGTCAACTGACCAACCATGTGCTGAATGTAAAGTGTAGATAACTGTCTCTGTGATGACCAGAGAGCTCTTCTTTGATATTCAAATGTACTGCAGCCTACTTAGCAATATGTTCATCCAGTAATTCGTGAATATGACATAAAAACTTTGTGATTAAAAATTTCCAATTCAGTAGTCATTATTTTATCACTATGAAAACAACTGAGAATTGTTCTAGGCAGTTGGAAAGTAGAAAAATATTCAAGAATGCCAAGTACCCCATACCCTAAAGCAATGAGATTGGACACACTGAGACATTATAGAGTCAACATCTTGGCATTTGTCCCTCACCCACATGAAAGGTACATAAAGGAAGGGTAAGGGAATTGTTCTGAAGACTTCGAAGGTAATCTTTACTTAGAACATTTTCCCAAATGATAGCTGGGGGAAATTTGCCTGGACTGGTTGGCAGAATGTATCCTACATTGTCATTGATGATGCTCTCTAATATATCTGTGTTTATCACCCCCTGGGAGAATTAAGAATTAAGTAGGTGGTGATTGACTTCTTCAAGGAAAAAGTTTAAGAAAAAAAAACTAACTTATTTTGTCATATAGTTAAAAAAAAAAAAGTAGAACCACTCCTAAAAATGTGAAGGAAATCTGCAGGTATTAGAGTTGATAAAGCAATGGGCCCCATCTGGAGATCTGTGAGAAGAAAATAAAAATTGAGACTTTTAACTATAAAGACATGAAGATGAGAATAGTGACAATGAGAGCATATGGAAATGATAATCTTGTATCAAGTTGTTAAATGTGACTTTTCCTTCATTCCATTATTGTTTCGGACCTCAAAGGTAAGAAAAACTTCAATGCCAAGTGCCTGCACACACGTCTTAGCTAAGACGGCAGCCCTCACATGCAGAACACAATATGAGATTATGAATCAATTCTGCTGGCATTCACAGTAAGAGCAAAGAGAATGGTAGCAAGTCAATAAATGTTTGGAGAGAGTTATCAGTATGCTGTTGGGAGTGGGAGTGGTTCGAGAATGGAAAGGAAGATACTTCTCAAAATGAGGGAGACTTCATGACACATGACTTGACAGGTATTCTGGAATTTGAAGGACCTAAGGATTGATACCTGACTCAGACCTGGAAAGTCTGAACATGAGAGGTGTTGACTGCAAGAGGGTTGCACTAAAAGGATCTACATTTCCCCTGAAAGGAGAGCAAAGGTATTCAATGAGAGGAGACTTAGTATTCCCACTGAAGCTAGAGGAGAGAGGTGACATTCACAGAGTGGTAAAATGCTAAGAGGCAGAGGACCAACAGGAGTCCTACACAACCAGCACGAAGAGGAGAGAGACAGCAGGTAGGACTCTCCAACAACACACAAAATATATCAAGAAAAAAATAAAAATCAGTATTTAGCATCTTCCACATCTCACATTCACTGAGTCTGTTGTCAATTCATTGCCTCTTACCCTTAATGCATCCTTCAATATTTGTTCTACAATAAACAACAGAATCCCATTAAATTTTTCCCTTTAAAGTGAGAACAATGTTAGGCTTTCTCACTGCAGGGTTCTGGGGGAACACTGCAAGAGGAAGGGGCTGTCCTTGCAATTTCTACCAAGAGTCAGGGGTCAGCAGTGTGGCTGTGAGGTCATCTCATAGACCACTGCCCCAGCCATGAGCGCACAATGCAATCCCTCTGCAACCTTGCAGACTCATCAGGCAACAACATTTTTGCAGCCTTCTGTACCTGGAAACCAGAGCTCCCCTCCACCCACATGGTCTAAAGGCCTCTTACCTACATCTGTGTTGGGACTCCCACTACAAGCCCACACTCCCAGCTGCTGATCTCCTGCCATCCTGCTTCCAGTCCACAAGGAAGGTGGCCTATTGTTTACCAGAAGTTCCCTACCAGCTCCAGACTAGCCAAATCAAGAATCTTCTCTGCTATCCAGTATGTTGAACCCCCCTGCAAAAAGACCTGAATCCCTTCCTAGTTTATCCTTCTTTGGGTACTCTCCCTCAGCCCTAGGGTACCATATATATCTTAGAGTTACTCTAAGATACTAAGTAAGATACTAAGATATGATAGAGTTACTCTATCATACTTAATAGTTCTTTATGTTAAACTTCCCCTGTTGATCCTACAATGTAGTTTCTATCTCCCGAGTAGACCCAGAAAACTACTGTCATCAATACAATTCCATACCTTGTCATCAGTACAATTCCATAGTTCTACAAATCAGGTAAAACCTTCTACATCCTACCTCTGCCCCCTTCCCATTCCCCTCCAACTCTGGAGAAGTCAGATCAGCTCAGTGAGAGGAGGTGGATGAGTGGTGGGAAGCAGAAGAGAAAGTTGATGAAATAAAACACAAGCTCTCTGACTCACTACAGGTCTTATTCAATATACCTGTTAAATTAGCTTATTCTGAGATAGGAATTTCACCGACAGATAGAATTATACTCTGCTAACCTGCAGGCTACATGAACTGTATCATTTTCACCACTGTACCCTTCCAACTACTAGCAAAGAAGATAGTCAATTCTCAAAAATGTATTTTTTTAATATTGTTGAGAGAATTGTTATGGTCAAGGACCAAAGAAGGTAGAAAGAAAAGGTAACCACTATTTAGTCAGAGAGGAGCAAATTTATTTAGGAATAAGAGTCTTAAATGGACCCAAATTAAAGAAAAATATTTTTTAATTAATTCCCAAAGTGAAAGAAGCCATTATATATTTTTCCAAGTATGAAATTTATTAAGCAAAGGCCATTCCCTTACAAAGAATCACAAAATCTTATTAGACAGGATATCCTCTGTTCTTAAGCCCCTTCTGAAATTTTAATCCCCTCTGCAGCATGTATGTAGCTTATTTTCAAATAGCCAGAAACCAGGAACCATCCCCTCCGAAAAGAAGCTCATCCCAATTTCAGAGAACACAAATAATAAAAAAATGACTCCTTTAATTGAGTCAGAGAAAACATAAAAAGGTAAAGTCCTTTTTCCTTGTGACAGCCCTTAAATACTTAACGGTGGTCATTACATCCCTGGAGACTTTTTCTTTGGTTCAAGAGCCAACACTTTATTCCTCATATGGCTTTATTTAGTGTTTTCTCACTGACCTAGTCACTCTCCTCTGTACACACACCAGTTATACAGTCTTTTTTCTACTCCCTTTACATGTCTTCCTCCATGTGTAATGAGAACCTTACACTAGAGTTGGCACGGTGTATAGCTACATGGCACAATAGAGTAAGACTGTCATTTCCGAGGCTCAATATAATCTACTTCACTGAGAGTAATCTAATCACTGTTCCCACTCCACTCATAATCCCTAAGGAAAGCTCATTCGTTTGGGTGGTTTTAATGACCACAAATACGATCCCTTGGTGTCTGAACCCCATCACCAGCAAAGGCCTCTTCCCAAGGTCCTGATGCATTTGACCATACTATCTGCTCATCATCACCCTGGATATCCCAGAGATGCCTCAAGCTCAATAGGCTGAAAACTAAAATCTCCATTTTTCCCTAGGAATGTACTCCCCCTCCCCCTATATTCTCCATCTCAATTAAGAGTGCTACCACCATCCCAGCCACACTAGCTGGAATGTACCACACAGAGGCAAACATTAAATATATGTTTTCTCTTTGTCACTCTCTGAATATCTCTAGTAAGTATTCCTTTCATCTTCCCACACTGTTTCTTTATCCATTACATTCTTCATATTGTTTTTGCTGTCTCTCCTATTAACTCATCCCATTACTCTCATCCCATTACTTCCTGATCTTCATTCAATACTTCACCCAAGCATCACCTCTTCCAGGAAGCTCAGAAAGAAAATGTCATCACCTTGTCCAAATCCAAGATACAAACATAGACAACGTGAGGGTTTGTGGCTACCACATCCCTGACACAACAAATACACAGTACCCACCTCTCACACCTCACACTAAAATGTTTTTGATTTATTTTTTGATCTCAGACTGATTTCTTTTTCTTCAGGCATTTCCTAAGACTTCTCTTAGGTTGTTTATTACTTCCATTATCCAAAATGAGATACCACCACTGACTTCACAAAATCTGTCTCCCACCTATTTTCTTTAATAAAATAAAGTAACAACCTTGGACAACTACATTCTCATCGGGATCCCTTCCTAATATGGGGACTGAAGTTCTGGATTGCAGAGATTCCATAACATCCATCATATGCATCAACTCAGCATCAAGGAAAGATTTAAAAGTAACTGAAAGACACACATGAGGTAGGTAGAAGATCACCTTGGAGATCAGTGATTCCAACTTGGGCCTTCTCTTGACATCTCAGGGTCAGACACTGACTTCAGATGTGATTGTGTCAGAGTCTTTAGTTCATTACTTCTGTTTCCTAAGAATGTTCCTTAATTCCTCTAAGATTCAGTTTCCTCATCTATAAAATTAAGATAATAATAGTACCTATCTCATAAGATCTTAATGAGGATTAAATGTGATATAAAATACTAGTGGAGAACTCAAAAGTATTAACTGTCAGTAATACTCAAGATCAGGAAGCTAATTAGGTATTTAGCTGGGACTTCATCTCAAATTTTCTTGTCAATATTGACACTGTCTTTAGAAATATATGGTCTATTTTGAGAAAAAAAGACAGATGAACAAAAAATGGCTTTGGCCCTTTTTGTTTTTACTTTGCATGATTGCTTCAGCTACAATTTAAAAGACTCATCAAAATTTCCCAAGGAAATTGCCCAGTCAAAAACATAGTCTTGGGCTATAAAATATGGCACATACAGTCCACAGTCCATCAAACTCTGACATGGAATGAATCTTTAATGAACATAAACCTCCTTCATGAGTCTTCTCTCTTCAATCTTGGTCTCTTTAAGATGTAATTGTTAGAAGACAATCCTGTTGATTTAGAACTTTCCTTATGTTAGATGGCTTCATATACTTTACCTCACAAAAAAAATTGGAGTTTGTATAAGAGCAGTACATTCCTTAGACCTCTCTGGTCTTTTCAACACTTTTATTCTTCTTATTTTTTCACAGTTTGATAGTTTATTTAACACCTCTGATAAGCACCGTGCTAGGTAATGATTTAGGTACAGCCACTGATCTGGAAGAGTCACAGCTAATGGAAGGTGGAAGTTGATGTCATGAAATAGGAGTAAAGGTTTTAACTGCTTATCGCATTCATTTTGGGCATATTGACCAAATTAGCTACATTATCATTAAGAAATATATTTTTTTTCTTATCTGAAGTTATCCTTAGCAAACTCTAACTGAAAATGCTATCCTCTAAAAGACACTACAAGACTGTACAATAGTTTTAGTTTAAAAACTGAATATAACTTTTGAAACATGTCACCTGCTTTATTTCAACGCCACAAACACTTGCATACTGGAACAAGGCACTGTGCTAGGTATATACTTCTTTGAAGCTGCACATTATTTGGAACAAAGACAGGTTGAAAGTATTTTTGTTGATATGATTAACACATAGTAAACCCCAACACAGGTATAAATATTAGGAGAAAAATTCACACCTGGAACTCAATAATTTTTCAATCTAATGATGCAGATGAAGACACAAGAGTAACAATAAAACAATGTCAATTTACACAAGTACTAAATTATGCAATATGCAAATATGTGTGGAAAATGAAACAGATGACTTTTCTTTGGATAATCAAAAAGGCTTTCCTAAAACAACTGACATCATAAATGAGCTTTAAAGATAAAAAAGAATAGACAGGTTAATGGAAGTAAAAGTCCCTCAGCAAGAGGAATGAATTAAATACAACCTTGTGAAGTTAAGGGTAGGTGGGACTAGAAGATGGACAAGTGAAAGGAGATACCCCTACAGGATCAGAGATCCCAGAATTTAATACAATAGATCTGTATTCTATTCATCTTTAGGTACCTGTACTCACATATATCTGGCATGTGCCCCACAGTAAATGGTGAAGGGAAGGAAGAAAAGTTAGCTAGGAAGAGAGGAAGGGAAGGAAGAAGAAAAGGAAAAAGAAAGAGAAGAGAGTAAGAACCCATCAGAACAAGTGTCTCAAATACATCCTGTTTCAATCACCTTGAAAAAGAAAAAAATGAACATCTTAAAAATATGATGAACGCTGTATATATTGATTTTAAGGAAATGTTATTTTGATGTGTGATAATAGGATAATGGTTATGTTTTAAAAGTTCTTATAGAGATTCATTTGTATTAATTACTATTGAAAATGATTGATGGATACATGGGGATTCACAATATATTTTCTTCTGTGTAAATTGGAAATTTTATATAACAATCTTAACAAAAAAGAACAAATGGCTTCAGAAGACTTTTGATTTTTAAAAATTCTACAATAAGTTTTATAGTGAAATAAGAAGCTCTACAATAGATTTTCGCCATGAAAAACTATCTCTTAAATAAATGATATCAGCAGACATTATCATTACCTCTAGAATTTTATTTTTTATAAGAACGCTTTCGTGTATTTTTACATTATTAACAATTAATTTTAGAAAATAAAATGCACAGGCATGCCTGGATGGCTCAGTCAGTTAAGCATCCAGCTTTTGATTTCAGTTCAAGTCATGATCTCACGGTTCATGAGTTCGAGGCCTGAGTTGGGCTCCACGCTGACAGTGCAGAGCTTGCTTGGGATTTTCTCTCTCCTTCTCTCTCTGCCCCTCCCCCGCTCATGTGCGTGCTCTGTCTCTCTGTCTCTCTGTCTCTCTCTAAGTAAATAATAAGCTTAAAAAAAAAGAAACTACAAAATCTGAAGTTAATTGTTACATCACCTTTTCCAAAATATTCTTTTATCTTCATTACATGTATTTTAAACGTATCAATAATTATATCCTATTTTGGTCACAGTCAATAACACTGACTTAATAAATATTTATTCAATAATTTCTATATGCCAAGTACCTGCACAGTGTATTAATAAGGCATAGCTTCTACCCTGATGGAATACATTATGCAGTAGAAGAGCTTAGTGTCCATTGGTCAATTACAGATTTACTTATTTTAATGGCTGCATTGAGCATGTCCCTAGATTCTTACAGCTATAACCTGAAAACACGATATTCACATAGTTATCAGAACTAAATGTCATCTTTTACTGAAACTCATAGATAGCAGTCCATAAGTTATCTAGAGAAATTTCTGAAAGCGTGTAGTTGATAATTCCAATACATAAAGAATAGAAACATATGACCATTAAAGAAATATTTTAAAATAAAGAGAGAGACAGGGGGATGCCAGGGAAGATGGCGGGGTAGGAGGACGCCGGGCTCACCGCGTCCTACTGATCACTTAGGTTCCACCTACACCTGCCGAAATAACCCACCAAAAGACTAGCAGAACGGATTCTCTGGAGCCAAGCACAGACGAGAGGCCCACAGAAGAGGGTAGGAAGGGCAGAGAGGTGGTGTGCGCTACACGGACTGGTGGGAGGGAGCCGGGGCGGAGGGGCAGCCCGCCGGCCAAGCAGAGGCCCCGAGTCTGGCTTGCAAAAGTGGAGGGGCCGGATGGAGTGTGTTCTGACAGCAAGCGGAACTTAACATCTGGAAGGTTATAAGTTAACAGCTCTGCTCAGAGAGCAGGAAGGCTGGAGGACAACAGGAGGGAGAGGTGTTGAGCCCCAGATGACAGAGCTCAGCTTGGTGGGGAACAAAGGCGCTCGCCAGCGCCATCTCTCTCGCCCATCCCCCAGCCAAAATCCCAAAGGGAACCAGTTCCTGCCAGGGAACTTACTTGCACCACGCAAACACCCAACGCTGTATTCCTGTGGATCCATCCCCCTGGTGGTGGGTCTGACTCCCTCCCACTGCCTCAGGGCCCCTCCCGAAGTGGATCACCGAAGGATAAGCAGCTGAGCCTGCTCCTCCCGCCCTGTGCACTTTGCCAATCTACCCCAGCTAATACGCCAGATCCCCAGCACCACAAGACTGGCAGTGTGCAAGTAGCCGAGACGGGCCACCCCACCCCACAGTGAATCCCGCCCCTAGGAGAGGGGAAGAGAAGGTACACACCAGTCTGACTGTGGCCCCTGTGGTGGGCTGGGGGCAGACATCAGGTCTGACTGCGGCCCACCTACCAATGCAAGTTATTCAAGACAGCACAGGGGAAGTGCCCTGCAGGTACACACCACTCCAGGGACTATCCAAAATGACCAAACAGAAGAATTCCCCTCAAAAAAATGTCCAGGAAATAACAACAGCTAACGAACTGATCGGAAATGACTTAAACAATATAACAGAAAGTGAATTTAGAATAACAGTCATAAAATTAATCACTGGGCTTGAAAACAGTAGAGAAGAAAGCAGAGAATCTATTGCTACAGAGATCAAGGAACAAAGGAACAGTCAGGAGAAGCTAAAAAATGCTATAAATGAGCTACAAAATAAAACGGAGACAACCACGACTCGGATTGAAGAGGCAGAGGAGAGAATAGGTGAAGTAGAAGATAAAAATATGGAAAAAGAGGAAGCTGAGAAAAAGAGAGATAAAAAAAATCCAGGAGTATGAGGAGAAAATTAGAGAACTAAGTGATGCACTAAAAAGAAATAATCTACACATAATTGGTATTCCAGAGGAGAGAGAGTGGGAAAGGTGCTGAAGGTGTACTTGAAGAATAGCTGAGAACTTCCCTGATCTGGGGAAGGAAAAAGGCATTGAAATCCAAGAGGAAAAGAGAACTCCCTTTAGACATAACTTGAATCGATCTTCTCACAACATATCATAGTGAAACTGGCAAAACACAAGGATAAAGAGAAAATTCTGAAAGCAGCTAGAGATAAACGTGCTCTAACATATAAAGGGAGACCTATAAGACTCGTGACCAATCTCTCTACTGAAACTTGACAGGCCAGAAATGAATGGCAGGAAATCTTCAATGTGATGAACAGAAAAAATATGCAGCCGAGAATCCTTTATCCAGCAAGTCTGTCATTTAGAATAGAAGGAGAGATAAAGGTCTTCCCAAACAAACTAAAACTGAAAGAATTTGTCACCACTAAACCAGCCCTACAAGAGATCCTAAGGGGAATCCTGTGAGACAAAGCATCAGAGACATCGCTACCAGCATGAAAAATACAGACATCACAATGACTATAAACCCCTATCTTTCTATAATAACACTGAACAAAAATGGACTAAATGCACCAACCAAAAGACATAGGGTTTCAGAATGGATAAAAAAAACAAGACCCATCTATTTGCTGTCTATAAGAGACTCATTTTAGACCTGCGGACACCTTCAGATTGAGAGTGAGGGGATGGAGAACTATTTATCATGCTATTGGAAGTCAAAAGAAAACTGGAATAGCCATACTTATATCAGACAAACTAGACTTTAAATTAAAGGTTGTAACAAGAGATGAAGAAAGGCATTATATAATAGTTACAGGGTCTATCCATCAGGAAGAGCTAACAATTATAAATGTCTATGCGCCAAATACAGGAGCCCCCAAATATATAAAACAATTACTCACAAACATCAGCAACCTTATTGATAAGAATGTGGTAATTGCAGGGGACTTTAACACTCCACTTACAGAAATGGACAGATCATCTAGACACACGGTTAATAAAGAAACAAGGGCCCTGAATGATACATTGGATCAGATGGACTTGACAGATCTATTTAGAACTCTGCATCCCAAAGCAACAGAATATACTTTCTTCTCGAGTGCACATGGAACATTCTCCAAGACAGATCACATACTGGGTCACAAAACAGCCCTTCATAAGTATACAAGAATTGAGATCATACCATGCATACGTTCAGACCACAATGCTATGAAGGTTGAAATAAACCACAGGAAAAAGTCTGGAAAACTTCCAAAAGCATGGAGGCTAAAGGACACCCTACTAAATAATGAATGGGTCACCCAGGCAATTAGAGAAGGAATTAAAAAATATATGGAAACAAACGAAAATGAAAATACAACAATCCAAACGCTTTGGGATGCAGCGAGGCAGTCCTGAGAGGAAAATACATTGCAATCCAGGCCTATCTCAAGAAACAAGAAAAACCCCAAATATAAAATCTAACAGCACACCTAAAGGAAATAGAAGCAGAGCAGCAAAGACACCCCAAACCCAGCAGAAGAAGAGAAATAAAAAAGATCAGAGCATAAATAAACAATATAGAATCTAAAAAAATCTGGAGAGCAGATCAACGAAACCAAGAGTTGGTTTTTTGAAAAAATAAACAAAATTGATAAACCTCTAGCCAGGCTTCTCAAAAAGAAAAGGGAGATGACCCAAATAGATAAAATCATGAATGAAAATGGAAACACTCAGAGATACAACCAATCCCTCAGATATACAAACAATTATCAGGGAATACTATGAAAAATTATATGCCAACAAACTGGACAACCTGGAAGAAATGGACAAATTCCTGAACACCCACACTCTTCCAAAACTCAATGAGGAGGAAAGAGAAAGCTTGAACAGACCCATAACCAGCGAAGAAACTGAATCAGTCATCAAAACTCTCCCAACAAATAAGAGTCCAGGACCAGATGGCTTCCCAGGGGAGTTCTACCAGACATTTAAAGTAGAGATAATACCTATCCTTCTCAAGCTATTCCAAAAAATAGAAAGGGAAGGAAAACTTCCAGACTCATTCTATGAAGCCAGTATTACTTTGATTCCTAAACCAGACAGACCCAGTAAAAAAAGAGAACTCCAGGCCAATATCCCTGATGAATACGGATGCAAAAATTCTCAATAAGATACTAGCAAATCGAATTCAACGGCATATAAAAAGAATTATTCACCATGATGAAGTGGGATTCATTCCTGGGATGCAGGGCTGGTTCAACATTCTCAAATCAATCAACGTGATACATCACATTAACAAAAGAAAAGATAAGAACCATATGATCCTGTCAATCAATGCAGAAAAGGCCTTTGACAAAATTCAGCAACTTTCTTTTTTTTTCAACGTTTATTTATTTTTGGGACAGAGAGAAACAGAGCATGAACGGGGGAGGGGCAGAGAGAGAGGGAGACACAGAATCGGAAACAGGATCCAGGCTCTGAGCCATCAGCCCAGAGCCCAACGCGGGGCTCGAACTCCCGGACCGCGAGATCGTGACCTGGCTGAAGTCGGACGCTTAACCGACTGCACCACCCAGGCGCCCCTCAGCAACTTTCTTAATAAAAACCCTTGAGAGAGTCAGGATAGAAGGAACATACTTAAAGATAATAAAAGCCATTTATGAAAAGCCCACAGCTAACATCATCCTCAATGGGGAAAAACTGAGAGCTTTTCCCCTGAGATCAGGAACACGACAGGGATGTCCAATCTCACCGCTGTTGTTTAACATAGTGTTGGAAGTTCTAGCATCAGCAATTAGACAACAAAAGGAAATCAAAGGCATCCAAATTGGCAAAGATAAAGTCAAGCTTTCACTTTTTGCAGATGACATATTATACATGGAAAATCTGATAGACTTCACCAGAAGTCTACTAGAACTGATACATGAATTCAGCAAAGTCGCAGAATACAAAATCAATGCACAGAAATCAGTTGCATTTTTATACACTAATAATGAAGCAACAGAAAGACAAATAAAGAAACTGGTTAGGGATAAATCTAACCAAAGATGTAAAAGATCTGTATGCTGAAAGCTATAGAAACCTTATGAAAGAAATTGAAGAAGATATAAAGAAATGGAAAAACATTCCATGATCATGGATTGGAAGAATAAATATTGCCAAAATGTCAATAATACCCAAAGCTATCTATACATTCAATGCAATCCCCATCAAAATTGCACCAGCATTCTTCTTGAAGCTAGAACAAGCAATCCTAAAATTCATATGGAACCACAAAAGGCCCCGAATAGCCAAAGTAATTTTGAAGAAGAAGACCAAAGCAGGAGGCATCACAATCCCAGACTTAGCCTCTACTACAAAGCTGTAATCATCAAGACAGCATGGTATTGGCACAAAAACAGACACACAGACCAATGGAATAGAATAGAAACCCCAGAACTAGACCCACAAACGTATGGCCAACTAATCTTTGACAAAGCAGGAAAGAACATCCAATGGAAAAAAGACTGTCTCTTTAACAAATGGTGCTGGGACAGGGGAAGTGCCCTGCAGGTCCTCACCACGCCAGGGACTATCCAAAATGACCAAGCGGAAGAATTCCCCTCAGAAGAATCTCCAGGAAATAACAACAGCTAATGAGCTGATCAAAAAGGATTTAAATAATATAACAGAAAGTGAATTTAGAATAATAGTCATAAAATTAATCGCCGGGCTCGAAAACAGTATACAGGACAGCAGAGAATCCCTTGCTACAGAGATCAAGGGACTAAGGAACAGTCACGAGGAGCTGAAAAACGCTTTAAATGAAATGCAAAACAAAATGGAAACCACCACAGCTCGGATTGAAGAGGCAGAGGAGAGAATAGGTGAACTAGAAGATAAAGTTATGGAAAAAGAGGAAGCGGAGAGAAAGAGAGATAAAAAAATCCAGGAGTATGAGGGGAAAATTAGAGAACTAAGTGATACACTAAAAAGAAATAATATACGCATAATTGGTATCCCAGAGGAGGAAGAGAGAGGGAAAGGTGCTGAAGGGGTACTTGAAGAAATAATAGCTGAGAACTTCCCTGAACTGGGGAAGGAAAAAGGCATTGAAATCCAAGAGGCACAGAGAACTCCCTTCAGACGGAACTTGAATCGATCTTCTGCACGACATATCATAGTGAAACTGGCAAAATACAAGGATAAAGAGAAAATTCTGAAAGCAGCAAGGGGTAAACGTGCCCTCACATATAAAGGGAGACCTATAAGACTCGTGACTGATTTCTCTTTTGAAACTTGGCAGGCCAGAAAGAATTGGCACGAGATTTTCAGTGTGCTAGACAGAAAGAATATGCAGCCGAGAATCCTTTATCCAGCAAGTCTGTCATTTAGAATAGAAGGAGAGATAAAGGTCTTCCCAAACAAAGAAAAACTGAAGGAATTTGTCACCACTAAACCAGCCCTACAAGAGATCCTAAGGGGGACCCTGTGAGACAAAATACCAGAGACATCACTACAAGCATAAAACATACAGACATCACAATGACTCTAAACCCGTATCTTTCTATAATAACACTGAATGTAAATGGATTAAATGCGCCAACCAAAAGACATAGGGTATCAGAATGGATAAAAAAGCAAGACCCATCTATTTGCTGTCTACAAGAGACTCATTTTAGACCTGAGGACACCTTTAGATTGAGAGTGAGGGGATGGAGAACTATTTATCATGCTACTGGAAGCCAAAAGAAAGCTGGAGTAGCCATACTTATATCAGACAAACTAGACTTTAAATTAAAGGCTGTAACAAGAGATGAAGAAGGACATTATATAATAGTTACAGGATCTATCCATCAGGAAGAGCTAACAATCATAAATGTCTATGCGCCGAATACCGGAGCCCCCAAATATATAAAACAACTACTCATAAACATAAGCAACCTTATTGATAAGAATGTGGTAATTGCAGGGGACTTTAACACCCCACTTACAGAAATGGATAGATCATCTAGACACACGATCAATAAAGAAACAAGGGCCCTGAATGAGACATTGGATCAGATGGACTTGACAGATATATTTAGAACTCTGCATCCCAAAGCAACAGAATATACTTTCTTCTCGAGTGCACATGGAACATTCTCCAAGATAGATCATATACTGGGTCACAAAACAGCCCTTCATAAGTTTACCAGAATTGAAATTATACCATGCATACTTTCAGACCACAATGCTATGAAGCTTGAAATCAACCACAGAAAAAAGTCTGGAAAATCTCCAAAAGCATGGAGGTTAAAGAACACCCTACTAACGAATGAGTGGGTCAACCAGGCAATTAGAGAAGAAATTAAAAAATATATGGAAACGAACGAAAATGAAAATACAACAATCCAAACGCTTTGGGACGCAGCGAAGGCAGTCCTGAGAGGAAAATACATTGCAATCCAGGCCTATCTCAAGAAACAAGAAAAATCCCAAATAAAAAATCTAACAGCACACCTAAAGGAAATAGAAGCAGAACAGCAAAGGCAGCCTAAACCCAGCAGAAGAAGAGAAATAATAAAGATCAGAGCAGAAATAAACAATATAGAGTCTAAAAAAACTGTAGAGCAGATCAACGAAACCAAGAGTTGGTTTTTTGAAAAAATAAACAAAATTGACAAACCTCTAGCCAGGCTTCTCAAAAAGAAAAGGGAGATGACCCAAATAGATAAAATCATGAATGAAAATGGAATTATTACAACCAATCCCTCAGAGATACAAACAATTATTAGGGAATACTATGAAAAATTATATGCCAACAAACTGGACAACCTGGAAGAAATGGACAAATTCCTGAACACCCACACTCTTCCAAAACTCAATCAGGAGGAAATAGAAAGCTTGAACAGACCCATAACCAGCGAAGAAATTGAATCGGTTATCAAAAATCTTCCAACAAATAAGAGTCCAGGACCAGATGGCTTCCCAGGGGAGTTCTACCAGACGTTTAAAGCAGAGATAATACCTATCCTTCTCAAGCTATTCCAAGAAATAGAAAGGGAAGGAAAACTTCCAGACTCATTCTATGAAGCCAGTATTACTTTGATTCCTAAACCAGACAGAGACCCAGTAAAAAAAGAGAACTACCAGCCAATATCTCTGATGAATATGGATGCAAAAATTCTCAATAAGATACTAGCAAATCGAATTCAACGGCATATAAAAAGAATTATTCACCATGATCAAGTGGGATTCATTCCTGGGATGCAGGGCTGGTTCAACATTCGCAAATCAATCAACGTGATACATCACATTAACAAAAAAAAAGAGAAGAACCATATGATCCTGTCAATCGATGCAGAAAAGGCCTTTGACAAAATCCAGCACCATTTCTTAATAAAAACCCTTGAGAAAGTCGGGATAGAAGGAACATACTTAAAGATCATAAAAGCCATTTATGAAAAGCCCACAGCTAACATCATCCTCAACGGGGAAAAACTGAGAGCTTTTTCCCTGAGATCAGGAACACGACAGGGATGCCCACTCTCACCGCTGTTGTTTAACATAGTGCTGGAAGTTCTAGCATCAGCAATCAGACAACAAAAGGAAATCAAAGGCATCAAAATTGGCAAAGATGAAGTCAAGCTTTCACTTTTTGCAGATGACATTATATTATACATGGAAAATCCGATAGACTCCACCAAAAGTCTGCTAGAATTGATACATGAATTCAGCAAAGTCGCAGGATACAAAATCAATGTACAGAAATCAGTTGCATTCTTATACACTAACAATGAAGCAACAGAAAGACAAATAAAGAAACTGATCCCATTCACAATTGCACCAAGAAGCATAAAATACCTAGGAATAAATCTAACCAAAGATGTAAAGGATCTGTATGCTGAAAACTATAGAAAGCTTATGAAGGAAATTGAAGAAGAATTAAAGAAATGGAAAGACATTCCCTGCTCATGGATTGGAAAAATAAATATTGTCAAAATGTCAATACTAACCAAAGCTATCTACACATTCAATGCAATCCCAATCAAAATTGCACCAGCATTCTTCTCGAAGCTAGAACAAGCAATCCTAAAATTCATATGGAACCACAAAAGGCCCCGAATAGCCAAAGGAATTTTGAAGAAGAAGACCAAAGCAGGAGGCATCACAATCCCAGACTTTAGCCTCTACTACAAAGCTGTCATCATCAAGACAGCATGGTATTGGCGCAAAAACAGACACATAGACCAATGGAATAGAATAGAAACCCCAGAACTAGACCCACAAACGTATGGTCAACTCATCTTTGACAAAGCAGGAAAGAACATCCAATGGAAAAAAGACAGCCTCTTTAACAAATGGTGCTGGGAGAACTGGACAGCAACATGCAGAAGGTTGAAACTAGACCACTTTCTCACACCATTCACAAAAATAAACTCAAAATGGATAAAGGACCTGAATGTGAGACAGGAAACCATCCAAACCTTAGAGGAGAAAGCAGGAAAAGACCTCTCTGACCTCAGCCGTAGCAATCTCTTACTTGACACATCCCCAAAGGCAAGGGAACTAAAAGCAAAAGTGAATTACTGGGACCTTATGAAGATAAAAAGCTTCTGCACAGCAAAGGAAACAATCAACAAAACTAAAAGGCAACCAACGGAATGGGAAAAGATATTTGCAAATGACATATCGGACAAAGGGCTAGTATCCAGAATCTATAAAGAGCTCACCAAACTCCACACCCGAAAATCAAATAACCCAGTGAAGAAATGGGCAGAAAACATGAATAGACACTTCTCTAAAGAAGACATCCAGATGGCCAATAGGCACATGAAAAGATGTTCAGCGTCGCTCCTTATCAGGGAAATACAAATCAAAACCACACTCAGATATCACCTCACGCCAGTCAGAGTGGCCAAAATGAACAAATCAGGAGACTGTAGATGCTGGAGAGGATGTGGAGAAACGGGAACCCTCTTGCACTGTTGGTGGGAATGCAAATTGGTGCAGCCGCTCTGGAAAGCAGTGTGGAGGTTCCTCAGAAAATTAAAAATAGACCTACCCTATGACCCAGCAATAGCACTGCTAGGAATTTATCCAAGGGATACAGGAGTACTGATGCATAGGGGCACTTGTACCCCAATGTTCATAGCAGCACTCTCAACAATAGCCAAATTATGGAAAGAGCCTAAATGTCCATCAACTGATGAATGGATAAAGAAATTGTGGTTTATATACACAATGGAATACTACGTGGCAATGAGAAAAAATGAAATATGGCCTTTTGTAGCAATGTGGATGGAATTGGAGAGTGTGATGCTAAGTGAAATAAGCCATACAGAGAAAGACAGATACCATATGGTTTCACTCTTATGTGGATCCTGAGAAACTTAACAGGAACCCATGGGGGAGGGGGAGGAAAAAAGAAAAAAAAAAAAAAAGAGGTTAGAGTGGGAGAGAGCCAAAGCATAAGAGACTGTTAAAAACTGAGAACAAACTGAGGGTTGATGGGGGGTGGGAGGGAGGAGAGGGTGGGTGGTGGGTATTGAGGAGGGCACCTTTTGGGATGAGCACTGGGTGTTTTATGGAAACCAATTTGATAATAAATTTCATATATTAATAAAAAAAAAAAAAGAAAAAAAAAAAAAAAACTAATGGTGCTGGGAGAACTGGACAGCACATGCAGAAGATTGAAACTAGACCACTTTCTCACACCATTCACAAAAATAAACTCAAAATGGATAAAGGACCTGAATGTGAGACAGGAAACCATCAAAACCCTAGAGGAGAAAGCAGGAAAAGACCTCTCTGACCTCAGCCGTAGCAATTTCTTACTCGACACATCCCCAAAGGCAAGGGAATTAAAAGCAAAAATGAACTACTGGGACTTTATGAAGATAAAAAGCTTCTGCACAGCAAAGGAAACAACCAACAAAACTAAAAGGCAACCAACAGAATGGGAAAAGACATTTGCAAATGACATATCGGACGAAGGGTTAGTATCCAAAATCTATAAAGAGCTCACCAAACTCCACACCCGAAAAACAAATAATCCAGTGAAGAAATGGGCAGAAAACATGAATAGACACTTCTCTAAAGAAGACATCCAGATGGCCAACAGGCACATGAAAAGATGCTCAACGTCACTCCTCATCAGGGAAATACAAATCAAAACCACACTCAGATATCACCTCACGCCAGTCAGAGTGGCCAAAATGAACAAATCAGGAGACTGTAGATGCTGGAAAGGATGTGGAGAAATGGGAATCCTCTTGCACTGTTGGTGGGAATGCAAATTGGTGCAGTCGCTCTGGAAAACAGTGTGGAGGTTCCTCAAAAAGTTAAAAATAGACGTACCCTATGACCCAGCAGTAGCACTGCTAGGAATTTACCCAAAGGATACAGGAGTACTGATGCATAGGGGCACTTGTACCCCAATATTTATAGCAGCACTCTCAACAATAGCCAAATTATGGAAAGAGCCTAAATGTCCATCAACTTATGAATGGATAAAGAAATTATGGTTTATATACACAATGGAGTACTACGTGGCAATGAGAAAGAATGAAATTTAGTCCTTTGTAGCAACATGGATGGAACTGGAGAGTGTTATGCTAAGTGAAATAAGCCATACAGAGAAAGACAGATACCATATGTTTTCACTCTTATGTGGATCCTGAGAAACTTAACAGAAACCCACGGGGGAGGGGTAGGAAATAAAAAAGAGGTTAGAGTGGGAGAGAGTCAAATCATAAAAGACTCTTAAAAACTGAGAACGAACTGAGGGTTGATGGGGGGTGGGAGGGAGAGGGTGGTGGGTGATGGCTATTGAGGAGGGCACCTTTTGGGATGAGCACTGGGTGTTGTATGGAAACCAATTTGACAATAAATTTCATATATTAAAAAAAATATTTTAAGAGACATTTAGGTTATTTCTTAGGTTGCTGTTATGTGAAAGGTGTTAGGTCTGACATACTCAAATAGACATCCATGTCAAAGACCAAAAATTAAATACTGAAGAATTCTACTTTCCTAATTTAATTTTGGCAGCTTGAAAAAATTCATGGTTTTAGCTCAAGTATATTTAAGGGAAATGTTTTCAAATTCTTTCTAAAAGAAAGGATAAAAATAAAACCTATCAAAACCCTATTGTTCCAGTTTTTCCATATCCTAAAAACAGAATTATAGCAATTAATAGTATGTACTTGGCTCCCCGTCTGCATTTTTTTACCCCTTTAGGAAAAAATAACCTAGGATATTTTAGGTAAAAAAAAAATTGTCCTTCAGTTTATTAATTTTGAGGCACCACATTTCAAAGTGATTCATTGCAGCCATGAATAAGGAATGTCACCGAAATAGTGAGATGGCCTGAACCACTTTAGAAATTAATGGACTGACTGTGATATACTGGCGTCTCTTTCACGCATCTATAATTGGAGTGCCAATTTATTTCCAATCATTTCAAGCACTGTAATTATAGAGCATCATCGTTGCCTGTTTAACATTCATGTGGGAAGCTGTCATATGAATGCTGGCCAGGGACCAATATTTCACAACTAAGAAACATGAACAAAATGTAAAGAAATACAAAAAGGTCTGGTTTGGTTTTCAAGGACTGAATTAAAGGAGTATTTACACAATTTTCTCATAACTCTGAAAAACAAAAATAACTGGAAACTTCAGGTTCAAACAAGGTTTTAATGAAAGAAATATTCAGGCCAACCTATGAGCCCTGCTGTAGGCTTAGGAGTTCTTTCCATCTGCTCCCATAACAGCATTGTTTTACCTCTGGTAAGACACTTACATCATATTACATCCATACAATTCTATCAAAGCAAGGAACATCTCTTGATCACTGGAGCATCCTCAATACCCATCACATCACCAAGATTATACTAAGGAATCAATAACTTTTTGAAAACTGAATTAATTAATGCATAAATGAAATTCCCTTTCATAACACCATTCACATTTATCAGTTTCTTTCCATTCCATTTTCTACCATTTAGACAAGATCTTCAACCTAATTTCCCTCTGTCCTCTACCTAGATTTTAGTTCAGGATTAAGTCTTCTAAAATACCATTAAGCATCCCACAAAACTTTCTCCAAAGCTTTTGATTTATTCTCCATTGCATATAAAAGAAAATACCTCCTTACCCTAATATTAAGTGCCCTTCACCATTCATTTGAGATCTACCTCTGCAATCTATTCCTACTATCATGGAATGTTGTTCTGTAAAAAGTAACTAATGATGTGATTTTTGAGTTATTATTTACAAAATTTGAATTTCAATTCATCAAATATTTAGTATCAATTTAAGTGCCAGATTTTATATTCATTGTGAAATTTATAATTATGTGAATTTTATGTGTACATATAAATAATAACTGTTTTAACAGTGACTTAGAAAATAATTAAATCAATAAGAAAAAAGAAAGCTGATGTGAGAGACTATGAAGCAGAGAAGGTTGCCTGCCAGAGGATAGGCAGAAGGGAGAATAAAATAATTTTAACCAACCTGCATAAGCAAAGCTCTTACTCCTCCCTAAGAACCATGAGACTGACTAAGCACCCAGCCCAATATGGCAACTGAGAAGACAGTACAACCTTCCTTTTGAATTTGGCTGGTAATCATCAATCTGTGTGAGCTTTTCATAGCCAAACCATTAACATTGACTATGGTGGGTAGATTTATAAGGGTAATTGGAACAGTGATTGTTGATATCAATTTATATGAGGAATTTTAATATTACTATTAGTAAAGTACAACGGCAATTCTGAAGTGTGATTAATATGATTAAGTCTATAATTAAACTAATAATAATTGTCTAATTAGAAAAGAAAGCCTGAAGTTATAAATTTGCTAGAAGAGACAAGAAAGGAAACACTTAGCCCCCAGTATGTGCTCCAAACTCTGCTAGATACTTTGAATGTTATTTTGCTTTAACCTCACAAAACCCCCAAAATCATAATTATTACCACAGATGAGTAAAAGAGCTCAGTAAAGTTAAATAATTTGCCCAAGATCAATCACCCAGTAGACTGAAAGTTGGGATGTGAACCCAAGTTTCTCAGACTCAAAAGTCGTAGGTCTTTTATTTCACTAAACCTCAGGACAAAATGAAAAAAAAAAAACTGAGAAAAGAAGACATGAAGTACAATTTGGACATCTCACATGCTCATGACATAGTAAGTTTGAGAAGTAAGGTATTTTATAAAGTGGAACCTTGAAAAGAACCCCTTCACGTGGACCATGCATCCACTGGCACTACCCCTTCATGTGAACCATGGACCTATGGACACTACTCCTTCTCGTGCACCATGCATTTATTAACAGTACCACTGAAGCTTCCAACTGTTCCACTGTGACAACAACTGGACACTCTAAATTAATTTCAGTAAAGATGACCTACCAGTGCAGAACTAGCAATTTTACAATAAGACGTGAATGTGAATATGAACATGCCTGTGGATAAAAACAAGTAAAAACAGAACTGTTGAAAATGAGAATTTTAGGGGCGCCTGGGTGGTGCAGTCGGTTAAGCGTCCGACTTCAGCCAGGTCACGATCTCGCGGTCCGTGAGTTCGAGCCCCGCGTTGGGCTCTGGGCTGATGGCTCAGAGCCTGGAGCCTGTTTCCGATTCTGTGTCTCCCTCTCTCTCTGCCCCTCCCCCGTTCATGCTCTGTCTCTCTCTGTCCCAAAAAAAAAAATAAATAAACGTTGAAAAAAAGAAAAAAAAAGAAAATGAGAATTTTAAATACTTCTGTCTTTTAAGCTGTCTTCAAGGTTTGTATTTCTAAAAGATGGTAAGATGATAGACAGATAGATGGATGGATGGATAGATTATAGATAGATGATGATGATGATGATAGATAGATAGATAGATAGGATTTAATATATACACATTAGATATTCTAAATTTCCAAAAAAGAGAACTAATAGAGTGCAGAGCATTTTTTTAAATGTTTATTTATTTTTGAGGGACGAGAAAGAGTGTGTGGGAAAGGCAGAAAGAGAAGGGGGACAGAGGATCTGAGGCAGGCTCTGTGCTGACAGCAGAGAGCCTGAGGTAGAGCTCCAACTCACAAACTGTGAGTTCATGACCTAAGATGAAGTCAGAAGCTTAATCAACTGTGCTACCCAGGTATCCTGAGCACAGAGCATTTTTGAGCACAATGACATACTGTAAAAAAAAGAAAAATAGATTAGTTGCTACTTATGTTTAAAAAATATTTTAAAATGGTAGTTCCTGTGCTCACTAGAAAAATTCTATTTCAAAAAATCCTTATTTTTAAAGTACCATAATACTGGGAGACAGGGAATACCCTTAACTGATATTCAACCAAGATGCCTATTATGTCTTTCATGATATATTTTTAACAGGATATGATAATATTGGAGGATAAATAAATAAATGACCGTATTTAGGCTATAAATTAACATATTTATATCCAAGTGAATTACAAATATATCTGTCTGGTTCTTTCCTGGTAAATTTTTTTTTAATAAACCAAACTACTGGAAAAAAATGCAAAAGACAAGATTATCAAATCAAATCAAATTAGGAGGATGCTACTGAGGACAACAGAATCAAACATTTCAGCAGTTTTGTAAGACAAGCCAAATTACCATGGTAAAATTTAATGAACATAAATGTAAACAATCCACTGAGACTCTAAAAATCAAATACACAAGTACATGATGATTAAGATATTAAGTAATTGCCATTTATGTATAAAAGACCTGGACAAAAGCTGACAGTACACTCAGTATGAGTCAATAATTGTAACATCAAAACACCTAATTTAACCTTAGACTACAGTACTAGAAGTACAGTATCCAAATAAAGAGATAACAGTCCCCTGTGCTGTGTGCTGATCCATGCGAAGAATTATTTCTACTTATGGACAAAAGATTAAGTGAGATACACTGAGAACGTCACAAAGAAATAAGGTCAAAGGACAAATAATTGAAGAATGCCTAAGGAAAAGACTAAAGCTGTCATACTGGAAACAATGGCTACATGGAAGCCAAATACCTTTGGCAGAGAGCAGACTAAAGACTAAAAACATGAAGTAAAATTTGGATACCTCACAATCTCATGCAACAGTAAATTTGAAGAAAAAAGTATTTTATAGAGAGATACCTTGAAAGGAACCACTTTATGTGGACCGTGCATTCACTAGCAAGAGCATGAACACATTTCAATGAACTCTATCCAGAGGCAGTGACTTCCTAGGCATTAGTACAACTGTACATCTCCAGGTTTCCCTTCACATGGGCAGGGCATGTGCTAGTAAGCTGATCCCACCAGGGAGGGCAGTCCAGAATAAGCCCTTTCTGCAAGCAGGCAGGAGGTCCATCTATCCTACAACTTCCTCACCCCATTCTCAGGCCTATCCTACATGCCAGCTTCTCAGTACTACTTCTCAGGAGGCAAAGAAAGTCTAGGCAGCTTTTCTTACACTGCACAGGTGTGGGATTTTGCTAGTATGTTCTCAGGTTAAAGTATCCATACATTTTTCTCAGCCCATTCTTTCTCAAAGCCTCCTAGAGGAGAGGCCAAGATGGCAGAACAGCATGGAAGTTTTTTTTATGTCTCTCATCCCTGAAATGCAGCCAGATCAACACTAAACCATTTTGCACACCTGGAAACGTTATTTGAGGATTAACACAATAATCTGCACAACGCGAACCACAGAACTCGGCAGGTACACAGCACGGAGAGGTGAACTAGGGGAGAGAGAAGCCTCGGTAGACAGGGAGTTGCTTTTGCTTGCAGAGAAGACAGAGATGGGGGAGAGTACAAGAAAAGCACCCCCTCAAAAAAATCAGCTAGAGAGAAAATGGAAAAGTGGAAACAGCCACAAGGACTGAACAAAAAAGGGAGAAAGGAGAGGGTTTAAATTCCATTAAGACTCTATAAACAGGGGGAGTGCAGACACTGAAACTCTGCAGCTCCATACCTTGTGGTGCTCTGGTGGGAGGGGCGAGTCCCCAGGAGCAGAGAGTGAGGTTTGAGGGGTCCTCAGGCCACATGGGGAGAGGCAGTTCCCCTGCTGGAAGGATATTTGGTAGAGGCTGTGCAGCCACCCCACAGGCAAAGGTCCCAGCAGACCCCAGAGAATAAGCACATTCACTAGTGTTGGAATAAGGACATTAAGGGTGAAGCCTGGCACCAGATGTGTGTTACGATTTTCCATAAACCCTGAAATGCTACTGCTACAAGATCGCATGAACTTTTTCTGGGGCAGGCTGACACCCAACTGTAGTCTCTGGGCATTGGCAGCAGTGCAGTCTCATGAACATTCCTGGGGGTCAGATGGCACCCAGCCATTGCTCAGCCAGACCCTCCCCTAGAAGGTCTCAGCGGGTCAAAGCTGCAGTCCCTCAGAAGTGAGGGGTCAGGAAACACAACCCCATCTGAGATAAAACTCAGAAGAGAGGTTCCACCTGGTAGCCTGACAGCTTGGTCACAGACAGTGTAGAAGCTGGGAGTGGATAGAAACCAGAAACAAAGGAGGGGTGCTTGATTGCCAGTCACAGAGAGCACAGAGTTCTGATACTAGAGACTGGGTAGCTGGGTAGTGCCATTTTCACCCCTCCCACGCATGTGCATACACACCTATATGTGCCAAAGCAATCCAGCCCAGTAGCTGAGCAGAGCATCGGGTAGAGAACGGAGCTGTTACACTAAAGCCACCCAACTGGGACAACAGCACTCTTGACAAACACAAGTCTCTCTGCATGCTTAGTTTACAGACTACAGTGCTTCATAGCTTGACTTCCATGGGAAACCAGATGTAATTTCAATCATACTTCATTATGTTCACTGGTCCTATTACTCATATTTTTTTTCTTTTCTTATTCTTGAATACAGAAAGAGAAAAAAAATCTATTTTTATTTTCCATTTTATTACAAAGATTTTTCTTTATTTTTTCTACTAAATTTTTTACTTTTTGTAAATTTTTAAATTCTACTTTACACTCATCATTTCATTTTATTCTATTTTATTGTACTAATTTGCTCAAATTTTCAAATATTTTCCTTTTTTCCATTTTTTCTTTTTTTTCTTTTCTTATATTTCCCTTTTTGCTGTAAGCTATAAGCCCATTTCAACATCCAGAGCAAAACACACCTAGGATCTAGCATCATTTACTTGATTTCTTTGTGTTGTTTTTCATTTTTTAATTTATTTTTTTTACTTTATTCATTACTTTTATTCCTCCAAAATAACCAAATGAAGGAATTCACCCCAAAAGAAAGAAGAGAAAGAAATGACAGCCAGGGACTTAATCAACACAGATACAAGCAAGATGTCTGAGCCAGAATTGAGAATACGATAATAAGAATACTAGCTGGGGTTGAAAATAGATTGGAATCCATTTCTGTGGAGATAAAAGAAGTAAAATCCAGTCAGGATGAAATTAAAAATGCTATAACGGAGCTGCAATGTTGAAATGCTGCCACGGCGAGAAGGGTGGATGAGGCAGAGAACTGAATCAGCAATATAGAAAACAAACTTACGGAGAATAATGAAGCAGGAAAAGAAGAGGGAGACTAAGGCAAAAGGGCATAAAATAAAAATTAGAGAAATCAGTGACTCATTAAAAAGGAATAACATCAGAATCATAGGGATCCTAGAAGAGGAAGAGAGAGAAATTGGGGTAGAAAATTTATGTGAGAAAATCATAGCAGAAAACTTTCCTAACCTGGGGAAAGATACAGACAACAAAATCCAGGAGCACAGAGGACTCCCATTAGACTCAACAAAAAAACCAACCATCAACAAGGCATATCATAGTCAAATTCACAAAATACTCAGGCAAGAAAAGAATCATGAAAGCAGCAAGGAAAAAAAGTCCTTAACCTACAAGGGAAGACAGATCAGGTTTGCAGCAGACCCATCCACAGAAACTTGGCAGGACAGAAAGGTGTGGCAGGATATATTCAATGTGCTGAACTGAAAAATATGCAGCCAAGAATTCTTTATCCAGCAAGGCTATCATTCAAAATAGAAGAGATTAAAAGATTCCTAGACAAACAAAAATCAAAGGAGATTGTGACCACTAAACTAGCCCTGCATAAAATTTTAAGGGAGATTCTCTGAGGGGAGAATAGACAAAAAACCAAAAGCAACAAAGACTAGAAAGGACTAGAAAACACCACCAGGAACTCCAACTCTACAGGCTACATAATGGCAATAAATTCCTATCCTTCAGTACTCTATTTTTTTAATTTTTTTAATGTTTATTTATATTTGAGAGAGAGAGAGACAGAGCACGAGCAGGGGAGGGGCAGAGAGAGAGGGAAACACAGAATTGGAAGCAGGCTCCAGGCTCTGAGCTGTCAGCACAGAGCCCAATGCACGCTCGAACCCATGAACCATGAGATCATGACCTGAGCCGAAGTAGAGTGCTCAACCGACTGAGCCACCCAGGTGCCCCTTTCAGTACTCACTTTAAATGTCAATACTCTAAACGCTCCAATAAAAATACATAGGGTAACAAAATGGATAAGAAAACAAGATCCATCTATATGCTTTTTACAAGAGACCCACTTTAGACCTAAAGATACCTTCAGATTGAAAGTAAGAGGATGGAGAACATCTATCATGCTAATGGTTGATGGAAGAAAGCCAGAGTAGTCATACTTATATCAGACAATCTAGATTTTAAAATAAAGACTGTAACAAGAGATGAAGAGGGTCATTATATCATAATTAAGGGGTCTATCCAAAAAGAAGAACTAACAATTGTAAACAATTATTTTCTAAACATGAAAACACCCAAATATATAAATCAGTTAATCACAAACATGAAGAAACTCATTGATAATAACAGCATAATAGTAGGGAACTTCAACATCCACTTAGAACAATGGACAGAACATCTAAACAGAAAAACCAACAAGAAAACAATGGCTTTGAATGACACACTGGACCAGATGGACTTAACAGATATATTCAGAACATTTCATCCTAAAGCAGCAGAATACACATTCTTCTCCAGTGTACATGAAATGTTCTCCAGAAAAGATCACATAATTGGACCTAAATCAGCCCTCAACAAATACAAAAAGATCAATATCATCCTGTGTATATTTTCAAACTACAACACTATGAAACTTGAAATCAACCACAAGGAAAAATTTGGAAAAATAACAAATACTTGGAGATTAAAGAACATCATACTATAGAATGAAGGGGCTAATCAAACAGTTAAAGAAGAAATTAAAAAGTACATGGAAGCCAATGAAAATGATAACACCATGGCCCAAAACCTCTAGGATGCAGCAAAGGTGGCCATAAGAGGGAAGTATATAGCAATCCAGGCCTTCATAAAGAAAGAAGAATGGTCTCAGATATATAACCTAACCTTATACCTTAAAGAGCTGGAAAAAGAATAGCAAATAAAACTCCAAAACAGCTGAAAACAGAAAATAATAGATTAGAGCATAAACCAATGCTATTGAAAACAAAACAAACAAACAAACAAACAAAAAACAAAACAGTAGAACAGATTGATGAAACCAGGAGCTGGTTCTTTGAAAGAATTAACAAAATTGATAAATCCCTAGCCAGTTTGATCAAAAAGAAAAAGGAAAGGACCCAAATAAATAAAATCATGAATGAAAGAGGAGAGACAACAACCAACACTGCAGAAATATGAACAATAATAAAAGAATATTATGAGCAATTATATGCCAATAAAATGGGTAATCTGGAAGAAGTGGACAAATTCCTAGAAACATATACACTACCAAAACTGAAATAGGAAGAAATAGAAAATTAGAACACACCCATAACCAGTAAGGAAATCAAATTAGTAATAAAAAATCTCCTAAAAAACAAAAGTCCAGGGCCAGACGGCTTTCCAGGGTAATTCTACCAAACATTTAAAAGAAGAGCTAACACCAATTCTCTTGAAGCTGTTTCAAAAAATAGTAATGGAAAAAAACTTCCAAACTCTTTCTATGAAGCCAGAATTACCTTGATTCCAAAACCAGACAAAGATGCCACTAAAAAGGAGAACTATAGACCAATTTACCTGATGAACATGGATGCAAAAATCCTCAACAACATAGTAGACACAGATTCAACAATACATTTAAAAAAATTATTCACCATGACCAAGTGGGATTTATACCTGGGATACAGGGCTGGTGCAATATCCACAAAGTAATCAATGTGATTCATAACATCAATAAAAGAAAGGACAAGAACTACATGATCCTCTCCATAGATGCAGAGAAAGCATTTGACAAAATACAGCATCCTTTCTTGATAAAAAAAACCCTCAAGAAAGTAGGGATAGAAGGATTATACCACAAGATCATAAGATCCATATATGAAAGACCCACACTAATACCATCCTCAATGAGGAAAACCTGACTCTCCCCCTAATGCCAGGAATAACAGGGATGTCCACACTCACCACTGTTATTCAACATAGTATTGGAAGTCTTAGCCTCTGCAATCAGACAACACAAAGAAATAAAAGGCATCCAAATTGGCAAGGAGGAGGTAAAACTTTAACTCTTTGCAGGTGACATGATACTCTATATTGAAAACCCAAAAGATTCCACCAAAAAACTGCTAGAACTGATTCATGAATTCAGCCAAGTGTTAGGATATAAAAAATCAATGCACAGAAATAAGTTGCATTCCTACACACCAATAACGAAGCAACAGAAAGAGAAATCAAGGAATCAATCCCACTTACAATTACACTGAAAACCATAAAATACCTAGGAATAAACATAACCCAAGAGGTGAGAAATCTACACACTGAAAACTAAAGAAACCTTTGAAATAAATTGAAGATGACACAAAAAAAATGAAAAAAATATTCCATGCTCCTGGATTGGAAGAACAAACATTGTTAAAATGTTTACACTCCCCAAAGCAATCTACATATTCAATGCAATCGCTATCAAAATAACACTAGCATTCTTCAGAGAGCTAGAACAATCCTGAGATTTGTGTGGATCCAGAAAAGACCCCAAATAGCCAAAGCAATCTTGAAAAAGAAAACCAAAGCAGGAGGCATCAGATTTCTGGACTTTAAGATGTATTACAAAGCTGGAATCATCAATACAGTATACTACTGGCACAAAAACAGACACTCAGATCAATGGAACAGAACAGAGAACCCACAAACATATGGCCAACTAATCTTTAACAAAACAGGAAAGAATATCCAATGGAATACAGTCTCTTCAGCAAATGGTGCTGGGAAAACTGGACAGCGACATGCAGGAAAATGAACTTGGACCACTTTCTTACACCTTACACAAAAATAAATTCAAAATGGATGAAAGACCTAAATGTAAGACAGGAACCCATCAAAATACTTGAGGAAAAAGAAGACAAAAACCTCTTTGACCTCGGCTGCAGCGACTTCTTACTCCACATGTCTCCAAAGGTAAGGGAAACAAAAGCAAAATTGAACTATTGGGACCTCCTCAAAATAAAAAGCTCTGCATAACAAAGGAAACAACCAGCAAAACTAAAAGGCAACCAACGGAATGGGAGAAGACATTTGCAAATCACATATCAGATAAAAGGTTTGTATCCAAAATCTATAAAGAACTTATCAAACTGATACCCCAAAAACAAATCATCCAGTGAAGAAATGGGCAAAAGACATGAATACACACTTCTCCAAGGAAGACATCCAGATGGCCGACCAACACATGAAAAAATGTTCAACATCAATCATCATCAGGGAAATACAAATCAAAAGCACAGTGAGATACCACCATACACCTGTCAGAATGGCTAACATTAACAACTCAGGCAACAACAGATGTTGGTGAGGATGCAGAGAAAGAGGATCTCTTTTGCACTTCTGGTGGGAATGCAAATTGGTGCAGCCACTCTGGAACACAGTGTACAGGTCCCTCAAAAAATTAAAAATAGAATGACCCTATGATCCAGCAATTTCACTGCCAGGTATATATCCAAGGGATACAGGTGTGCCATTTCAAAGCGGCACATGCACCCCAATGTTTACAGCAGCGCTATCAACAATAGTTAAAGTATGGAAAGAGTCCAAATGTCCATCAATAGATGAATGGATAAAGAAGATGTGGTATACATATACAATGGAGTATCACTCGGCAATGAAAAAGAATGAAATCTTAACATTTGTAACTATATGGGTGGAACTGGAGGGAATTATGCTAGTCAGAGAAAGACAAATATCATATGACTTCACTCATATGAGGAATTTAAGATACAAAACAAACGAACATAAGGGAAGGGAAGCAAAAATAATATAAAAACAGGGAGGGGGACAAAACATAAAAGACTCCTAAATATAGAGAACAAACAGGGTTGCTGGAGGGGTTTTGAAAGGGGGGATGGTCTAAATGGGGAAGGGACATTAAGGAATCTACTTCTGACATCATTGTTGCACCATATGCTAACTAACTTGGATGTAAATTGAACAATAAAATTTTTTTTAAAAGCCTCCTAGATCATATTGGCCCCAAAACTTCCCCAAGAAGCTTTCTGACTTCCCAGGGTTATATCCAAGGAGCAAGACACCAGCTCATGTTTTAGATCCCTTAAAACCTATCAGAGAAATTTTACCCACCCTTCCCAACCCTTGGCCAAGGTGTTGAAACTGAATCCCCTAAATGGTAAATTTCTCTGCCCCCTGCACACTGGACTCCACCCTCCACATGCCAGAAAATTTTCTACTTCTACTGTGACAGGAACTTGCTTATGTCCAATATTTCCCCTTTTTAATCTATGATGTCATTTGTTTGTTAAAAAACAAACTAAACCTCTGTGCTCTAGAATTCCTGCCTTGGCTTTTCATGTGTAAACCTCAACTTTAGAAGATTTAAAAAGTGTGAATTTTTTTCTGTCAACAAAACCTGGTTCTTGGAAGAAAACCAAAAACAAAACACAGATAGATAGATACATAGATAGATAGATAGATAGATAGATAGATAGATATTATAACCCATCTCTATATATTTATGTATACTATATATATACATATGTGTGTATACTATATATATACATATGTGTGCATACGTGTGTGTGTATATATATATATATATATATATATATATATATATATATGTCTGTGTGTGTGTGTGTGTGTGTGTTGTGTGTGTATGTGTGCATGTATGATTTTTTTTTTTGCCTGCTTTATTTTTCTTCCAGGAACCAGGCTTTCTTGATAGAAAAGAACTCAACCCTTTTCTGATTTTTCTTTAGTTCATCTCCCCATTAAGAATTTTTTAAACTCAAGTCCAAGCAATGACTCACTTCACTCTTGATTATGTTCTATCTTTGCAGTAAATCAATGAATGCTATTGATTCAACGAGTGGCTAAACAACAATACGAAAGTAGAAAGTAGGTATTTCTCTAGAAATACTGGATAAGTATTTGTATTGCGGAAACAGGTTGAATTCTATCAAATGTTCTCCTCTACATATACTGAGGTGATCATAAAGCTTTTATGCTTTACATAAACAAGTTAAATTTCATGACATTATTTTTGAGATGTTAAGCCAAATTTATAGTCCTGAAATAAAGTCCAGATAACCATGAGGTTTTATCTTATTTATATATTACTTATATCAGTATTTTTTAGTTTAGAATTTTTGCCTCTCTGTTCATTTTTTCCTAATTCTCACAACACAATGTTAAGTCAGTTTTATTATTCCCCTTTCACAGAGGAGAGATCTGCAAGCTTACAGAGGTTATTAAGCAATTTAGTCAAGGTCACAGAGCAAGCAAATGCAGTACTTGGACTCTAATTCAGATCTCTCTCATTCCAAGGATTAGGATTTTTCCACTAATCAGCCAGCATTTTTCTGTTCTAGAAAGGTCAACGATGAATCAAATGCAGATTCTGTACTCAGGATACTCACAGCATGCCCCAATTCTATTTTCCTCAGGTATTCTTACAGGATGACAGTACTTGTCAAACAAATTGAAAGGGAGAATGGTTAATACATGGAGCAGAGATATTAGATTTTTGAATTCCGGCTCTGTCCCCAACTAGCATATTAGCCTCACTAAGCCTCGATTTTCTCATCCAAAAAATGAAGCTTAGACTTCTAGTTTCTATTCTAGCATATAAGGAACTTGGAAGTCATCACTCCATCCTAACAACAAATAAAAAACTGAACAAACTGAAAACCATCAACTCACCTTAGATCATTGAAAAAAGTGAGGTTATAGGGCAAACCACTAACCCCCAAACTTGTAAAGACAGTAAAGTGGAAAGAGTATCACAACTTACTGGAGTAGAAAGCCTTAAGCAGAAATTTTCACTGGAACCAGTAACAGGTAAGAAAACCTGAACTGTAATGGACGAATTGGTGGAAATTCAGTGTGGATAAACCTGAGTGATGAAAACTCCAGGAGTGGGGGGCAGTCTTAATCTTTCCAAGCTGCTATAATACAATACTATAGACTGGGTAGATTATAAACCAAAGGAATTTATTTCTCACAGTTCTGGAGGCTAGAAATCCAAGAACAGGGTGCCAGCATGATTACGTTCAGGTGAGAACTTTCTGAGTTTCAGACTGCTGACCTCTTGCTGCATCCTCACATGGAAGAAAGGGCTAAGAAGCAATCTGGGGTATTTGTTAGAAGAGCATTAATCTCATTCATGAGGGATTCACCTTCAATATCTATGTAACCTCCCAAAGGCCCCATGTCCTACTATCATCACTTTGGGCATTGGGATTCCAACATATGAATTTGGAGGGGTGGGGGATAAACATTCAGACCAGAGAAGGAGTAATCAATGGGGAGGGGCAAACTTTTCTGAGTTTTACCTCCAGGAAATCTACCAGGTTCTCACAATAAAAATCAGAGAAAATTCCTCTCCTGCTTCAGGAAGGGGGAAGGAGAGACTTAACCATTTTGCAATGTGCCAGCCCATTCAGCTCTTCTATACAAGGCCTGCCCTGAAAAGAAATTGTTTTACTCAATTCTAAACTATTGGCTTTTTATAAGAGCCTAACTGAACTGAGGAAAGAAATACTCAACTCCAGCCAGTCTAGCCTTCCATGTGAAGGAAGGGAAATACACAACCCCAGCCAACCCTGGCTATCCTGACACAACGAGGTGGCAAACTGAAAAGCACTCATGCAGTTTACAGCTCAGGAGCACAAGCTCATTAAGAGGCTGAGACTTAATCCTAAAACTATAGGCTGCTTCCCCTCTCCGCACACCATACCATCACATTACTAAAGGACAATTACTAGAGTTCCTTCTACCAAGTACATTATGCTTGGACTTCAACAAAAAGTTACAAGGTATACTAAAAACCAAAAGGACATAGTTTGAAGAAAAAGAGGAAGCATCAGAATCAGATACACGGAGCAGGGATGTTGGAATTATCCAACTGGGAATGTAAAACAACTATGATACATATACCAATGGCTCTACTGGATAAAGCAAACAACATGAAATAACAGTTGCAAGCAGAGAAATGGACATTTTAATATGAATCAAAAAGGAATTCTGGAGATTAAAAACACTGGAATGGAAATGAAAAATGACTTTGACAGGCTCATTAGTGCAATCACTAAGCATGGCAGATGAAAGAATTTCTACCTTGAGAATACGTCAATATAAACTTCCAAAACAGAAAAGCAAATAAAAAATAATGAAAAAAAAAAGAATAGAGTATCCAATAACTGTGGGGCAAATACAAAAGGTATAACATATGCATAATGGGAAAGAGAGAAAGATACAGAAAAAATATTTGAGAAAATGACTGAGAAATTCCCCCAAATTAATGTGAGACACCAAACCTCAGGTCAAAAAGCTTAGACAACACCAAGTAGAATAAATGAAAACAAAGCAAAACAAAACAATACATTTAATCATATCATATTCACAATACAGAAAACAAAAATAAAGAAAAAATCTTGGAAGAAATGAAAGGGAAAAAAATCTTATCTATACAAGAGCAAAGATAACAATTACATCTGATTTCTCTTCAGAAACCATGCAAGCATGAAGACTGGCGTAAAATAGTTGAAATTTTGAGGAGAAAAAAAACCATGCAGAATTATATATACTGTGAAATTATCTTTTAAAAGTGAAAGAAAAATAAAATCTCAAATAACCAAAATGTGAAGGAATTTGTCACCAGTAGACCTGCACTGCAGGAAATGTTAAAAGAAGTTCTTCAGAGTAAAGAAAAATGATATCGTTCAGAAATTCAGATGTATATAACAGATTATCACTGAAGAAGGAAGAAGTGAAGATAAATAAAAACTTCTTTTACTTACTCTTAATTGATGTAACAGATAACAAAAACAACAGCAACAATATATTTGACTACATAATATGTTTATGTATAAATTGAAATGAATGACACCAATGATATAAGGGATCGGAGGGAAGAACTAGGAATATGTATTTTGTTATGACATACGTGTACCACCTGTCAATTATATAATGTTGTTTATTTGAAAGTGAACTTATATTAGTTGCAAATGTATATTGCAAACTCTAGGGTAACCATTAAAAAAGGTAAGAAGTGGTTGTGATGTCCTGCAGCACTGGAAGGAAATGTTAGCAACTGAATTTTCAGAAGACCAGATCTATAGTGGATAAAAGAGATGGCTTGAAAGATGAGACTTACAACTGTTTTACAGTGCTCTTAAAACAGAAGATGACCATTATGTTGGAACTTGGCCATCAAGGAGGAAAGCAATAAAACATGAGGTTTGGAAAAGTCATTTCAGTTGGCCCCAATAGCTAAATAGTTTCAAGCTTCTGGACAGAAGTGAATAATGTGAACAAGTCTGGTGATGAAGCACAGATTAAATTCCTACAATATCTTAATTTCATAGTACCCTTGTCCCATATAATATATATAAGAAGGACCAAAACTAGAGCCAAGATCTGAATAGTATTATTTCCAATAACCAAGATACAGGAACAACCCAAGTGTGTATCTACAGATGAAAGGATAAAGAAGATGCATGTACACACACACACACACACACACACACACACACACACAAACAAAATGGAAAGTTACTCAGCCATTAAAAAGAAAAGAGATGAGATTTTGCCACTTACAAAAACATGGGTGGACCTACAGGGTACCATGCTAAGTGAAATAAATCAGACAAAGACGAATACCATATGATTTCACTTATATGTGGAATCTAAAAAACAAAACAAATGAGCAGAAACAGACCCAAAAATAGAGGGGTGAGCGATGGGCAAAATAGGTAAAGGGGAGTAGAGATACAGGCTTCAAGTTATAGAATTAGTCAAGGGGATAATAAAAGGTATGGGGGGATATAATCAATGGTATAGTAATAGTGTTGTACAGTGACAGATGATAGCTATCCTTGTGGTGAGCATACTATGATGTATAAACTTGTTTAATCACTATGTCATATACCTGAAACTAAAGTATTCCTATGTATCAGCTAGACTTCAATTAAAAAAAAAAAGAATATGCATTAGGAAAATGCAAACGAAAACTTCCTCACACCTACTAGAATGACTATAAACAAGGAAATGGATTGTAAGAAATAGTGTTAGTGAGAATGTGGAGAATTGTACATTGCTGTTGGGAATATAAAATGCTGCAGCTCTTATGTAAAACAGTTTGGTGGTTCCTCAAAAAGCTAAACAAAGAATTAGAATATGACACAGCAAATTCATTCATAGGTATATAAACAAAGGAATTGGAAACAAGAACTCAAACAGTTCTTGTATGCCAATGTTCACTGCAACATTATTCCCAATACACAAAATGTGGAAACAACTCAATTGTCCATTAACAGATGAATGTATAAATAAAATGTATATATACACAATGAAATATCATTCTATTGTAAGAAGGAATAAAGTTCTGATACATGTTACAACATGGATGAACCTCGAAAACATTATGCTAAGTGCACTAAGCCAGACATAAAAGAACAAACACTGTATGATTACACTTATGTGAGTTATCTAGAATTTAAGAGGCAGAAAGTAAATAGAGTTTACTGGGGGTTGGGGGAAGCGAAGAATGGTGAGTTACTAATGATTATACTTTCTAGGGCTATTAAAAAGGTTTTGAAATAGATATTGGTTATGGTTACACAAAATTGTGAATGTAATTAATGCCACTGAATCATTGTACATTTAGTAGCCAAAATGGCAAATGTTCTGTTATATACACTTTACCACAATTTAAAAGATTAGTAATGTGTGATATACATAAAGTCATTTAATTATACACTTTAAATTGGTAAATTGTATGTGAATTATATCTCAATAAAGTTATTTTACACCCCCAAAGGCAAAACAGCATAAATAATATGTTTTTAAAGGGCAAAAATAAAATTATATAAAAATGCTCAATTACAACTACAAAAGGAACAAAAACAGTGAGAACAAAATAGGAATCAGAAACTAGAACAATGCATACAGAACCTAACAAATAATAGTTGCTATTAACCCAACTATACCAACAATCACTCTAAATATCAATGGCCCTAATACACCCAAGGAGATTGTCTGAGTAGATCAAAAAACAAGACCAACTATATGCTATCTATAAGAAACCCACTTTACATATAAAGACACATGTTACTTAAAAGTAAAAGGATGGAGAACAACATACCATGTTAACACTATATTCATGTGAGAGCATTCTTCAGAGCAAAATAAAAAAAAAAAGCTATCAGGAATAAAGAGGGATATTATGAAATGATAAAGGGAGTCAATCCTCCAAGAAGACATAACAATTCCTAATGTATACATGCCTAAAAAGAGATTGTCAAAAAACATGAAGCAGGGGTGCCTGGGTGGCTCAGTCAGTTAAATATGTCTCTTGATTTCAGCTCAGGTCATGATCTCACAGTTAGTGGGTTAGAGCCCTGCATCAAGCTCCAAGCTCACAGCATGAAGAGTACTTGTGATTCTCTCTCCCTCTCTCTCTCTGCCATTTCCCCTCCCTCAAAATAAATAAACTTTAAAAAATTGGCTGCCTGGGTGTCTGTCATTTAAGCATCTGACTCTTGATTTCAGCTCAGGTCATGATCTCATGGTTAGTGAGTTCAAGTGCTGCATTGATTGGGCTCTGTGCTGACAGCATGAAGCCTTCTTGGGATTCTCTGTCTCCCTCTCTCTCTGCTCTCCTTGCTCACATTCCCCACCCTTCACTCTCTCCCTCCCTTTGTCCCTTCCTCCCTCTTTCTTTCTCTCTCAAAGTTCAATAAACATTTAAAAGATAAAAAATTGAAAAACAACATGAAGTAAAAACTGATAGAACTGCAAGGAAATTTGGATGAATCCACTATTATAGTTGTAAATGTAATCCTCTACCAGAAATGGATCCAGTAGTCAGTAAATCAATAGGGACATAGATGAATTCAACAATACCTTTAATCAACTACATATAATTGATATCTATAAACTAGCTAACAATAGCAAATACACATTCTTCTCAAGCATACACGGAACATTCACCAAGAGACAATATACTGAGTCATAAAAAAGCACTCTAACAAATTTAAAATAAAATAGAAATCAGACAGTATATACTCTTATACCATAGTACAATTAATCTAGAAATCAGTAACAGAATAGTAACTGGAAAGTCCCCAAATTCTAGGATATTAAATAACACATTTCTATATAACACATGAATCAAACAAGAAATCTCAAGAAAAAATATTTTGAACTAAATGAAGATGAAAATACAACTTATCAAAATTGGTGAGATGCAGTGAAAGCAGTGCTTAGAAGAACACATAGTATTGAATGCATATATTAGAAAATAATGCCTAAAATTAACCATTTAAGCTTCTGCCTTAGGAAACTAGAAAAAGGAGAGAAAATTAAATCCAAAGTAAGAAGAAAGGAAATAATATACATCACATCAGAAATCAGTGAATTTGAAAACAGTAAGTCAAATAGAAAAAAAAAAAAATCAACAATTCCAAAAGTTGATTTTTTTAAGGATCAGTAAAATTGATAAGCTTCTATCCAGGCTAATTAAGAAAAAATGGAAAAGAAAATACAAATTGCTAATGCTATAAATGAAATGCTAGTGACATCATTAGAGATTCCATTAACATTAAAATAATAATCAATGAATAATATAAATAATTATCTTCCACAAACTTGACAACCTAGATAAAAAAAAGGCCAATTCTTTAAAAAATACAATCTGCTGAACTCACACAAGAAGAAGTAGACAATCTGAATAGACCTATGTCAATTTAAAAAATTATACCAATAATTAACCTTCCAAAACAGAAAGCACCAGATGGATTCACTGGTGAATTGTACCAAATATTTAAAAGAAACAATATCAATTCTCTACAATTTCTCTCAGAAGATAGAAGCAGAAGTAATACGTCCTAATTCATTCTATGAAGCCAGCATTACCTGAACAGCAAACCCAGACAAAGAGCTTATTAGAAAAGAAAGCTACAGACCAGTATCTTGTATGAGAATAGATGAAAAAATTCTCAGCAAAGTATTAGCAAATAAAATCCAACAATGTCTAAGAAGAATTATAGACCATGACCAAGTAGAATTTATCCCAGGCATGCAAGCCTGGCTCAACGTTTAAAAATCAATTAATGTAGGGACGCCTGGGTGGTTCAGTCGGTTAAGCATCTGACTTCAGCTCAGGTCATGATCTCGTGGTTTGTGAGTTCAAGCCCTACGTCAGGCTCTGTGCTGACAGCTCAGAGCCTGGGGCCTGCTTCAGATTCTGTGTCTCTCCATCTCTCGGCCCCTCCCCTGTTCATGCTCTGTGTCTCTCTGTCTCTCAATAATAAATAAACATTAAAAAGAGGTTTTTTTAATCAATTAATGTAACTCGCCATATCAACAAGTTACAGAAATATCAAATGATCATATCAATAGATGCAGAAAATAATTTAACAAAATATAATACTGATCCATGATAAAACTCTCGATAACATCCTTGACTTGATCAAGATTATCCATAAAAAACCACACATAACATCAAAATTAATGTAAGAAACTTGATGCATTCCCACTAAGATCAAGAACAAGAGAGGATATCTCCTTTTATCACAGCTTTTCAACATCATACTGGAAAGTCCTAGTTAATGTAATAAGACATGGAAGGAAAATAAAAGGTATACATATTGGGAAGGAAGAAATAAACTATCTTTGTTCACAGATGATGTGATCATCTATATAGAAAACCTGAAAGAATCAACAAAACCACTCCTGGAACTGAGTGTTGATGGACAGGGGCACGTGCACCCCAATGTTTACAGCAGCATTTTCAACAATAGCCAAATTATGGGAAGAGCCTAAATATCCATCAACTGATGAATGGATAAAGAAGATGCAGTTTATACATACAATGGAATACTACTTGGCAATGAGGAAGAATAAAATCATGCCATTTGCAACAACATGGATGGAACTGGAGGGCATTACGCTAAGTGAAATAAGTCAGTAAGAGAAAGACAGACATCATATGTTTTCACTCATATGTGGATCTTGAGAGACTTAACAGAAGACCATGAGGGAAAAGAAGGGGAAAAAATAGTTACAAACAGAGAGGGAGGGAGGCAAACCATAAGAGATTCTTAAACACAGAGAACAAACCTAGGGTTGATAGGGGGTGGGGGAGAGGGGAAAGTGGGTGATGGGCACTGAGGAGAGCAATTGTTGAGATGAGCACTGGGTGTTGTACGTAAGCCAATTTGACAATAAATTATATTTTAAAAAATACTCCTGGAACTAATAAGCAAATATTACACAGTTTCAGGATACAAGGTAAATATATGAAAATCAATCACTTCTCAATAAGCCAGGAATAAACAAATGTAAACTGAAATTTAAATGCGATACTGTTTACATTACCACCCCAAAAATAAAATACCTAGACATAAATCTAATAACAGGTACAGAATCTATATGAGAAAAACTACAAAGCTCTGTTGAAAGAAATCAAAGAACTAAATATTTGGATAGATATTCTATGTTCGTGGATAGGGATACTCACTATTGTAAAGATGTAGTTCTTTCCATCTTGATCTACAGAGTCAATAAAATCCGAATCAAATCTCAGCAAGTTGGTTTTGTGGATATAAACAAATTTATTCTAAAGTTTATATGGAAAAACAAAAGACCCAGAATAGTTAACACAATATTGAAGAAGAAGAACAAAGTTGGAGGATTGACACTACTCAACTTACTAGATAACTACAGTAATCAAGACAATGCAGTAATGGTAAACAAACAAACACACAAAAACAAAACAAAAATAGATCAGAATAGGGAACCCATCAAAAACAGACTCACATAAATATAGGCAACTGATCTTTAACAAAGCAGCAGTCAATACAATGGAGCAAAGATAGTCTTTTCAACAATTGGTACTGGAAAAACTGGAAATTCACATGCAAAAAAAAACCAACAACAACAAAAAAAAAAAACAAGGGTCTGGACACAGGCCATACACCTTTCACAATCAAAATGGACCCTAGGCATAAATATAAAATGCAACATTTTAGAATATTTGGGAGATAGCATAAGAGGAAATCTAGATGACCTTGGATAAAGCAATGAATTTTTAGCTACAACACCAAAGCTATAAAACCAAAGGTTTAGTTACAACACCAAAGGCATAACCCATAAAAGAGAGAATTGATAATTCATTAAAATGAAAAACGTTTGCTTTGAAAAAGACAATGTTAAGAGAATGAAAAGACACACCACAGACTAGGAGAAACTATTTGCAAAAGACACATCCATTACTTAAAATATACAAAGAACTTTTCAAATTCAACAATAAGAAAAAGAATAACTAGATTTAAATGGACAAAAGACCTGACACCTCACAAAGATATATAGATGTGAAGTTTTTATATGAAAAGATGTTCAACAGCATATGTCATTAGGAAATTGTGAATTAAAATAACAGTAAGATATCACTATACACCTATTAGGATGACTAAAATCCAAAACACTGACAATACCAAATTCTGGTAAAGATGCAGTAGGAACTGTCATTCATTGCTGGTGGGAATGTAAAGTGGTATAGCCACTGTGGAAGACAATTTGGCCATTTCTTACAAAGCTAAACATACTTTTACTATATGATACAGAAATTGTATCCCTTGGAATTTACCCAAATGAACTGAAAACTCATGTCAAAACAAAAACCTACACATGGATAGTTAGAGTGTTTTATATGTAATTACCAAAACAGGGAAACAACCAAGATATCCTTCAGTAGTTAAAAAGGTTAAAAAAAAACAAACTGTGGTACATACAGATAATGGAATACTACTCAGTAATAAAAAGAGACGAGCTATCAAGCCATAAAAAGACATGGAGGAACCTTAAGTGCATATTATTAAATGAAAGAAGCCAACCTGAAAAAGCTAAATACTGTTTAATTCCAACTAGATGACATTCTGGAACAGGTAAAAATATGGAGAAAGGGTCTAGTGGGTAGGGAGAGTTGAAAGTTGAATAGGCAGAGCCCAGAGGATTCTTAGGTCAGCAAAACTAATTTGTATAATATTATAATGGTGGGTACATATCATGCATTTACCAGAGCCCATGGAATATACAATACCAAGAGAATATACAAAGCCCATAGAATATAAAACACCAAGTGAATCCTAACGTAAAGTATGGACTTTGAATGATAATGGTATGTTAATGCAGGTTCACTGATTATAACAAATGTTTCTCTGTAGTGCAGGATTTTGATTAGGGGGCAGGGGGGATGTTGTGCATGCATAGAGCAAATCTATGTACCTTCCCCTCAATTTGCTCTCAACCTAAAACTTCTAAAATATAGTTGTTGTTGTTGTTGTTGTTGTTGTTGTTGTTGTTTTAATGAAGCTAAGAGGTCTTTTTAGATTGCTGTGATAAGTAGATCTAAATCATATAAAGTATCACATGCATAGTCTTGCTGGTACATCATAGTGCCCACTAAATATGGTTATGAAAGATATTCAGTATTAAATAGACCTTCCTACAACTTCCTCTTCTCCTTGATTCATATTTTATAGATAAAGTCAAATTCCCTTCAGATAAATTTCTCTAGACTCCAGATTTCCCCATAGCTAAGGATATCAAGTTGAAATTTTCTCATCAAAACATGATACTGATTCTGTCCCATCTATATTAATGGACCACAATAGTAGAAAAGCTCATACACTGACACCTAACTGTGGAAGCTGCTCTTGTCTACAACTTCTGCTTGAGAATTAGAAAAGTTATTTTTGTTTGAATCCTGGACCCTTAGTTGTCATTGACTAAAACAATCGGAGGCATATCCCATTATTCTCTCCATGACCCTGAGCTAGTTACTGAACATCTCTGTACCTCTGTTTCCTTCTTTTTGAAATGAGGTCACGATATTGCTGTCAGAACTAAAAGAAGATAACAGTAAGACATTAACTGCCTATGGGGACTCTGGAAGAGAGACTGAAAAACTATTAGCCAGGCAGGGTAACCCTAAGAGCTTGGCAATATCCTACAGCCTCATAATTTTCCCTACAATGTAAAATTCTATACTGCCATTTCCCTGTATCATTTAGCAGCACAGTACAGTGAAAAGACAATATGCTTTCAAGTTTGACAGACCTGTTGCTTACCATGTGACCTCAGGTATGTAATTTTTCTGAGCCTTGGTTTCCTTGTTTGAAAGCTGATGATAATACCTATTCCATTAGGATTCCATGACAATTAAAGAAGAAATAGTGTAGTTATGTTCAATATTGTTTTTTCCTGTATAAATTAAAATCAAAGGACCTTCAAATATTTTGCCTTTTTTCAGACAGATGAACAAATGGGTGCTGAATGATTATCCTCAGACTACCATTAAGAGCAGACAAAGGGGCGCCTGGGTGGCGCAGTCGGTTAAGCGTCCGACTTCAGCCAGGTCACGATCTCGCGGTCCGTGAGTTCGAGCCCCGCGTCAGGCTCTGGGCTGATGGCTCAGAGCCTGGAGCCTGTTTCCGATTCTGTGTCTCCCTCTCTCTCTCTGCCCCTGCCCCGTTCATGCTCTGTCTCTCTCTGTCCCAAAAATAAAATAAACGTTGAAAAAAAAAATTAAAAAAAAAAAAAAGAGCAGACAGTATTCAAAAAAGGGGGGGAGGGCAAGTAGGTTGAGTTTCTGAGGTCATAAGATTGGAGGAACAGCATACAGACTAAAAAAAGAAAGAAAAAAAAGCTCTTCTGGTTAATGGCCTATAGTATGGTCTTCCGACATGGTGGTAGCAATTTTAAGCAAATTTCCAATATAAAAGCTTAATGGTTTTGAGTCCATTCCTATAATAATATTCAAATAAAACTCCCAAATATATCCAGGTCCTAATCCCTGGAACCTGTGAATGTTCTGGTAGAAAGAAGAATGTAGCAAGAGGTATGCTTGAGGTAGCAAGAGGAATGTATATGTGTGATTAAAAGAAGGATCTTGAGATAGAGATTAATCTGGATTGTTCAGATGGGCCCTAACTATAACCTTAAATGTTCTTATAAGAGGGAGGTAGGGGGAAGATTTGACTACACAAGAGGAGATGGTAATATGATGACAGAAGCAGAGATTGGAATGCTGTGCTCTGAAAGAAAGCACAAGTTGAATAAAGACTAAAGACTAAAGACTAAAAAAAAATGAAATAAAACACATTCTCCTCTGCAGAGCCTCCAGTCCTGCCTACAGCTTGACTTCCAGTCCTCTGAAACTGACTTCAGATTTCTGACCTCCAAGACTAAAAAAAGAATATATTTATGTTCTTTTACCATTAAGTATTTGTTGCAGTGCAAACAGGAAACTAATACACCTCTCATTGGAGAACATCATTCTAACACAATGAAACAAAGTCCAACAAGCAAAGCAAAGCAATGGTGACTGGAGATATGCCTTTGAGGCCTTAAGAGATCATGAACTCTGACTTGAACATGCAGATTTCTCAGAACAGAAGGAGGAATGTTCCCAACCAGCAGTCAAGGGCTATGTTCCAGACTCTGATGGGTCCTACAGTACGTAAAGACAGGGGACAATGCTCTGTAAAATTAGCCTGTGATATATAATTAATTTCATTGGTTTTTGCTGGAGCTTAATTTTTATTATGTACATAAAAAGAAGAGCTCATACTGGTTCCTTTAAAATTTATATGCACTGTCTGTATACCTTCTAAGTTTTTCGAGATGAATATTGTTCTTTTATCTGTTTGCAATGAAAGGCACAGAAAATGAATTTGGGATTTTATGGCTTGAGGTTAAAATATGGTTTGCATGTGCAAATATTAAGAGCTAGTTGAATCTATTCACTTTTCCTCAATAGAATGTTTGTCCTATAAGTGCCAGCTGCTTTACACCAACATCCAAAGCCTGCCATGATCTGAAACATACATCATCTCACTCTGCTTGGGATCCTATTCCCTAGGCTTCTGAATAGTTGCAGTTCTTCAGCAGCACCCTGCATTTCTTGCTTCCGTGTCTTTGCAAATATGGTTCTTCCTCCTTGAAATCTTTCTCTTCTCTCAATCAACCCCCCAGTAATAGAATAGAGGATGCCTACTCATTCTTTAGGGCCCAAACATGAAATGCCATCCAATTCCATGAGGCTTTCTGACTGGAGTTCAATATTCCCTGTTTTGTGCCCCCAGTGTATCCTACACACATTATTGACTTCTGGCTCTCCTCCATTCAAGGAGGTAAGTGAAACATGTATATTTTTGGCTTTATAGAAAAATACACTTAATGGAGGATTATGCTATTTGGTCCAGCTCAGTATGCTTGTGATCCCCTCATTCATATAGTCTACTGTCCTACCAGTATGCATCCTTGTTTGGTCTCTTTCTCTACAAAGTTTTACTAAAATTTACATTCATTCCTTCTCAAATTTAATTCCTCAAATTTACTAACAAATTATTTTATTTCTAATTAACACTGATAGCTGCTCACTCCTCCTATAAAATAGATTTTCTTACTGAACCCTTCCTTTGATCAATACCATATGCTTATCTTCTAGTTTTCATATATGTATTTCAAAAATTTCACCTTCCTTTAACAAAAATCCTACCTCATTAATTTCTATATCCATATATTCTGACCAGACCTCCTCTCATTTCTCAATTGCCCATCATTTATAATGGGTAATCTAGTTATTGGTCCAAACTCCAGCATATTGCTCACAGAATTAAGGTTATTCCATACATAGCATTTTTATGCCCAATACTGGAAAACTCCTCTTTAGCCCATATTGTATTCTCTCTCCTGTATTTGTGTTATCATGAATTCATAGATCATTCAAAAGATGCAATTTAACTCTCTTACCTATAATCATTGTTTCTTACTCTTCGGGCTGTTTGTTTTTCCAAAAATAAGTGACTCAGACTCATCTTAAAATGTTCTGCTCTGAGGCACTGAGGTGGCTCAGCTTGTTGAGTGGACGACTCTTAATATCACCTCAGGTCATGAACTCAGGGTTCATGGGTGCAAGCCCCCCATCAGGCTCTGTGCACTGACAGTGCAGAAACTGCTTGGGATTCTCTCTCTCTGCTACTCTCACCCCCCAAGGCATGCTTGATCTCTCTCTCTCTCGTTCTCTCTCTCTTTCTTAAATAAAGTAATAAAAACATCTGCTCCAAGATGTGAAATTAATTCATAAGATACAGTTCTTTTTGGTAGAAAAAATATTGCTAGCCAAAATTCATGGACAGAGAGGCCCGTGACATTGCTCCCCCATTCTACCATTCCCAGCAGGCAGCTGGATTAATGGAGGAGAGCGTGCTCTAGCCGTAGTGACAGAGGAGAGGCTTCTTTAAAAAGGGAGGGAGTTCATAAGCTCATGTTATCTCAAACGTATCATTGTTTTTCTTTTCAAAGTAAGAGTATGTAAAAATATTTTATCCTTTCACAAGCCTCCAGTTTTGTCCACTGATATAGGTGTTCAGTCCTATAGAGCCATTCTGATGGTTTCATGGGTGTACACATACCCCCAAACTCATGAAGTTGTATATGTTAAATCATACCTTAATAAAGTATATATTTTAAATAAATTTTAAAAGAAAACTTTCTGTAATGATGAAAGGGTCTATCTTACAGTATAGAAGACTCTCATACAAGACAATAGCCATTAACCACAGGTGGCTATTGAGCATGTGAAATGTGGCTAATGTAAATGAGTAAATGACTTTTAATATAATTTATTTAATTCCAACTTAGATACTTATGATTAGTTTATACTGTCCTGAATGACACATTTATTTGACCCCAAATAAAATCATGGGGTTGAAAAGTCTTCCCTTTCTCTTTTTTCTTTCTTCTTGGCTTCTGGCCTATCACCAGAGTGGGTAGATCCAACTTTGTCTGAGCACAGACCCAACTATCTGAAAACAGAAAATCCAACTCTAATATTACCCTTCCCCAGACAAACACCACGTGATCTAAACACATAGATCATGTAGCACCTCAAATAATGTTGCCATGCACTTGTAAAGAATAATAATAAACAATGCATTTTGAGATTTAATCTAAATTTCTCCTCTAGCTCCTTTTTATATGAAATATATTAGCCTCATATATTTTATTATGTGTTATATTACATTACATATTGCATCATTGTCCACTCCCTTGTTACAGTAATTTTTAATTGCTTCTCAGCCTTTTGGCTAAGATCAAGTACAGTAATTTTTAATACTGATTTCCAATATTTTAGAAGCATTGAGAACCATAATATCTATATCCACAATGTTGCAAAATAATCTCCTTAGTGGAGTGTGAATTTTCAGCAAAGCTGAAACTATAAAACAAGAAGAATTTGAAAAATTCCAACAGTGTAGAGCTGATGCTAAGTTAGGAAAGACTGACATAATTATTTCCCAAAAGATGCCTTTTTTAAAAGCTGCTTTTAAGTCAAGACTTTTAACTTATAAGTGTCTGTGTGAAGTACCTCTTCTTGCAGGCAACAAGGAGACTTACAGTTCTATTTTGTACAAACCCTGGCAACTACTTGGATTAAAAATTATTGTTTACTGGTTTCAATGTTGACTTAAGTGAAGACAGAATTTTTACTAAGATGTTAAACATCATCTCACTGAAGTTTATGAAATGTATGTGTAGTGACTATGATTTGGCTACGTGGTTGCATATGTGAGAATTAAAAACTTAAGAGATTCAGGGGCGCCTGGGTGTCTCAGTCAGTTGAGCGACCAACTTCAGCTCAGGTCATGATCTCACAGTTCGTGAGTTCGAGCCCTGCCTCGGGCTCTGTGCTGACAGCTCAGAGCCTGGAGCCTGCTTCAGATTCTGTGTCTCCTTCTCTCTCTGCCCCTCCCCCATTCATGCTCTGTCTCTCTCTGTCTCAGAAATAAACATAAAAAAAATTTTTAATGAAAAAATTAAGAGATTCAATATTTTCAAAAAGGCTTATGTAGACTCCCACATTACTGAATTGGAGATGATCTTAGGACAATTTACTGAGAATATTATCATATGTTAAGCTCTATTTGATATCACACTATTTTATGTTTCAAGCACATATTTTTATTGTGAGTGACAAATTTGCTGAATTAGTGCTAATAGAGATCAGGAAGGGGACAAGAAGTCAACATACCCAGAACAATAATTTTCAGAGTATCAGAGTTTTTTTTTTCTTAAAACTTAAGTTTTTAAATGGAAAAAATAATCTGTGAGTCATTTTGTTTTTTAAGCAATCTCTCTGCCCAAAATGGGGCTCAAACTCACAACCCCAAAATCAAGTCCCATGCTCTATGACTAAGCCAGCCAGGTATCCCTCTTTTGAGTCATTTTAGAATTAGTAGTAAGTGGGGCTGTGATGCAGTCTTCCCTAGAGCCTCCAACATCTTCCTCCATTCTGACCTCCTCCCTGAGGACCAGTAATCCTGAGTTTGGGAGGCAGAGCTCAAGGAATCTGTCAGAGTATCAACTTTATGGTTTGTATTTTTTTTTCATACTCTCATGGACACTGCCTGGGATGCTGCCCCAGTTGATTTTTCATCCCGGGTTGATGACTGAACCCTTTGGAAAAGGTCAAGATATAATAATAGAATATGTACTTACTGGTCATCTGAGCTTCCAAAAAACCTGTAGTCACTTTCCCCAAAGGGGACGTTCCTTTCTCAGTTGGCCTTTCTAGGGGTTCTCTTCGATGCAGCACAAGACCCTCTTAAAATTAGTTGAGTGGCTCTTCATCTTACACAGAAGCCACAGCAGTGTAATCATCCCTGGCTTTCTTGTCTTACAATAATTTTTGACTCATTGTAGTTATTTGTCTTATCCAAACCCTGCAGACAGATCATACTACCCTGCCATCACCTATCCCTACCTCCATCCATGTAATAGAGATCTTTCCACTCCCTCAAAAATAATTCCAAATCTCTTCACTGAATTATCTCCATGCAGGTTTCTTTATGGACATGAAAAGCCACATGCATTTCCAAAACCAAATCTGTATTAAATCAGACATATATGGCCTGAGAGACTTTTCACAAAAAAAGAAGTACCTTGAGTATACATTATCCCACTCTCTTGCTCTTCATTTGTTTAATTTTATCATCATCATCATCATCATCATTTGGAGGGTTCAGGGCAGGGGCAATCAGGAATGGTATACAGCAATTCAGGGATTATGTAATTCCTAACTCCAGTTGGTGAAATTCCGTAATCTTGTTCCCTGTCTTTATACAGCTTAAAAAATGAAAGACATCCTGCTAATTTTATTTTTATCTATCTTGCTATTAGGGTCTTGTCAACATTTTCATTTTTTTAGATTTAGTATTGCATTTCATTTCTACTAAATAAATTCAATGTCCTTCTTTCCTACTACAGAAATAATTCCCTGCCTGAATTGCCTCACTGACCAATACAGTCAACTTCTATTCCCAATTGAACATCTGTTACGTTTTTTGTGTGTTACTCATCTAGCAACAACTTGAAAACAAGAATCACACCTTATTCTTTTTTAATGTTGTATTTATTTATTTTGAGGGGGGGAGGAGCTGAGAGACAGGGAGAGAGAGAATCCCAAGTAGGCTCCATGCTATCAGCACAGAGCCCAGTGCAGGGCTGGATCCCATGAACTGTGAGATAATGACCTGAGCAGAAATCAAGAGTTGGATACTGAACCGACTTAGCCAGCTAGGCACCCCTTTTTTATGTAAAAGAATAATGATCAAAATAGATGTTCAAAAACATTTTAATGTACTAATTAAATGACCAACTTTCCAGAATCATGAAAGTGGGTATAAGGTAGCAAAAGATCCCAATGTGAAATTTATAGGAGGTAGACCCTTTTCCCAGTCCACAAACTCAGAAATGCAAAACAAAATTAAACTTAACATTTCCATTTCTGAACTTGATTTCCACCTCAATCCCCCATTTGACAAAGGTGAAGAATGACTCTTGGCCTGGTTCTTGTGTTTTGCCCCCCAATTAATTCAAGATTTAGATGGCAATTCAAGATTTCCTCTACCCAATTTTCTTTGAGTTGTGTCTAAGTTGTGGGAAGAATGGGTGAGGGACTTTCAAATATCAAAGCTTTGGGAGCAAATAGTATCTGGGCCTGGATATAGTCTGTTAACATGGATGTGCACTGAGATGCAGATAATCTAATCTGGGTTTTGGCTGTTATCATCTTCTCACTCTGGCGTGTGCAGACATGTCTGCATTTGCATCTGGTTAATGGTTATTAAGTTTGCCCTGGCATTGAACTCTTCCCCTCATCCTGACAGAGAACTCATAAAGCCCAGCACAATTTACCAGCCAATGTCTCCCCTACCCAGGGCTGCACAAGGCGGGGAACAGGTGGCAGAGACAGCAGTGTGCATGGACTCTTCCTGGAGATAGACACTGGCATCTACTATTTTTTTCTCCTTAGGCAGAAGAGAAACAGCAAACCAGGGGACAATATTAAATGTTTAAGGGGAAAAACATTTTCTTGACACAAATTTATCAGTTTAACCTTTAAACAAAATTAAACAAATTTTCCTTGTTGTGACATTGCTGAGGAGCTTAGGATGCTGATGTGCACCATGAATCTCCAAGAGAAAGTATATCAATGCAGCAGTTATCTATCTTATTTGAGCAGCTACCCTGGCACAAGTGATCCCTAGAATACAATTTGGGGAACGCTGTTCCAGTAAGCTATGTAATACTGGCCTGTTGTTACTGTTCACTTAATCACCAACACAGATCAGGGTGTGAGGGTAGTTTGACTCTGTATCTGAGAATCTGGCATCTCATTTCAATTCAGTTTAAGTTCTCCTTGACACTACCTCAAACAATATGCAAATGTGAACCTCCGGGGGATAAATGGGAATGAGGCATGTTAAACAAACCTCCAATCTCTTTATGCTTCTCCATTTCTAAGTGGTCATGTCAAACTAGAATTCTATTATTTTTTTTTAAAAAAAGTCAGAAGCAGGGCGTTTGGGAAAGAATACTGGGCAGGAAGTGGAATATCCAGTCCTGGCTATACCACTAACTGGTTGTGTGGCTTTCGTCAATGCACTTCCCCTTTTGGGCCTCAGATTTTTCATTTTATATTGGGGATGATAAAGAAGGAAGAGGTTGGGCTTACCTTTCCATTCTGACGGCATTCTGCCTAGTGACCAGTCACTGGTTGATGGATCTATCTAGCAAACTAAGTAAGAAACTATTTCTCACAGTGCATCAGCAGCAGGAGGCATCAATATTGACAATCCCATATGTTTACATTGCACTTTGCAGTCATTCAATCTTTTCACAACAGTTACTTCATTTGAACCTTAGAATAGCCAATGATATACAGCAGGGATTATTATTCTTTTTACAGACAAGGGGAAACCCCATTTCAAATATTTCACCAAGGTCACTCAGCTCTTCAGTGACAGAACTGGGCTTGAACTCTGGCCTTCTGATTTAAGAGTCCATGTGTATTTAATGATACTGTGTTTCCTTCCCATTCTGAAACCCCAGCAGGGAGTAGTTTTACTCCATTCTCCATTGCTGCCAGACAATGTGTCTCTAGGGAATGCGGTACTCATTTTTTCTGAGAGGAAAACACAATGTTAACTCATACAACATAATAATTTTATGGTTTGAATGAAAAAAAATTGCTCCTGTCAAATTCAACTTATATTACAAGACTGAATAAAAATTTTATGTACTGGGTGAAGGAAAAATAGAGAAAAAAGTATCCTGAGTGGATGAGCTTAAATTATCTCTCATTTGAATGAGTTCATTTCCCAAAGAGAGTTTCATCAGGCTTTTTAATTAAGAACAAATTGTTCATCTAGAGTCAGTAATTTTCCAGTGACCTCTTCTTAACACTCCCATCTAAGGTGACAGAAATGACAATAGGACTTTCAAATTAAAAATGTCAAGCTCTTGCAGATATTGGGCCCTTCAGTTCAGTAACTGAGTCAGGGAAAGGAGGTGACTTGGGGGAAATAGTAACATTTTAGCCAAATTTCTCCCCTAAAATAAAACTCAGTGGTGTTAAAGAGGCCTTAAGTTTGGCAGAAATTGACACTAGAGATTGGATACATCCAGTAAAGTGTTTAAACAGGAAAATGTATGCAAATACACACACACACACACACACACACACACACACACACACACACACACAAGTATGTTTATGTAACATTGCCTCAACATGGAAAAAATTCAAAAGGATACTTCCAAAGTTGCTAATATGATGTTATTACAGCAGTAGTTGCAAGTGGGGTAGAGGGCAAGTAAGATGGGAAAAGGGAGAAGGAAGCAAAAGAAAAGAAAAAAAAAATAACAAAATACAAAGTATGAATGATAGGATAACTTTTATTTTTTATATAAATTTTTATGTGTGTACAAATCAAAATTTTAAGGGAAATATTATAGCAGGTGTTTTATGAGATACTAAAGCATTTGAGAACCCTGAGGAATAAATACTGTGTCAGGGACTGTAGGGGATGAGGCTCAAGAGCTGGGTAGAGACAGGAGTAAGGAAGGCTAAATGCAGAATGTAATGGAGCTTAGATTCCTTTGGAGGTCAAGGGAGAGCCACGGGGAAGTTGTAACTAGGAGGGTAACTGTTTTAAACTTGAGTGTTAGGTCATTTTTTGTGTGATTAGATAGGACATAGGAGGAGGGAACTAATGATCCTTAGTGATGAGTTCCTACACTAGGGCAGTGGTAATAGGATCAGTTCAAAGTACAGAAATTCAGAAAAAATAAGTGGTAGTGCCATCATTATCTTTACAAGTACTACTTTACATGTTCACTATGACTACACTATTACTATTACCATACCTTAAGCGCAACTATTTAATTAGCACTTACTGTGTACCAGGTGCTACATCTAAAACCATGTTTGTTATCTTAATTAACTATTACAGTAACCATGAAAGATGGGCACCTGGATGCCAAATACTGTACAGAGCATCATGTGAGGCATGAGAAAGTGACCTTAGCAAAGAGAAGAATCAAACAGAAACCAAAATTTTCAAGACAAACATGGCTTAAAAACCAAGCCATGATATGTAACAGAAGCTACTACACTCACATGATTTTGACACCAAATCATTCAGATCCAAATGTTCTCCAAAATGATCACAAACTATTTTGACAGTAAATCCCCACATGCATGCATTCCAAAGATAAGAGCCCACTTCTTCCAACAACTCATCTGCTTTACAAACCCTATCCCTGCCCAGAACATACTTACTAATTTACACCCTGAAATCACTCCATGACTAACTCTAGTTACTAATAACCTCTAATCATTACAGAAATTCAAATATAAACTACTATGAGGTATCACCTCACATCTATTAGGAAAACTATCAAAACAAAATAACAAGTATTGGAGAGCATATGGACAAACTGGAAAGCTTGTGTACTATTGGTGAGAGAGTAAAATGGTGCAACCACTATGGAAAATAGTATGATGGCTCCTCAAAAAACAAAACAAAAAAACACACACAAAAAAAATAGAATTATAATATGATCCAGAAACCCCAAGTCAAAAACTAAGTCTACATCAAAAAAAAATTGAGAGGAAGATCTTAAAGAGATAAATGTACACACATTTTCAAAGCAGCATTATTCAAAATAGCCAAAAGGTAGAAGCAACCCAACTGCCCATCTACAGACAAATGGATAAACAAAATGTAGTGTGTGTATGTGCGTGTGTGTATATATGTGGTAGAATACTATTCAGCCTTTAAAAGGAAGGAAACTCTGACTTGTGCTACAACACTGATGAATCTTGAGAACATTACTCCAGGTGAAATAAGATAGACGCAAAAAGACAAATATGGTATGATTCCACTTATATGAGGTGTCTAAAGTAGTCAAATTCGTAGAAGCAGAAAGTAGAGTGGTGGTTACCAACGACTTTCAGGGAGGGGAGGAGCAGTGAGTTAACAGAGAGTTTCAGTTTTGCAATATGAAAAAATCATGGACATCTGTTGCACATCAGTTTGAATATAATTAACAGTAGTGAACTGTACCTTTTAAAATTGTTGACGGGAACCTGGGTAGCTCAGTCGGTTAAACGCCGGACTCTTGATTTTGGCTCAAATCATGTTCCCAGGGTCCTGAGATCAAGCCCCACATTGAACTATGCACTGGCATGGAGCCCGCTTAGAATTCTGTCTCTCCTTTTCCCTTTGCCCCTCCGCACTCTCACACACATGTGCTCTCTCTCTCTCTCTTGCTCTCTCTTTCTTAAAAAAAATGGTTGAAATGGTAAATTTAATGTTATATGTTCTTTACCACAACTAAAAATTTAAAACAAAACCTTCTAAACTCCTTTCTGTGACCTCCTTCTTTGCAACTACTACTAGGACATATGAGATGGGACTCTCCCATACTCAACAAGTTTATAAATTCAGTTCTGTATGATCAGCAGCCTTCCCTCATGATTTCTGGGGGACTTAGTGTGCCATGTACACCCTGCAGGTCACAAGTCCACAAATACAGTGCTCAAGAACATGGGCTTTGAAGACAGACACATTACAGGCCCTTGAAGTTCTGGCATTCACTAGCTGTAAAATTTGGGGAAATGTATGAAACCTCTCTGATACTTCCTTCTTCACATGGGGACAGAATAAGAGTGCTTACTGCATAGGGTCATCGTGGGTATTAAGTATGATAATAAATGAAAGTCTGGCATAGTGCCTGGCACACAGTAAGATGGTGCTTAATAAATGTAGCTTCTGATAGTGCTCTGTGCCCATTGATACCATTCCTTCCACTACTCCATCATTCTGAGTGGAAAGTGGGAAGGATTCCTGCCCCCTCCATCTGATGCTTCCTTTCTGTTTATTTCCTAAACTACCATTTATTAAGCTCCTACCAAGTGCCAGGCCCTGGGCTAGGCATTGGGAGTGTGATACACAAGTGCTACATCATAAATGAGTTTCACCTCTGGTAGTGGAGTGAACATGCACTCAAATAATACACAAAAGTAAACTGGAAGTGTGAGGTGAAGTGCTGAGAGTGAAGGGAGCACAAAAACATCTACCGTCAGGGTTCCAAATTAAAACACAAGTTTTACATTTGTTACATATGTGCAATAACTAGTTCCAACATGTGAGAGCGCTGGTATATACTGGGCACTCAATAAATCTTAGCTTCCTTTTATTTTAAGATACTTAGAAGCTTTGTTCTGCTTCTTTCAATATGTTATTATCCATAAATCTACTAGAGTCACAAGTTATAATAGGAGGTAGAATATCCTACAAGAGAAAGTCAGTGACTAGAGTGTTGTAAATTTTTGTTCTAAAATTTCTGGAGGTCAGAATCCCAAGGGATAAGCAATGTAAAATTAAATAATATAAAATTAAAGAGGATAATGATATGTAAGCCTCTATTACTGTAATGGTATGTAATAAGAACTTAGCAAACTTGATTTTTATTTTCCTCACTTGCATTTGCTTTAGATGCTATACAAAACAATGTAAAATAAATTCTCAATATATCTTTGTCTTTGAAATCAATCAATCAATCAATCACTGTGTTACAGTGGTTTTAAAACCCCATCTGCAGGAAAGTTAGTAGTGGTTGTAATAATAATAATAATAATAATAATAATAATAATAATAATAATAAATTGTTTTATTGTGGGAGACTGAAAATAAGCTGGATAAAGGGTCTAAAGACAGAATCCATTAGCTTTGTTTCTTCTTCACAACACCTCTGCCCTTTTAAAAATAATTCCACCAGTTCAGATCCTTTTTGAGAAGAGGATCCAGAAACAGAGTACAATTACTCTTGAGGCTTTCCCTCTCTTTTCTCCCAAAAAAGAGGGAAAAAATTAAATCAACTTCCTATATGCATGGTACTAAATATTTTTACATCTAATATCCCATTCTCCTCATAGCATCTCTGCAAAATGAAACTAGTGTTCTCATTTTCCAAATGACAGACATGAGACTCAGAGATGTTCTACAACCTGCCTTGAATCACACAGCTGGTAAGATTCCAGGTCTGTGTGACCAGCAATCTGGTGTTAGTTCCAATTTCTTACCCTGGCAGGAGCTGTGACAGCTCCTTAACTGTTTTATTATTCTCAAATTATCCAGAAGGATGCCAGATCCAAGTATAACTTTTTCTGGAGATACTTAAAAATTGGAAAGCTGCAACAGGTACTGATCTGAATAATCTTGACTTTGAAAGCTTCTCAAGTTGTTGTAACTAAACAGATCACAAAAGAAAAGCTATCATAAATATTGCAGCAAGTTAAACTTTCTTTGGAGAAAGTTTCTGAATTCCATGTCTATGAATATCAAAGAAATAAGAATTGCAAGTGGGTATCCATATAATGCTGTGTTAACATTCACTGCTCATTCTCCCTCCTGCTTCAATGGTGGAAAAGATTAATATATCATTCAGTTAATACAAAGTGTAATTTATTTCCAGAGTGCTATGTTTCCTTTATAGCATCAAATCTGGCAGCTCTACACAAGTGCTGTTCTGTCAAGTGGAATAACGCTTTCAATGAACTTGTCTCTGGAATATCAAATGTGTAATCTGCTGCACAACACGCAATCCTACTGCTCAAGCCCTCATCATCTAGTCTACTGGCTTCCACATAAAAAAAAAAAAAAAAACACTCCAAGGCCCTGACCTCAATAAGATGCAAACCAGCCACCAGAATCTACAAGATTAGTTCTAGTTTGTTCAAGTCCCATTCTGCAATTCTGCTTCTGTAACCACTGAGCATAAAGAGGGTAGGAATATTTCACAAACTCTAAAGTACTCTGGCCCTGGACAGACAATACTCTACAGAACAATGAGATTTATATTGCTTCTCCCAAGAAGACTGCATTCCCATGGAATCCTAATACCCTCTCCTGGGACCCTCATTGGGTAATGCTTAGATGCTCCAAAACCTACACCTTGGCCAGCAACTAGGTTTTGCCGTTCTGTCATACTGCCCCAGTTCTTTAACAGAATTTTATCCAGCTAGACATCATGCTTCTAAGAAACAACAAAGGCAACTCAAAAATATCTACTTTGCTAGTAACAATGAGCCCAGACCCTTTCCTTCCATGAATTCATTCCTGGGCTGTTCTTTTCTGATCTTTTTCCCCTTTAGCTACCACGAGACCTCAAGATTTACTTGTGGCTCCCAGAACATGAACTTTGTGTTTCTGTCTCATCTCTCCCAGTGTAAACTCAGGTTCACCTAAGGACTGTGTGAATTTGGCTTATCCAATTCATTTAACAAAAAGAATACTTATATGTGCCAGCATTATTCTAGGTGCAAAGAATAACAAAGAAAGTTATATAAAGTGATAGATGCTAAAAAGAAAAACTAAATCAAGAAAGTAGATGGGGAAGGATAACTCAAATGCAAACAGGGTCATCAAAGAAGGCCTCACTTTGGAAGTGATATTTTAGCAAAGACCTAAATGAAATGAAGGAGAAGGCTGCTAGTTGAGCTGCCTCAGGTAAGAGTAACCTGCCAGATGTAACAGTCATGGAGAACATGAATGATAGAGTCAAGTGGGTCTATCTCTTGCTATTTAAGAAAGGATCAACATATTGCTTATTACTTATTTTCTCTGAGCCTCAATGTTTTCAACTATAAAAATCTGAAAGGAGTTTTTAGTTTCAGTGAGATAATATACATAAAACTCAAGTCACTTCATTGCAGCTCCATCAATGTTGTTTAAATAGATAAATGATATATAAGTAGACAGAGAGATGGGCAGATTGACAAGAGAATATGGTAAAGTAGGATAGGATTAGATAGGACAGAAGAAGATGCAACAGGGCAGGATAGCTCAAGATGGCCACATGGGTAGTTAGAGAGATAATATCCATCTAGACCCAGAGAATTCAACCTTACTACTTAGCCCCCACTTAACTGGGGCACCTAGCTACACAATCCATCACGAAGTCTCCTGATTTGTGTCCTAGACATAGCTCTAACACTAAAAATTAGTGTGACTTTGGCTAACTCATCCAGTACTTTTGAGTTTTATGTTCCCATCATTTAAAGAGACCAAAGCACACTAAATAATTGTTATGGCTTCTTCAGGTCTGTTACTATATGTTCCAATAACGCCCAAAATTTATTTTTATGGGCTTTACCACAGTTAAATAAAGGAGTGATATTTACACAAAGGGATATAGGTTTTGTCATTTCTTAAAAATAGCAAGAAACAGTCTCCAGAATATATCATGTTAGGCCACAAAACAAATCTCAATAAATTCAAAAAAGACTAAAATAACATTATGCATCTTTTCCAACCACAACGATATGAAACTAGAAGTCAATCCAAGAAAAAATTTGGACAGAACACAAATACATGGTGGCTAAATAACATACTACTAAAAAATGAAAGGGTCAACCAAAAAATCAAAAAGTAAATAAAAAAATACATGGAGACAAATGAAAATGAAAACATAATAGTCCAAAATCTTTGGGATGCAGCAAAAGCTGTTTGTTCTAAGAGGGAAGATTATTGCAATAGAGGACTCCATCACAAAATAAAAAAAAAATCTCAAATAAACAAACTTTGTATATATCTAAAGAAGCTAGAAAAAGAAGAACAAACAAATCCCAAAGCCAATAGAAGTAAGGAAATAATAAAGATTAGAGCAGAAATGACTAAATTAAACAAAAGAACAGTTCAATGAAACCAGGAGCTGGTTCTTGGAAAAAATAAAATAAAATTGATAACCATTTAGCCAGACCCAACAAAGAGAGAGAAAGGACTCAAATAAATAAAATCAGAAATGGAGGAGAAATAAGACAAGGTCCAAAGCATGGCAGAGAAGGCTGAAAAGAGTGTGAAGATTGCTCCTGGAGCAGTTGTGTATATAGAAAGTGAAATTTGGGGCGATATTACTATAGGATCTAGGACAGTGATTCACTCTAAAGCATGGATTATTGCAGAAGCTTGGCCAAGAGTGATCGGTGAAGGTAATTTAAAAGAAGAACAAGTGTGCAACTACATGGATGGAACTAGAGGGCATTATGCTAAGCAAAACTAGAGAAAAGACAAATCTATGACTTCACTCATATGAGAACTTTAAGAGACAAAACATGTACATAAGGGAAGTGAAGCAAAAATAATATAAAAACAGGGAGGGGGACAAAAATATAAGAGACTCTTAAATATGGAGAACAAACAGAGGGTTACTGGAGGGGTTGTGGGAGGAGGGATGAGCTAAATGGGTAAGGGACATTAAGGAATCTACTCCTGAAATCATTGTTGCACTATACGCTAACTAACTTGGATGTAAATTAAAAAAATAAATTGAACAATACTGTATTATAAAACTAAATAAAGATAAATAAATAAATAAATAAACTAACTAAAACATAAAAGAAGAACAGGTGCTTATCATAAATGCTTACCCTAATAATATCACCCTTGATGCTTGAAGATCCAAAGCCGAAACCTATGATCGATGGCAACAATAATGTGTTTGACGTTGGCTGTTATTTCCAAACCATGAAAATGGGACACAATGCAATTGAATCAAAAGCATATGTGGGCAGAAACATAATATTGACAAGTAGTTGCATCATTGGGGCTTGCTGCAACCTGAATACATTTGAGGTCATCCCTGAGAATACAATGATCTACGGTACAGACTGCCTTTGTCAGGTGCAGACTAACCGACCACAGCCCCAGACACTACAGCTGGATTTTCTGATGAAAATCCTGCCCAAATACCACAACCTAAAGAAGACTATGAAAGGAAGCTCAACTCCAGTTAAGAACTAAGAACAACATATGACGTCAAGATAACAGTTTGTTATATTTTTGAAAGGGCCACAGTGTTTATGCACTCTTACCAATTCACAGAATAATATATGTTGACTTTATTTTGTAAAATTGAGTCAGAGAGGAAAGTAATGGATTTTCCTTGTAACTGTCCTATATAATTTATATAAAATGCATTATTTTCTTCTATCCTTATTGCTTTCCTGAGAATTTACAGATTTGGTTCAATTTTCTTTTGTCATATAAAATGTTGGCTATGATTTTGGTTGTATAAAAGACTCCCTGTGATAAGAAAGGGCATATTATTATGTATTTCTATTCTAGCATAAACTATACTAAATAAAAATGCTAATGACAAAAAATAGAAATAAAAACCAACACCACAGAAATACAAAGGATTATAAGAGAATACTATGAAAAATTATATGCTCATCAATTGGACGACGTAGAAGAAATGGATACATTCCTAGAAACATATAACCTCCCAAAACTGAGTCAGGGAGAAACAGAAAATTTGAGCATACCAGTTACTAGCGATGAGATTGAATTGGTAATCAAACAACTTCCAACAAACAAAATCCAGGACCAGATGGCTTCACAGGTAAATTCTACCAAATATTTAAAGAAGAGTTAATGCCCATCCTTCTCAAACTATTCCAAAAGATAGAAGATGAAGGAAAGTTTCCAAATTCATTCTATGAGGCCAACATTACCCTGACATCAAAACCAAAGACACTAAAAAACAGGCCGGTATCTCTGATGAACACAGTTGCAAAATTTCTCAGCAAAATATTAGTAAACTGAATACAAAAATACATTTTAAAAAACCATTCACTAAGATTAAGTCTGATTTATTCCAGGGATGCAGGTGTGAATCAATATTTACAAATCACTCAATGTGATACATCACATCAAGAGAAAGGATAAAAATCATAGATCATCCCAAGGTCCCAGGCTGGCTCAGTCGGTTAAGTGTCCAACTCTTGATTTTGGCTCAAGACATGATCTCACAGTCGGGATCATCTCAATAGATACAGAAAAAGAATTTGACAAATACAACATGCATTCATAATAAAAGCCCTCAACAAAGTAGGTTTGGAGAAAACATATCTCAACCTAATAAAGGCCATGTATGAAAATCTACAGCTATCATCATCCTCAATGGGGAAAAACTGAGAGCTTTTTCTCTAAGATCAGCAATAAGACAAGGATGTCCACTCTCACCATTTTTATTCAACATGTTACTGGAAATCCTAGCCAAAGCAATCAGAAAAATAAAAGGAAATAAAAGGCATACAAATTGGTAAGGAAGATTAAAATTTCCACTATTTGCAGATGACATGACACTATATTTGGAAAACCCTAAAGACTCCACCAAAAAACTATTAGAACTGACATATGAATTCAGTTAAATGCAGGATACAAAACTAGACAACAATATGCAAAAGAATGAAACTGGACCACCTTCTTACACCATACACAAAAATAAATTCAAAAGGGACTAAAGACCTAAATGTGAGACCTGAAGCCATAAAATTCCTAAAAGAAAATATAGGCAATAATCTGTTGCACACCAGCCTTAGTACTGTATTTGTGGATATGCCTCCTAAGGCAAGGGAAACAAAAGCAAAATTGAACCACTGGAACTACACCAAAATAAAACACTTTTGCACAGTGAAGGAAATCAGCAACAAAACAAAAAGGTAACCCCCTCAATGGGAGGAGACATTTGCAAATGAGATATCTGATAAGGGGTTAATACCCAAAATATATAAAGAACTTATACAATTCAACACACACACAAAACAAATAATCCAATTTAAAAGTGGGCAGAAGACAAACGAACAAAGAAAAAAATAGGTGAAGAAATGGACTCTTAAATGCAGAAAACAAGCTGGTGGCTGCCAGAAGCTAGATGGGTGTGGGAATGGGTGAAATCAAGGGGATTAGGAGCACACTGATCTTGCTCAGCACTGAGTAATGCATAGAATTGTTGAATCATTATGTGGTACAGCTGAAACTAATATACTATTATATATAAATTATACTTCAATTAGGGGCTCCTGGGCATCTCAGTCAGTTGAAGGTCTGGCTCTTGACTTAAGCTCAGGTCATGATCCCAGGGTCATGGGATCAAGCCCTGCATCAGGCTCTGTGCTGAGTGTGTAGCCTGCTTAAGATTCTCTCTCTTCATGAATAGACACTTTTCCAAAGAAGGGATCTAGATGGCTAACAGACACATGGAAAAAATGCTCAACATCACTCATCATCAGGAAAATACAAATCAAAACCACAATGAGATACCATCTCACACCAGTCAGAATGGCTAAAATGAACAACTCAGGCAACAAAAGATGTTGGCGAGGATTCAGAGAGGATCTCTTTTTCACTGCTGGTGGGAATGCATACTGGTGCAGCCACTCCGGAAAACAGTATGGAAGTTCCTCAAAAAATTACAAATAGAACTACCCTACGATCCAGCAATTGCACTGCTAGGTATTCATCCAAGTGATACAGTGGCACATGCACATGTTTCGAAGGGGCATATGCACCCCAATGTTTATAGAAGCACTATCAACAATAGCCCAAGTATGGGAAGAGCCCAAATGTCCATTAACAGATGAATGGATAAAGAATATCTGGTATATACACACAATGGGGTTTTACTCAGCAATCAAAAAGAATGAAATCTTGCCATTTGCAACCAAGTGGATGGAACTGGAGGGTATTATGCTAAGTGAAATTAGTCAGTCAGAGAAAGACAAAAATCATATGACTTCACTCATATGAGGACTTTGAGAGACAAAACAGATGAACATAAAGCAAGGGAAACAAAAATAATATAAAAACAGGGAGGGTGACAAAATAAAAGAGACTCATAAATATGTAGAACAAACTGAGGGTTGCTGGAGGGGTTGTGGGAGGGGGGATGGGCTAAATGGGTAAGGGGCATTAAGGAATCTACTGAAATCATTGCTTCACTATATACTAACTAATTTGGATGTAAATTTTTAAAAATAAAAAATAAAGCTAAATCAAAAAAACAAACAAACAAACAAACAAAAAACACCAAGTGTAAATAATACTTCTGGAACCAGAGAGCTGTGCTTTATAAAGTAGTAGAAAGCTGAATATAGTACGCATTCCATGTGTTTTATCCCAATAAAATACAATGGTTAGCTACAAAAAAAAAAAAAAAAAAAAAGAACAAAACTAATGAGCCGAAGACAAACATTATTTAAATTGTTAACCTGTGTGTTTATTTGTTGTAAATTGGGGGAATTAAGATTCAGACTTTAAAAAGAGCAAGTATGGAAACAATATACTGTAATGGAGACTCTTAATTTTATGTCAAAAGCAAGAATGCAAAATTGTATCTGTGCAATAGTTCCAACTATAGAGAACTTAATGTAAGTAAGGGTGCACGCACATGTGCACACGCGCACGCACACACACTCACACACACACACACACACACACACACACACCATCATCAGAAAATATAAATTCTTGCATTTTTTAGACACCTTTAATTGGCAATGTTATGACTGAGATCTAAATAAAAATTTGTCACTTAAAAAAAAGAATGAAATTTTGCCATTTGCAACAAATGGATGGAACTAGATGGTATTATGTTAAATGAAATCAGTCAGTCAGTGAAACACAAATATCATATGACTTCACTCATATGTGGAATTTAATATACAAAACTGATAAACATAAGAGCGGGGAGGCAAAAATAATATAAAAACAGGGAGGGGGACAAAACATAAGAGACTCTATAATGTAGAGAACAAACAGGGTTGCTGGAGGGTTGTGTAGGGGGAAGGGGTGGGCTAAATGTGGGAAGGGCATTAAGGAAGACACTTGTTGGGATGAGCACTGGTGTTATACATAGGAGACGAATCACTGGAATCTACTCCTGAAATCGTTACTGCATTATATGCCAACTAAGTTGGATGTAAATTTAAAATTTTGAAAAATTTAAAAAAATATTCTCTCTCTCCTTCTGCCTCTCTCCCCCACTCTCTCTCTCTAAAAAATTAAAAATATAAATAAATAAACAAAACTTCAATTAGAATAAAAACAGTGAGCTCTTTAACATTTATTGAGCAACAACTATATACACAGCTTCCTCATAAGGAATAGGAAGAGTCACAACAAAGAAACATACGACAGTGAAAACAGAAATTAAAATTTTTAAAAACAGAAATGTATGGTCCAAGACCTGAAAGACATTATTTAAAATGTATAGTAATCTTGACCTCTTGAACTTATCAAGTTCAGCATTTAAAAATAACTTCTATATAAATTTTCCATATTACTACAAGTGTAAATTTATCTTAATTTCAAGCTTTTAAAGTCTGTGCCAGGCAATAAAAATTAATGCAATTTGATTCCAATATTATCTAATAATCACAATAACTTTTTCAATAAATATACAAAATATTAAATGAATGAATATGAAAATATGCAAGCCTATTTCCTTGACCTTCATGATATAACATACTGTTATTTATAAACTGATGACCATTCATTCATTTGGGAGCAATTACTGGAGACTAACATGTACCAAGCACAGTGTCTTCATGCAGAGAACACAAATATGTCAAGGCCTTTGCCTTGGAAAAGCACAATTTAGTGGGAAAGACAGAGAAAAAAAATGCTAGAGTACTGAATAATAAATTCATAATCAATGTGAATACATGATATAAGTGTACCATAATAGAAAGATAGATTAATGACCCCTTGGGTAATCAAAGGTTTCACAGGAGAAATACATTCAAGGAGTTTTAAAGAAAGGAAGACAATTTTTTCAACAAATATATATCATGCTCATAATCAGAAAAAAAGTGATAAAGAGTAATTATATCAAGGTGATTAGACTTTAGGTAATTATTTTTCTCTCTGGCCTTTTATTTTTTTGGATTGTGTCCAAATTGTGTTTTATAACTCTAATCAGAAAGTGATGCAATATTAATATTGCAAAATGAACTATGTGCTGTTTATGGTTAAGGTCCTTAAGTTTTATCATTAAAGCTAGAGCTAACTTTTCTCTAATTTATCAAAAGTGACAGTAATCTGGTGACAAAAAGGTAAAAATTTAATCTTTAGTTTCCCGGCAAGGAAATAATATAGTCAACATTTACTATGTAGAACGCCATCCAGGAACACTGAAGAAACCCAGACAGCAACACTACTTGAACAACAGACAGACTTCATGCTTAGACTTTAAATCTAAGTCATTCCTACCCCCACATCACTTCTGCATCTTCCATAGCCCAGGCACATTATACCACTTGCCATCTGTGAGTAGAGCATGCTGATTGGGCTCATACACTTGCCCTTCTTTGACTATTTGCCAGACTTCTACACATGATTCAAGACTTACCTTCCACAATTTCTTCTGTAATGCCTCCCCATATAAAATGAAAACTAAGAATGAGATTTATATGTCAGGTTTTTTTTTTTCCAAAAAGAGAATCAAAGGTTCTTAAGAAAGAGCTTTTCTAGGTGTGAGGCCTCTTCAGTCCAGGCCCTCCTTGTCTTTTAAGCCTGTTGGCCATGTTAGTCCTGCAGCTCTGCCCCTCAATGATCCTTCCTAAATATACTGTGTTGTTCATCTCTTGGCTTCCTCGCTTTCAAATATGAGTAAGATACACTCATCCTTTGGTCTGGCCTCACGGATCCCTTAGATATCTAGACTCCCAAAAAAAACAGAGGCACTGGGAACTTTAAATCAAGAATATCACATGTGTCTAGTCATGTTAACATTATCATACTGACCAGAAGCTTTGTCTGACTAGTGAGTAATTAAGACTGATTTTAATTCATGCCCTGTTATATAGGTCCTCAATAAAAAAAAATGGAAAACTATAGTTATTACTCAATAAATATAATATGGGAAAAAATATCTTCAAGATATATTCAACAAATTTTATTGAATTCTTACTACATGCCAGGCATTATACTTCATCAAGCTTGTGTTCTAGGGCAGGATACAGAGCAAGTACTTCCAGATAAAGTGATAAACTACTGCATAAAGAACTGCCTTTGGTATGAAAAATGAATACTCCATGTATTCTGGAGAAACTCTTTAGGGTTTAATTAATAGATGCCATTTTGATAATACCAGGGTTGGCTGAACCCTACTCCCCTAGGCTCGCAAGGCCACCTTTGCATTTCTCCCTATGAACACAATTCTTATCACTTAGAAATTATCTATTTATATTTCTATCTCTCTAAATAATGTGGGTTTCTCAAGAACAGAAGTCATATTTCATATCACTTTTTAAGAGTTTAACATAGATTTAATCATCTAGCAATGTGCCATAAAAGCAAATACAAAATGACTATAAACCATCAGAATCATTTACAATAGTAAAATCATGTTTCAGGCTCTACAAAATGCCCATAAACCTTTACACATATTGATTAAAAATGCACCCTCAATAGACTGTGAAGGAAACATATAACACCAAAAAAATTTGGCAAATTTTGACCTAAATTATCAGAGATGAGTAGAGATGAAAGTTCTCTGGTCAATTCTCTTTGGGCTCCCTCTCTCACACCAGCTTCTAAACTGGAATATGGCTGCCTACAAAAACTGATATGATAATGCACAAGGAATAAAAAGGCCTGCAATATAAATGGGGTGATTCTTCCTGTACCTAGAAATTCATATTAATTTCAAAATTGGCATATTATTCAAGTAGAATTCAAAGTTTGCCTACATTTTGAAGATAAACTGGAAACTTCAAAATAAATTTCATGTATTCATAGGATGAAATCTGAATCTTGGAGGCAGGAAATAGGGAAGAGCCTCACTATGCTCTGCCATGGAGGGAACTCTAGTGAAAAAGCTTAAGACCCTCTCATCGATATCAATCCCTTATTTGAGAAAGCAGGCATACTATTTTATTATACCACAAATGATAACTATCTAATAAAATTATGCCAGCTGTAATAATATGAATTAAGCTTTTCAAAAACAACTTTCTTTTTTAGAATATGGAAAAAGCTTTTAAGAGATTATTTGGGATAAATGAGTTCTATGAAAAGGGAAATAAAAATAAATAACCAAGCTAATTGGTTTCTTCTTTCTGCCTTGATAAATTTAAAAGGAAACAGCATTCAGAATAAAATTCTGAATTTTAGTTGTCAAGTTCTCAAGTATTTGAAGACCTAACAAGAATATAATGGCAAAATTTTGTAAAAAAGTCTCAAGTCTTTTCATTTTTATCATATATACTTTTCTTTCCTATTTCATTCTACATCCTAAATAATGTAAGAGAAACCTGAGTAAAAAAGTCCACCCAAAAATTATGTAGACAGATGTGTGAACAGTGAGAAAAACTATCATTGTCTTTGCCTTAGTGACAAAGGTAAAATATGCATGAATTATGTACAAGCTTAAACTAAAAGCTCTCAAAATATTTAAAAACTTTTAAATACTTAAAATTTTTAACCTACTTTTCCTCAATTTTCAATTGACAAATAATTTAGCACTATAGAAAAAAATATAAGAAAAAGAAAGTAAAAATTCTGACAAAAACAACGGCAATTGACCAAAAAAGTGTCAACCCAAGACAACACTGACCATGCTCTAATAATAAAGTTTCCTTCTCCAACATTTCAAAGAATCAGTGTTCTCTCCAGGTATATATGACCAGTCATGTCTAACATGGTGGCCTAATGTGCCAGCAAAAATTCTTACAAGGCCACTGTTTTAGGATTGTCAGTGCAAAGTAAGGCCTGCCAATTAAAGTCTAAAACTACTGTGATTAAAGGATATTGATATTTAAAAATTAAAGTCATTTTCCATCACAATGGAAAAAAATCCTATTTTTATCATTTTGCAAGGAACTAAGAATATAATTAGTTGACCAAGAGACTATGGTCATCCCTTCGAGTCTCTCTAATATAATTTTTTTATGTTCTTTTCAGAATTATGTTTGTCAACTTATTTCCTCACTAGTGCTTCTTCCCAACATCACTGTCTACCTGGAGAACTCAGCAAACCTCTTCTATCTGTTCAACCACACCCAGTATTACTTATGTTATTTGTGGAGACTACCAATTAAATCAGTAATGATAGATTAATCAAATCAAATACAGTCCTATGGTAGAACTGGAGTATAAATTATATTTCTCATAAGATTTCTTTTTCAACAGAATTTTATATTATTAGTAATAGCTCACATTAATATATGATGCTGTGCTTATGGTTGGAGTGGGTTGGAGAATAAAAAAGTTGTTACACTGAAAAAAAGGATCATGTGGAAAATGGTATATTATTTAAAGAGCTCTTATGGCAAAAAGTTATTATTGAGGAATTCAGTATTTTTTCCACCCCATTTCTGACCACATTTGTTTCTAGCATTATTCAGTTGCTGACATCTTGATTCTTCTCATGTCCATTGGTACAAAGTATCAACAATACCCCCCTCCTTCCTTAGTTTGGCTCTGATTTCTAACTCTGGTTGATAATTTTACCTCTCTACCTAACACTTCACATAACAGAGCTGGTCCTAGTATGAATGCTCACTTTTGAATCCCATTCTTCCTTCAAGATAACTCAAATATTACATCCTCTTTGAACTTTTTTAAATAACTAGTCATGTCTCAGATATACACACCTTCCCAGACACAAGCACAACCTTAATATTCACAAAGAATTTTGTGGATATCCTAAATTGCCTCATTTTGTTTATGTGGCAGTCTCCATACGCTAGGATCTCCTTGAGTCTAAAAACCATATCTTGTTCATTCTATATCTTCAAAGCTTTATACACAACTTCATTGAGATTTACTAAGTGCTTTGCATATGTTCACATATTAAGCCAGATGCTAGAAATAAAAATAGCAAAAATAGGCATGATTCTCTGCCTTCATGAAGTTTATAGTCTCTTAGGAGAGAGAAATTATTCAGAAACTCAAAAATTGATTATAAATTTGTAACCATAGGCTTCTATACTTCTATAGTTCCTATGCACCTATAATTGAAAAATCATGCTTCAGCAGGGTGACCTCTCCTGAGGAACAGACATGTGTACAGAACTCAGAAAGATGAATTAATCAGGCACACAGATGAGAAATGAGCATTCCAAGTGGAAAGGGCACAATGAGCAAAGAATACGTAGCAAGAGAGAAAACAGTGAATATGAGGGACTGAAAGAAGGCCAAGATGGCTGGCATGCTGAGTGTGAGGATGAAGGCAGTACAAACTGAGCCTGGAGATGTACGTAAGGATCAGATTTTGCAAGACCTTGTAAATATGGAAGGATTTTTGTCATTATTCAAAGAAATTTGTGAAGCCAATGAAGTTGGAAGTGACAGGATAACGTGATTAGATCTGTGCTTTCACACATCTTTGTGGGTACAAAGAACAAAAAGGATGAAGGTGAAGTATATGCATTAGACCAGTAACAAAATTCTTACAGTAGTCCAGGTGAATGTTAATTTGGAATTAGAATGGGTCATTGGTGGTAGGGATAAGAGAAATTTGTATACAATTCAAAGAGTCTTAGAAGAAAAATCCAGTAAGACTGTATAATAGACTGGAGGTGGAGGTTGATGCATATGGAGATGTCAAGGATGATCCTGTTTTTTGGGGTTTTTTTTCTGCAACTGAGGTTAGCACTGCTATTATCTGTCATAGAGAATAACAGAAAAGGACTAAGTTTGAAGGAGAATCATGAGTTTGCTTTTGGACGTGTTGACTTTGAGGTACTTTGGGGATATAGAAGACTTGAAAGCAAATGGACAATGTATTATAAGGATCTAGAATTCAAATGGATAATCTCAGCTGTAAATATAAATTTACCTATCACCTGAAAACAGCGATTAAAACTGTGACTGTGAATGAAATAGCCTGTAGAAAAAGTATAGAATGATGAGAGTAATAAGCCTAGGGCTGAAACTTGAGGGACTCTAGCACGCTGGACAGAAAGGATTAGAATACAGAGAGAAAGAGAGAGAGTGAAAAGTCAAGGAGGTAGGGAGAAAAGAAAGAGACTTCCATGTTAAAATAAAAGGTCAAGAGAGGACATTTCAGGAAGGAAGATTTAGCCAACAATGTTGAGACTGCTGAGACTTTAACTAAGATGAGGATTGGCGATGGTGCACTGGGATTTTTTAGAATATCTAAAATGCAACATAACATGCTAATTAAAGACTCAGAAGCCGGAATGTCAGGTATCAAATCCAAGTTCTACCATTCACCACCTATGTGATGTCAGGAAAAACCATTAATCTCCCTATACCTCAGTTTCTTTATCTATAAAATGGGAATAATAATAATATTTATTCTAGAGGGTGTTATAAGGATGTAGTGAGTTAATTACATAAATTATTTAAGACAGTGCCTTTCACACAGTAAGAACCATGTTGGCCATTGTTATTGCTAATAAGAAGAAGCTAGTTCGTAGATGAGGTTGAATACAAATAAAAGAAAAACAGTAACAAGATTTTGAGAAGTAGAGGGAGTGGAATGCAAAGCATAAGTAGGGGGACTAGCCTAAACTAGGAATACTATTAGTCTCCCTATTACAAAAGAAATGAAGAATGATGGGATACATGCAGATATATGAAGGTCTGAACCTTGTATTGAAAAATAAGACAGCTCCACTCTGATAACCGAAATACTTTTCTATTACAAATGGGAGCTAAAATCATCTGCTGAGAGTGTGGGCAGAGGAGTGTTTAAAATATTTATTATGGGGAGAAGAGTCAGTTGACAAAAGAAAGAAAAAACATAATACAGTTGCCATGGAATACCAAGGGCCATTTGGCGAGATTGGTGAACTTAAATTTATCAAGGAATAGGGGTGCCTGGGTGGCGCAGTCGGTTGAGCGTCCGACTTCAGCCAGGTCGCGATCTCGCGGTCCGTGAGTTCGAGCCCCGCGTCGGGCTCTGGGCTGATGGCTCAGAGCCTGGAGCCTGTTTCCGATTCTGTGTCTCCCTCTCTCTCTGCCCCTCCCCCGTTCATGCTCTGTCTCTCTCTGTCTCAAAAATAAATAAACGTTGAAAAAAAAAATTAAAAAAAAAAAAATTTATCAAGGAATAAATCTGTATCTAGTGGGAATCTCTCTAGGAGCATTAACTGCTCAGAAGTAGGCATGGAGAAAACAAATGATTGGGTTTATTGAGTTCACTCAGGGATGGTATTCCACCAGAGAACAGTGATAAAATATAGCACAGAGAGGAAATGTAGGTCATTACCAAAAGTGTTATTTCAATAATGACATCACGGGCTGAATGAGAAGAAAAATTCATAAAGGAAAGGTTTTATGGTTGAGTGAAGGCAGAACAGTCAGTGGAATCAAGGTCTTTCTGTAGTTGAAAATGGATACAAGGTGAGGAGGTGAGACTAGAAAAGATAAGCTTGTGGTGAAAAAGTGGGAATTTTGAATTAGTGAGAGTTGTTGTTAAGCAATTACAGGCAATAGCAAAGACCAAATTATCACCTTACCACCATGGGAGTGAATGTCTAAAGCAGAGTAAACTGAAGATGAGAAGGTGAAGACAGGTCACCTGTACATATTAAGTCACTGACAATGGTGTTGGCCTTGTGCCAAAGATGTGAAAATGAGGAAGTGACTATACTCTGGTTTATATCTATGAGAGGAACAGTTTTGCTTCTACTGAATTTTACTACATTTGAAATATGACCCAAATAATGGTTTTAACACTGAAAAAAGTTGAGAATATAATTTTGAAATTTCTAACATTACATGTACATATACCCTGTGACAAAAATATATTTTTTAAAATCATTATTAATCTGTTTTCAAGAGGAGAAAACTGGAGGTTGGGTAACTTGCCCAAAGGACAAATATTCTAAATGACAGAAGTTATAGTCATGTACAAATCTGACTGTAAACTAGATGGCCTCTAGAAACAACGGTACATGTATAGCTCCTTTAGTTCAACATTAGACTTACTCTGAACAATTGATGAATATGGCCCCCACATTTTGTGTGATGCTTACAAAAAGCATACAGAGCAGGAATATCAAGTCCCTTCTAAATTTGATGCTCCATCATTTGAATGACATGTCTTTTGAGATGAATAAGTATAATAAGCTTGACCAATCCCCATGGTCCTAGAAAGATCTAGGCACAGAAATTTCCCGAGGTCCTCAAAAATACAATTGATAATGCCTCAATGAAACATTCTCAGAAATAGAGTAAATGTCATAGAAGTTTGTATGCCACTTAATTTTCTGGTTATTATTTGTCATTATAGACTACAGAGTTTAAGTCTTCATTGGACTATTTTCAAAACCATAAGTTGAAAGAGAAGAAATTTGATCTTGGTCCATTGAAGAAAATGATTCTATACCCAGAATTAGATTCCCTACTTTGCATAAATCCTATTTTGTAGGAGTTAATTATCCATAAAAAGAAATGAGTAGCTTCAGTCCTGTTTTAAAGCTTGATATACCCTCACCAGGACTGAAAACTGAAAAGATCAATCTTTCAACAAATGGGAAGTTGTCTTCAAGCCATAAAAGATGTTTTGTATCTCAGAGAAGCATAAGAGAAAATGGATTAAAAAAAAAAGTGATTGGAAAGTCACAGCAAACTGTCACTTGCCCCATAGTTTTCTGGGTCATGCTCTCATAGACAAAAAGAATTTTTGGTCTTTTCCATCAATCTTGAGATTCTAAAGGTTTGAAAGTTACCGTGGTTCATTTTCAATCAAGCTCTTTATAGTGAGAAAATATTGTAGATATTTGTTGTTTCTTGGTGACCAAGAATCCATTCAAACTGATTCATATTTGGGGATTCCATTTTCCATTATTAGACCACATGCTTCAGAAAGAGTCTCCAGGATCCAGGATCAGATGATGAGGCCTAGTCTGCTATCCTGTACCCAGTCATTACCTGAGGGATAAACATGTGACTTGAGCCAAATGAATCAGGATAAATAGAGCTGATCCTGGGTATTCCACTTGAGTGACAGAGAAAAGGCATTTGTACTTTCCTTTTGAATTTCAAACTATGTAGGTTGGAGCTATCTTAAAAACATAATGGGTGGGGAGGAGTTAAGATGGTGGAGAAGTGGGATTTACCTTGTTCCTCAAACACAGCTGTATTTAGGTCAGAACACTTGGAATACCCAGGAAATCAGTCTGCAGAGTGGCAGAAAAATCTCCACAGGTGGATAGAGATAGCTTGGAGGGACAGAGGTTCATGCATTCGAATTAAGAGAGAGAAAATGGTTGCATAGCCTGGAGGGAAGGGAATTCCTTCTGTGGAGAGACAAAAGTGAGAGAAAAAGAGGCTGTTCAAGGGCAGTATTATGTTAGGACAAGAGAAAACACCTCTCCGGACCATGAACTGGGGAACAAGAAATACAGAGAGTACAGGCTTCTACTTTGCCAACAGCCTTAAGAGCTAGAGATCAGAGATTTCAGGAGCGAGTGACTTTCTTCAGACTGGAGCCGCCACTGTATTCACACACCTCGGGGGGAGGGGAGTCAGCTCCAGGCACAGTAGCCATCTCGAGGTATTCTTAGAGAAAACAGTCCCTTACCTTGAGTACTGTGAGAAGAGGGTATATTGTGTCCCCAAGAAAAAAATACCCTATGGGCGCCAGTCAGAAACCCTTTCTGGGCTGAGAAGAGTGATGCTACCCCAGAACTGGATCTAGGCAGTATGGGATCCTTTAAAACATTGGGTTCTGAATCCCAGACAAACGCCTAAGAGGCATGGAGACTGTGGAGCAGGACAAGCTAACCACCCATGCTGCTCTGTAAGGGCTGCGTGAAAAGCGTGGTTTGTGACACCTGGTCCAGGGAGAAGAGACTGGGGTGTCTTTCCTCCACATCACTAACAGGATGGGGCTTCAGGAACAGCTCAGCAGCCCTCATGAGAGGCAGGACCTGCTTACACCAAACCCCCACCCCTCTGTGCCTGGCAACCGCTTATCTACTAAAGCAGGACTGACTGAATGAACCAGATGGCCTCTCCTCCAGACCAGTATAGCCACTGGTCTCAGATACCAAAAGACAAGTGTCCTACAGTTTTGTATGTTAGTCTGTTACTTTTTTTTTCTCTTTTCTTTTCTTTTCTTTCCTTCTCTTTTCCCTTCTTTTCCTTTGTACCCTCTGTTTTTTCTTTCCCCCCCTTTGGAATTGGATATATATACATATATATACACACTCTTTTTTCCCTTTATTTCTCTGTTTTGTTTATTTGTTTAATCGGGCATTTTAATTCTATTCTTTTTATACCTTTTCTGTATCTTCTTTTTTCTTCTCTTTCTGGATTAAGCCTTATAGTTTCTTTGATTCTCTTCTTGGTCTTTTTTTTTTCCGACTCTTTCATTTTTCTCTTTGTATGGGATCAGGTCCCCTGCTCTTTCCATTTTTTCAAGGGTTACTTCAACAAACAAATCAAACCACACCTGTTAGAAGGCCCAAACAATCTACCACTAACAGCAAGGAGGAGCTTTGTAGAGGACTGACCAATGGGATAAAGCAGCCAAATATGCAGCAACACAGTACATATAACACACTCCAAAAACACTTCCTGAAGTGCCAGACCCTTGACTGTGTATGACCCCTTTTGAATATGGTAGTAGTTGTAGGTGCAGGACATATAACAAGCTATTAAAAACATATAAAAGACAGAAACCTAGTCAAAATGATGAAACAGAAGAATTCCCCTCAAAAGAAATTCCAGAAAAAAATGACAGCCAGAGAATTGCTCAAAACAGATATAAATAATATATCTGAACAAGAATTTAAAATAGCAGTCATAAGACTAATAACTGGGCTTGAAAAAAGCATACAACAGTGAATCTACTCTTACAGAGATCAAAGACCTAAGAAATAGTCATGATGAATTAAGAAATGCGAAAAATGAGATGCAAAATAAAGTAGATAAGGTGACAGCAAAGAAGGAGGAAGCAGAGGAGAGAATAGGTAAAATAGAAGATAAACGTATGGAAAATGATAAAGCTGAAAAAAAGAGGGAAAGGAAACTACTAGACCACTAGGGGAGAATTAGAGACCTAAGTGATTAAAAAATGAACTAATATCCATATCGTAGGAGTTCCAGAAGAGGAAAAAAGAAAGAAAGGGGCAGAAAGTTTATTTGAAAAAATTATAGCTGAGAACTTTCCTAATCGGGGGAAGGAAACAGGCATCCAAGTCTAAGAGGCACAGAGAACTCCTTTCAAAATCAACAAAAAGAGACATGTCAACACCATGACATGTCATAGCAAAACTGGCAAAATACAAAGATAGAGAATTCTGCAAGCAGCTAGGGATAAATGGGCTTTAACCTACAAGCGTAAACACATAAGGGTACTACTAGATCTGTCCATTGAAACTTGGCAGGCCAGAAGGGAGTAGAAGGAAATTTTCAATGCACTGAATAGAAAAATATGCAGCCAAGAACCCTTTATCCAGCAAGGCTGTCATTCAGAATAAAAGGAAAGATAAAGGTTTTCCCAGACAAACAAAAACTGAAGGAGTTCATGATCACTTAACCAGCCCTGCAAGAGATACTAATGGGGACTCTGAGTGGAATGCTACAAAGACTGCAAAGGACCAGAAACATCACTATAAGCATGAAACCTAGAGTAACACAATGACACTAAATCCCTATCTTTCAATAATCAGTCTGAATGTAAATGGACCAAATGCCCCAATCAAAAGACATAGGGTATAAGAAGGGACAAAAAAAACAAGTTCCATGTATATGCTGCCTACAAGAGAGACGTATTTTAGATGTGTGGACACATGCAGATTGAAAGTAAGGAGATGGAAATGTTTATAGCAGCACTATCAACAATAGCCAAAGTATGGAAAGAGCCCAAATGTCCCTCGATGGATGAATGCATAAAGAAGATGTGGTATATACATACACTGGAGTATTACATGGCAATCAAAAAGAATGACATCTTGGAGATAGAAGGGAAGATGGCGGCGTAGGTAGACGCTGGGCTCACCGCAGGTCCTGTTGATCACTTAGATTCCACCTACACCTGCCCAAATAACCCAGAAAACCACCAGAAGACTAGCAGAACGGAGTCTCCAGAGCCAAGCGCAGATGAGAAGCCCATGGGAGAGGGTAGGAAGGGCGGTGAGGCCATGCGAGCTGCACGGACTGGCGGAAGGGAGCCAGGGCGGAGGGGCAGCCTGGCAGCCAAGCAGAGCCCCAGAGTCTGGCTTGCAAAAGCGGAGGGGCCGACGGAGTGTGTTCCGACAGCAAGCGCGACTTAGCGTCTGGGAGGTCATAAGTTAACAGCTCTGCTCGGAAAGCGGGAAGGCTGGAGGACAAACGGTGGGAGAGTTGCTGAGCCCCAGGACGACAGAGCTCAGTTTGTTGGGGAACAAAGGCGCTCACCAGCGCCAACTCCCTTGCCCATCCCCCAGCCAAAATCCCAAAGAGAACCAGTTCCTGCCAGGGAACTTGCTTGCTCCACGAAAACACCCAATGCTGTGCTTCTGCAGAGCCAACCCTCCAGCAGCGGGTCTGACTCCCTCCTGCTGCCACAGGGCCCCTCCCAAAGTGGATCGCCTAAGGAGAAGTCTGCCCCTCCTGCCCCCGTGCACCTTGCCTACCCACCCCAGCTAATACACCAGATCCCCAGCACCACAAGCCTGGCAGTGTGCAAGTAGCCCAGACGGGCCACACCACCCCACAGTGAATCCAGCCCCTAGGAGAGGGGAAGAGAAGGCACACACCACTCTGACTGTGGCCCCAGCAGTGGGCTGGGGGCAGACATCAGGGCTGACTGCGGCCCCGCCCACCAACTCCAGTTATACACCACAGCACAGGGGAAGTGCCCTGCAGGTCCTCACCACTCCAGGGACTATCCAAAATGACCAAACGGAAGAATTCCCCTCAAAAGAATCTCCAGGAAACAACAACAGCCAATGAACTGATCAAAAAGGATTTTAATAATATAACAGAAAGTGAATTTAGAATAATAGTCATAAAATTAATTGCCGGGCTTGAAAACAGTATAGAGGACAGCAGAGAATCTCTTGCTACAGAGATCAAGGGACTCAGAAACAGCCAGGAGGAGCTGAAAAACGCTTTAAACGAAATGCAAAATAAAATGGAAATGACGACGGCTTGGATTGAAGAGGCAGAGGAGAGAATAGGTGAACTAGAAGATAAAGTTATGGAAAAAGAGGAAGCTGAGAAAAAAGATAAAAAAATCCAGGAGTATGAGGGGAAAATTAGAGAACTAAGTGATACACTAAAAAGAAATAATATACGCATAATTGGTATCCCAGAGGAGGAAGAGAGAGGGAAAGGTGCTGAAGGGGTACTTGAAGAAATAATAGCTGAGAACTTCCCTGAACCGGGGAAGGAAAAAGGCATTGAAATCCAAGAGGCACAGAGAACTCCCTTCAGACGTAACTTGAATCGATCTTCTGCACGACATATCATAGTGAAACTGGCAAAATACAAGGATAAAGAGAAAATTCTGAAAGCAGCAAGGGATAAACGTGCCCTCACATATAAAGGGAGACCTATAAGACTCGTGACTGATTTCTCTTTTGAAACTTGGCAGGCCAGAAAGGATTGGCACGAGCTCTACAATGTGCTGAACAGAAAAAAATATGCAGCCGAGAATCCTTTATCCAGCAAGTCTGTCATTTAGAATAGAAGAAGAGATAAAGGTCTTCCTAAATAAACAAAAACTGAAGGAATTTGTCACCACTAAACCAGCCCTACAAGATATCCTAACGGGGATCCTGTGAGACAAAGTACCAGAGACATCGCTACAAGCATAAAACATACAGACATCACAATGACTCTAAACCCGTATCTTTCTATAATAACACTGAATGTAAATGGATTAAATGTGCCAACCAAAAGACATAGGATATCAGAATGGATAAAAAAACAAGAACCATCTATTTGCTGTCTACAAGAGACTCATTTTAGATCTGAGGACACCTTTAGATTGAGAGTGAGGGGATGGAGAACCATATATCATATTACTGGAAGCCAAAAGAAAGCTGGAGTAGCCATACTTATATCAGACAGACTTTAAATTAAAGGCTGTAACAAGAGATGAAGAAGGGCATTATATAATAATTACAGGGTCTATCCATCAGGAAGAGCTAACAATTATAAATGTCTATGCACCGAATACAGGAGCCCCCAAATATATAAAACAATTACTCATAAACATAAGCAACCTTATTGATAAGAATGTGGTAATTGCAGGGGACTTTAACACTCCACTTACAGAAATGGATAGATCATCTAGACACACGGTCAATAAAGAAACAACGGCCCTGAATGACACATTGGATCAGATGGACTTGACAGATATATTTAGAACTCTGCATCCCAAAGCAACAGAATATACTTTCTTCTCGAGTGCACATGGAACATTCTCCAAGATAGATCATATACTGGGTCACAAAACAGCCCTTCATAAATATACAAGAATTGAAATTATACCATGCATACTTTCAGACCACAATGCTATGAAGCTTGAAATCAACCACAGGAAAAAGTCTGGAAAACCTCCAAAAGCATGGAGGTTAAAGAACACCCTACTAACAAATGAGTGGGTCAACCAGGCAATTAGAGAAGAAATTAAAAAATATATGGAAACAAACGTAAATGAAAATACAACAATCCAAACGCTTTGGGACGCAGAGAAGGCAGTCCTGAGAGGAAAATACATTGCAATCCAGGCCTATCTCAAGAAACAAGAAAAATCCCAAATACAAAATCTAACAGCACACCTAAAGGAAATAGAAGCAGAACAGCAAAGGCAGCCTAAACCCAGCAGAAGAAGAGAAATAATAAAGATCGGAGCAGAAATAAACAATATAGAATCTAAAAATCTGGAGAGCAGATCAATGAAACCAAGAGTTGGTTTTTTGAAAAAATAAACAAAATTGACAAACCTCTAGCCAGGCTTCTCAAAAAGAAAAGGGAGATGACCCAAATAGATAAAATCATGAATGAAAATGGAATTATTACAACCAATCCCTCAGAGATACAAACAATTATCAGGGAATACTATGAAAAATTATATGCCAATAAATTGGACAACCTGGAAGAAATGGACAAATTCCTAAACACCCACACTCTTCCAAAACTCAATCAGGAGGATAGAAAGCTTGAAAAGACCCATAACCAGCAAAGAAATTGAATCGGTTATCAAAAATCTCCCAACAAATAAGAGTCCAGGACCAGATGGCTTCCCAGGAGAGTTCTACCAGACGTTTAAAGCAGAGATAATACCTATCCTTCTCAAGCTATTCCAAGAAATAGAAAGGGAAGGAAAACTTCCAGACTCATTCTATGAAGCCAGTATTACTTTGATTCCTAAACCAGACAGAGACCCAGTAAAAAAAGAGAACTACAGGCCAATATCCCTGATGAATATGGATGCAAAAATTCTCAATAAGATACTAGCAAATCGAATTCAACGGCATATAAAAAGAATTATTCACCACGATCAAGTGGGATTCATTCCTGGGATGCAGGGCTGGTTCAACATTCGCAAATCAATCAACGTGATACATCACATTAATAAAAGAAAAGATAAGAACCATATGATCCTGTCAATCGATGCAGAAAAGGCCTTTGACAAAATCCAGCACCCTTTCTTGATAAAAACCCTTGAGAAAGTCAGGATAGAAGGAACATACTTAAAGATCATAAAAGCCATTTATGAAAAGCCCACAGCTAACATCATCCTCAATGGGGAAAAACTGAGAGCTTTATCCCTGAGATCAGGAACACGACAGGGATGCCCACTCTCACCGCTGTTGTTTAACATAGTGTTGGAAGTTCTAGCATCAGCAATCAGACAACAAAAGGAAATCAAAGGCATCAAAATTGTCAAAGATGAAGTCAAGCTTTCACTTTTTGCAGATGACATGATATTATACATGGAAAAGCCAAGAGACTCCACCAAAAGTCTGCTCGAACTGATAGATGAATTCAGCAAAGTTGCAGGATACAAAATCAATGTACAGAAACCAGTGGCATTCTTATACACTAACAATGAAGCAACAGAAAGACAAATAAAGAAACTGATCCCATTCACAATTGCACCAAGAAGCATAAAATACCTAGGAATAAATCTAACCAAAGATGTACAAGATCTGTATGCTGAAAACTATAGAAAGCTTATGAAGGTAATTGAAGAAGATATAAAGAAATGGAAAGACATTCCCTGCTCATGGATTGGAAGAATAAATATTGTCAAAATGTCAATACTACCCAAAGCTATCTACACATTCAATGCAATCCCGATCAAAATTGTACCAGCATTCTTCTCGAAACTAGAACAAGCAATTCTAAAATTTATATGGAACCACAAAAGGCCCCGAATAGCCAAAGTAATTTTGAAGAAGAAGACCAAAGCAGGAGGCATCACAATCCCAGACTTTAGCCTCTACTACAAAGCTGTCATCATCAAGACAGCATGGTATTGGCACAAAAACAGACACATAGACCAATGGAATAGAATAGAAACCCCAGAACTAGACCCACAAACGTATGGCCAACTCATCTTTGACAAAGCAGGAAAGAACATCCAATGGAAAAAAGACAGTCTCTTTAACAAATGGTGCTGGGAGAACTGGACAGCAACATGCAGAAAATTGAAACTAGACCACTTTCTCACACCATTCACAAAAATAAACTCAAAATGGATAAAGGACCTGAATGTGAGACAGGAAACCATCAAAACCCTAGAGGAGAAAGCAGGAAAAGACCTCTCTGACCTCAGCCATAGCAATCTCTTACTCAAGACATCCCCAAAGGCAAGGGAATTAAAAGCAAAAATGAACTACTGGGACCTTATGAAGATAAAAAGCTTCTGCACAGCAAAGGAAACAACCAACAAAACTAAAAGGCAACCAACGGAATGGGAAAAGACATTTGCAAATGACATAACGGACAAAGGGTTAGTATCCAAAATCTATAAAGAGCTCACCAAACTCCACACCCGAAAAACAAATAACCCAGTGAAGAAATGGGCAGAAAACATGAATAGACACTTCTCTAAAGAAGACATCCAGATGGCCAACAGGCACATGAAAAGATGCTCAACGTCACTCCTTATCAGGGAAATACAAATCAAAACCACACTCAGATATCACCTCACGCCAGTCAGAGTGGCCAAAATGAACAAATCAGGAGACTATAGATGCTGGAGAGGATGTGGAGAAACGGGAACCCTCTTGCACTGTTGGTGGGAATGCAAACTGGTGCAGCCACTCTGGAAAACAATGTGGAGGTTCCTCAGAAAATTAAAAATAGACCTACCCTATGACCCAGCAATAGCACTGCTAGGAATTTACCCAAGGGATAAAGGAGTACTGATGCATAGGGGCACTTGTACCCCAATGTTTATAGCAGCACTCTCAACAATAGCCAAATTATGGAAAGAGCCTAAATGTCCATCAACTGATGAATGGATAAAGAAATTGTGGTTTATATACACAATGGAGTACTACATTGCAATGAGAAAGAATGAAATATGGCCTTTGTAGCAACGTGGATGGAACTAGAGAGTGTGATGCTAAGTGAAATAAGCCATACAGAGAAAGACAGATGCCATATGGTTTCACTCTTAAGTGGATCCTGAGAAACTTAACAGAAACCCATGGGGGAGGGGAAGGAAAAAAAAAAAAGAAGTTAGAGTGGGAGAGAGCCAAAGCATAAGAGACTCTTAAAAACTGAGAACAAACTGAGGGTTGATGGGGGGTGGGAGGGAGGGGAGGTTGGGTGATGGGTATTGAGGAGGGCACCTTTTGGGATGAGCACTGGGTGTTGTATGGAAACCAATTTGACAATAAATTTCATATATTGAAAAATAAATAAATAAAAAAAACTAAAAAAGAAAAAAAAGAATGACATCTTGCCATTTGCAACTACGTGGATGGAACTAGAGGGTATTATGCTAAGCATAATTAGTCGATCAGAGAAAGACAAATATTCTATGACTTCACTCATATGAGGACTTTAAGACACAGAACAGATGAACACAAGGGAAGGGAAGCAAAAATAATATAAAAACAGGGAAAGGACAAAATATAAGAGACTCTTAAGTATGGAGAACAAACAGAAGGTTAATGGATGGGTTGTGGGAGGGGGGATGGGCTAAATGGGTAAGGGGCATTAAGGAATCTACCTTTGAAATCATTGTTGCACTATATGCTAACTAACTTGGATGTAAATTTAAAAGAATAAAATAAAATAAAAATTAAATCAAATTAAATTAAAATAAAATAGGAAGTGAGGGGATGGAGAACCATCTATCATTCTACTGGACATCAAAGAAAGCTGGAGTAGCCATACTTAGACAAACTAGGTTTTTTTTTTTTTTAATTTTTTTTTAACGTTTATTTATTTTTGAGACAGAGAGAGACAGAGCATGAAGGGGGGAGGGGCAGAGAGAGAAGGAGACACAGAATCGGAAGTAGGCTCCAGGCTCTGAGCCATCAGCCCAGAGCCTGACGCGGGGCTCGAACTCACAGACCGCAAGATCGTGACCTGAGCTGAAGTCGGATGCTTAACCGACTGCGCCACCCAGGCGCCCCAAGACAAACTAGGTTTTAAAACAAAAACTGTAAGAAGAGATGAAAAGGGCATTATATCATAATTAAGGGGTCTATCCATCAAGAAGAGCTAACAATTGTAAACGTTTAAGCACCAAAATATATAAATCAATCAATACCAAACAGAAATAAATGTATATAGATAATAATACCATGATTGTAGGGGACTTAAATACTCCACTTACGCAATGGAAGGATCACCTAAGCAGAAAATCAATAAGGACACAATGGCTCTGAATTACACATTTGACCAGATGAACTTAACAGATATATTCAGAACTTTCAAATGCAGAATACACATTCTTCTCTACTCACATGGAACATTCTCCAAAATAGATCTCACACTGGCTCACAAAATAGCCCTCAAAAAATATAAAAGGATTGAGATCACACCATGCATATTTTCAGATCACAATACTTGAAATCACAAGAAACATTTGCAAAGCCCCCAAATACATGGAGGTTAAAGAATATCCTACTAAAGATGAATAGGTCAACCAGAAAATTAAAGAAGAAATTTAAAAATACATGGAAGCAAGTGAAAATGAAAACATGACAGTCCAAACCCTTTGGGATGCAGCAAAGACAGTCCTAAGAAGGAAGTAAATTGCAATTCAGGAGTATCTGAAGAAGCAAGAAAGGTCCCAAATATACAACCTAACCTCACACCTAAAGAAACTAGAAAGGCAGCCGCAAAGAAAGCCCAAATCCAGCAGAAGAAGAGAAATAATGAAGATTAGAGCAGTAATAAACAATATGGAATCCAAAAAAACAAAAACAAAAAACAGTAGAACAGATCAATGAATCTAAGGGCTGGTTTTTTTTAAAGAATAAACCACATTGTCAACCTCCTAGCCAGACTTCTCAAAAATAAAAGAGAGAGGACCCAAAAGATAAAATCATGAATGAAAGAGGAGATATCACAACCAACACTACAGAAATACACACAATCATTAGAGAATACTATGAAAAATTATATGCCAACACACTGAACAATCTGGAAGAAATGGACAAATTCCTAGGCACCCACACACTATCAAAACTCAAATGGGAAGAAACAGAAAATTTGAACAGGCTAGATAGCTAGTTAGGAAATTGAATCAGTTATCAAATATCTCCAAACAAAAAAGAGTCCTGGGCCAGATGGCTTCCCAGGGGAATTCTACCAGCCATCAAAGCAAAATTAATACCTATTCTCTCAAGATGTTCCAAAAAATAGAAATGGAAGGAAAGCTTCCAGACTCATTCTATGAAACCAGCATTACCTTGATTCTCAAACCAGACCAAGACCCCACTAAAAGGGGAATTACAGGCCAATACCCTTGATGAACATGGATGCAAAAATTCTCAACAAGATACTAGCAAATCAAATTCAACAGTATGTTAAAAGAATTATTCACCATGATCAATGGGATTCATTTCTGGGCTACAGGAAATCAATCAATGTGATACATCACATTAACAGAAAAAAGGATAAGAACCATGTGATCCTGTCAATAGATGCAGAAAAAGCATTTGACAAAGTACAGCATCCTTTCTCAATAAAAACCCTCAATAAAGTTGGGATATAAGAAACACACATTAACATCATAAAAGCTGTATTTGAGAGGCCCACAGCTGATATCATCCACAATGGGGAAAAAGCGAGAGCTTTCCCCCTGAGATCAGGAACATCACAGGGATGTCCATTCTTGCCACTGTTGTTTAACATAGGGTTTGAACTTCTAGCCTCAGCAATCAGACAACAAAATGAAATAAAAGGCAACCAAATTGGCAAAGAAGTCAAACTTTCACTTTTCACAGATGACATGATACTCTACATGGAAAACCTGAAAGACTCCACCAAAAAGCTGCAAGAACTGATACATGAATTCAGCAAAGTTGCAGGATATAAAATCAATGTACAGAAATTGGTTGCATTTCTACACACCAATAATGAAGCAACAGAAAGAGATATCAAAGACTCAATCTCATTTACGACTGCACCAAAGAGTTAAAAGATCTGCATGCTGAAAACAATAGAAAACTTATTAAAGAAATTGAAGAAGACACAAAGAAATGGAAACACATTCCATGTTCATGGATTGGAAGGACAAATATTGTTAAAATGTCAATACTATCCAAAGCAGTCTACACAGTCAATGCAATCCCAATTAAACTAGCACCAACATTGTTCAGAGCTAGGACAAACAATCCTAAAATTTGTATGGAACCACAAAAGACCCCAAATAGCCAAAGTAATGTTGAAAAAAGAAAAACAAAGCTGGAGTCATCACAATCCCAGACTTTAGCCTTTGTTACAAAGCTGTAATCATCAAGAAAGTATGGTATAGGCACAAAAGCAGACACACAGACCAAAGGAATAGAACAGAGAACCCAGAAATGGACCCACAATTATATGACCAACTCATCTTTGACAAAGCAGGAAAGAGTATCCAATGTAAAAAAAAGACAGTCTCTTTAGCAAATGATGCTGGGAGAAGTGGACAGCAACATGCCCAAGAGTGAAACTAGACCACTTTCTTACACCATGCACAAAAAAAAAAAATTCAAAATGGAAGAAAGAACTAAATGTGAGATAGGAAACCAGCAAAATTCTACATGAGAAAACAAGCAACAACCTCTTTGACATCAGGTGCAGCAACTTCTTACTCCACATGTCTCCAAAGGCAAGGGAAATGAAAGCAAAAATGAACTTTTGGGACCTCATCAAGATAAAAAGCTTCTGCACAGTGAAGGAAACAATCAGTAAAACTATAAGGCAACCAACGGAATGGGAGAAGATATTTGCAAATAACATATCAAATAAAGGTTAGAATCAAAAACTATCAAGAACTTACCAAACTCAACATCCAAAAAACAAATAATCTAGTGAAGAAATGGGCAAAAAATACGAATAGTCACTTTTCCCAAGAAGACATCCAGATGGCAAACAGACACATGAAAAGATGCTCAACATCATTCATCATCAGAAAAATACAAATCAAAACCACACTGAAATACCACCTCATACCAGTCAGTGTGTCTAAATTAACAACTCAGGAAACAACAGATGTTGGCAAGGATGTGGAGAAGGGAAAATCCTCTTACACTATTGATGGGAATGCAAACTGGTGCAGCCACTCTGGAAAACAGTACGGAGGTTCCTCAAAAAATTAAAAATAGAATTACCCTATGACCCAGCAATAGCACTACTAGAATTCATCCAAAGGATACAAGAGTGCTGATTCAAAAAAGCACATGCACCCCAATGTTTATAGCAACGCTACAAACGACAGTCAAAGTATGGAAAGGGCCCAAATGTCCATCAACTGATGAATGGATAAAGATGTGGTGGGAGGGAGGGGGGGTGGGTGATGGGTATTGAGGAGGGCACTTTTTGGGATGAGCACTGGGTGTTGTACGGAAACCAATTTGACAATAAATTTCATATATTGGGAAAAAAAAGATGTGGTATATACATACAATGGAATACTACTTGGAGATGAAAAAGAATGAAATTTTGCCTTTTACAGCAACGTGGATGGAACTAGAGGATATTGTGCTAAGTGAAATAAGTCAAAGAAAGACAAGTATCATGTGATTTCACTCATATGTGGAATTTGAGAAACTTAACAGAAGATCATAAGGGAAGGGAAGAAAAATAAAGTACAAACAGAGAGGGAGGCAGACTTTTAAAAGACTTTAAAAGATTTTCAACATCACTCCTCATCAGGGAAATACAAATCAAAACCACACTGAGATACCACCTCACGCCAGTCAGAATGGCTAAAGTGAACGAATCAGGGGACTACAGATGCTGGCGAGAATGTGGAGAAATGGGAACCCTCTTGCACTGTTGGTGGGAATGCAAATTGGTGCAGCTGCTCTGGAAAACAGTGTGGAGGTTCCTCAAAAAACTAAAAATAGACCTACCCTATGACCCAGCAATAGCACTGCTAGGAATTTACCCAAGGGATACAGGAGTGCTGATGCATAGGGGCACTTGTAACCCAGTGTTTATAGCAGCACTTTCAACAATAGCCAAATTATGAAAAGAGCCTAAATGTCCATCAACTGATGAATGGATAAAGAAATTGTGGTTTATATACACAACGGAATACAACTTAGCAATGAGAAAGAATGAAATATGGCCTTTTGTAGCAACACGGATGGAACCGGAGAGTGTTATGCTAAGTGAAATAAGTCATACAGAGAAAGACAGATACCATATGTTTGTTTTCACTCTTATGTGGATCCTGAGAAACTTAACAGAAGACCATTGGGGAGGGGAAGAAAAAAAAAAAAGTTAGAGAGAGAGGGAGCCAAATCATAAAACACTATTAAAAACTGAGAACAAACTGAGGGTTGATGGGGGGTGGGAGGGAGGGGAAAGTGGGTGATGGGCATTGAGGAGGGCACCTGTTGGGATGAGCACTGGCTGTTGTATGGAAACCAATTTGACAATACATTTCATTAAAATAAATAAACAAACAAACATACATTTAAAAAATAAATAAAAAAAATAAAAGACTCTTAAATACAGAGAACAAACTAAGGGTTGATGGGAGTGGGGAGTTGTGGGGTGGGGAAAATGGATTATTGAGCATTGAAGAAGGCACTTGTTGGGATGAGTGCTGGGTGTCGTATGTAAGTGATTCTTCCAATCACCAGAATCTACTCCTAAAGTCAATACTTTATGCTAACCTACTTGACAATAAATATAAATACATACATACATACTTACATGAAATAAAAACTAAAAAAAAACATACTGGGAGACTGAAAATACAGTCAACATAATAGAAGTCAGAGTCAAAGTATGAAAAGAGAAACAAAGAGGAAAAAATAAAACAAGTCATGGTAGCAACTTTTGTGTACTGAACACAGACACACCCAAACACTTCTGGAATTTTGTATTACACAAGCCAATAAATAGATTTATTGCATATGCCAATTAAGATTTTTCTGTCACATCCAATGAATCCTACCTGACACAGTGACTCAGCATCTACTGCTAACTAAGCATCAGAATTCTGGAGACTCATACTAGAAGAGGGAGACCCAAGAGTGTGATTCCTGAGGCTACAATATTCTAGAATTGGGCTTCAAGTAGCAAACTATTCTCAACCTTTAAGCAGATGTCTGATGTGATTTTGAAAGCCAGTTCCTGTATAATATAATTGAATAGGTAATTCAATCTCAACTTCATTATCTGCAAAAGGAGAATAATAATAGTATTTAATGGAAATATTTAAAAGCATAAGGCATATTAAAAGCATAATTATTTAGAACATAAAGTTGGATAGTGTATGTTCAACTTCTAATATAGTACCCAGAATATATACATATTCAATAACTGATAGCTATTATTCTTACCTGGTTTGTATATCTCCTCACTGTTGTTCATGAAGCTACTTAAAGTTAGCTTTGCACTGAGTAGGTAGTCATTAATTGTTGAATGAATGAACAAGTTAGTGAATAGTCCATACTGATGGTGACAATATTATCCAAATGGGCCCCAAACAGCCTCTATTTACTCTTGTAGTTTAAGTTCTTTTACTCTCAAAAGTGTCCCTATTTCGATGGTAAATTACATGTTAACTCTGTCCGTCTGTCTATCTATCTATCTATCTATCTATCTATCATCTATCTATCTATTTTGAGAGAGAGGACATGAGTGGGGAAGAGGGCAGGAGGAGAAACAGAGATAAAGAAAATCCCAAGCAGGCTCCATGCTCAGCATGGAGCCCAATACTGGGCTCAATCCCACGACCCTGGGATCATGACTTGAGCTGAAATCAAGAGTCTGACAGGCAACCAACTGAGCCACCCAGGCGCCCCTGTTAAATCTATTTATAATATTCTTTGTTTCTGAGGCAATATCTCTGACTATAATCTAAACAGACTTGCTCTTACTTAGCGTTCAAAGGATATAAAGAAAACTTAATTAGGATTAACCCACAAATGTTTTTGTCAAATACAAGCTAGCTTTAATTATTTATTGACAGAGGAAGACTTGGTGATAGAGGACAGAGCACAGAATTTAGACTCTAAAAGAGTTAAAAAAGCCTAATCCCATATTTTACCTCCGAGGAGACTTGGGGTAACTTCATTTTCATTTGTAGCAAAACAAGATTAATAATCCCTGCCCCATAATAATTTTGGGATGATTAAATGAAATAATACAAGTGAAGGAGTACTTTAAAAACTCTTAACATTTTGTTAGTAATTATGATTGATGCTTTGAATTAATGAGGAAATGACTCATCCTCCTCTTCTTTCTACTTTGGATACAACTGATCAAATTTCTAATTTCTTTTCAAAAACTGACAAAGAGAATGGCTGACCTTTAGATATTACTATTAATAAGAATGTTTTAGGGGCGCCTGGGTGGCGCAGTCGGTTAAGCGTCCGACTTCAGCCAGGTCACGATCTCGCGGTCCGTGAGTTCGAGCCCCGCGTCGGGCTCTGGGCTGATGGCTCAGAGCCTGGAGCCTGTTTCCGATTCTGTGTCTCCCTCTCTCTCTGCCCCTCCCCTGTTCATACTCTGTCTCTCTCTGTCCCAAAAATAAATAAACGTTGAAAAAAAAAATTAAAAAAAAAAAAGAATGTTTTATTATGAAGGAGGAGAAATGGAAGGAAAAAGAGGAATGAATTTTACAATACCATTCCATTAGCCTAGATTTTCCTTCTCTCGAACCCACCAACCCCATCCAACTCCCTAGGCCCATCTGATTATTTCCTACAGTTAAGACTAAGATCCCCTATCATCCATTAGAGAAACCCTCATTCCCGGATAGAACAAGCCTTCAATTCTACTAAGTCCCCATTGTATGTTGTACTCCATCCCTACTTTTGTACTTCTCACAGAGAATGGCATATATCTACTTATATGCTTGTCTCCCCCACTAAGCTATGATCTGCTTGAAATAGGGGCCTACATACTACTTACCTTTATATCACCAGCTATTAGCATAGACATTGACACAGACAAAAAATAGTCTAGGATATATGTTTATTGAATTGAATGGAAGTGAGCATTTATTAATCATGTATTATAGATCAGAAAATAAACTAGGTGCTTTAAATATGTTGTCTCATTTAATCCTCAAAACAACACAATTTAATAGGCATTATGTTTATCATTTTAAAATTGAAAAAACTGGGGCTTGAAACTACCCCAAGTTTGGGGTGCCTGGGTGGCTCAGTTAGTTAAGGGTCTGACTCTTTATTTTGGCTCAGGTCATTATCTCAGTGCATGGATTCAAGTCTGGCATTGGGATCTATACTGGTGGTGCAGAGCCTGCTTGAGATTGTCTCTCTCCCTCTCTCTCTGCCACTCCTTTGCTTGCTCTCTCTCAAAATAAACAAATAAACATTAAAAAAAATGATGTTAAAAAAAAAAGCTACCCAAGGTCATTCCATAATCCTGTAGATGAGCCAAATTTAAAAACATATTCACTAATAAGAATATAAGTTACAGAAATGTAATAGCTATACATTTCTCCTTCTTATCACTATGACCTGCAAACAACCACTGAGATTGATAAAGACCATTCTCAATTCTGTGAGCGTGCCTAGACCTGTTGATTAGTCAGAAAAGAGAACTATTATTTATCAGATTTGTGACACTGAAAGTCTGATCATTCCAAACTGCACTAGAGGAGCTGTTCCTGAGACATTAGAGGGAAAAAATGTAAGTATATAAGCTGTATCTGAAAAATCTAAAAGCTAGTCATGTTCTTTATCTATGGGAGAAGAGCAGTAGTTAATCAATTTGAGCTAGAAGCTACAGGACCCAGTCTTGCCAATAAAATAATGGTATCCATGGTAATCGAGCCAGGAATGAAGCATGAGGTAGTAAAAGATAAGGAAGACATATCCATATAACAGGACTGTAATTATAAATGACTTTTAGCCTCAGCAAAATTAATTGAGAAGCCCTTGATAGATGGTTAAGACTGAGCCCTAAATGACATTGACTGTGAATTATAGCTTTCTGGTACAAACTCAAAGAATTTCCCTGAAGTGAGTCAAAGCTAGATCTATTCCAATGACAGTGCATGAGATGGATAGGAAATGTGTCAAATGATTGATCAGATGCTTGACCACAGGGTTGCTGACTATAATTTTTAGAAATTGAAAAACAGTTTTTACAAGAAATTGGGCTCTAAACTATATCATCTAGGGAGGAAAAGGAAGGTCACAGAGAATAGATGACTTCAGCAGGAAGTAATAGATTAGTCTCTGCATTCATTTTTAAATTCCTCCATGAAGGCCCATCATCACCACATTCTGATCATCCAACCCAACCTCCACATTGCCACCATCATGGTCATTTTCAAATACAGAGCTGCTAAAAATATTTTAGATCTCTCAGTTTCCCACAGGATAAAGCCCAACCTTCCTTGTCTGTCCTGTATTATCCTTCACAATATGGACCAGACTGAAATTAGCAGTGCTAGTTCACTCATTCCTAAAACATTCTATACTCTTTCAAAAATATATCACCTTTGCATGCTATTCCTATACCTGAGATGCTCTTTCCTTTTCCTGCTTTTTTAGTGAATCGTGTGTATCCCTCAATATCTAGCTCAGGTGTTGCAACCTCTCAGAATTCCTCTTCAATTCTCCCAGGTAGAACAGTGATGCCATCTAAACATTCATTCTGTCACTTTATAATTATCCATCCCTCCAAATGGTGATCAGAGATCATGACCTATTAACTTTTGCATATACTCCAGAGAATGCTATCTGATATGGTGAATACCATTATGTTCTCTAGGCTCTGAAACACAATACTAAGTAAAACATGTCGTTGCTTAATTTCATGGAGGTGAATAAGAAAGAAAAGTACAAAATAAGCAAACACATGCCAGATAATGACAACTGCTATGAAGAAAACTAAAAAAGAATAAGAGGGTAAAAGTGAGAAGAGGTAGTATTACTTTAACTTACATAGTCAGGAAAGATCTTTTTTTTTTCAACATATGAAATTGATTGTCAAATTGGTTTCCATACAACACCCAGTGCTCATCCCAAAAGGTGCTCTCCTCAATACCCATCACCCACCCTCCCCTCCCTCCCACCCCCCATCAACCCTCAGTTTGTTCTCAGTTTTTAAGAGTCTCTTATGCTTTGGCTCTCTCCCACTCTAACCTCTTTTTTTTTCCTTCCCCTCCCCCATGGGTTTCTGTTAAGTTTCTCAGGATCCACATAGGAGTGAAAACATATGGTATCTGTCTTTCTCTGTATGACTTATTTCACTTAGCATAACACTCTCCAGTTCCATCCATGCTGCTACAAGGGGCCATATTTCATTCTTTCTCATTGCCACATAGTACTCCATTGTGTATATAAACCACAATTTCTTTATCCATTCATCAATTGATGGACATTTAGGCTCTTTCCATAATTTGGCTATTGTTGAGAGTGCTGCTATAAACATTGGGGTACAAGTGCCCCTATGCATCAGTACTCCTGTATCCCTTGGGTAAAAGGAAAGATCTTCTGAAAAGGTGATATTTGGTATTTTTGCACAGATATTTCAGCAGAGACACTGAGAAAGTAAGCAAGAGCATGCCAGCATCTAGATGGTGCCAAAACAGGAGAGTATCTTAGGAGAGTTATCCAGTATTCAGAAGCAAGAAAAGCTGGATGGAGAAAATAAGCCAGGAAGGGCTGAATAAATCCTAGGAAGGGTTGAAGGTCAAAGCTTGGGAATTAGTATAGTATAAAGATACTTGACTCAAGTGGCCAAGCAACTCAAGTTAGTATCCTAGCAACACTGTCAGCTCTTGTGTTTTCGTGTTGGGGTAAACTGCAGATACTCCTAGAATTCTGAACTTCTAGGACTCAAACTCAAAATTCAAATAGATCTGTATAACAATGGACACTTGAATTTTATTTTCCTGTGTCCAGTGCCACAGTCAACTCCACATGGAGAGCTCAGGGCTAGGAATAAGCTAGAGGATCAGAATCCCTGTAGTCAAGGCTTGCTTAATAGTGGCACTATTGATATTTTTGACCAATAATTCTTTTTTGTTGGGAGGATGTCCTGTGCATTGTGAGATACTTAGTGGCATCTCTGGCCTCTACCCAGTCTTCCAACATTGCCAAGTATCCCCTGGGGGACAGGACAAAGTTTCCCCCAGTTAAGAAATATTCCAATAGACAAAGGGAACAGAGTGTAGAGAGAGGCACTGGTAACCAGAAAGACATAACCACAGACAACTAAAGCAAATAGGCCTGTGCAATCTAAAACAAATTTTTGAGATTTCATTTATGACATAGCTACAAATAACCAGGAATGTCTTCATAACTCTTTTCCTGAACCCTTAAAAATCTTTATTACCTAAGAGTCAGTCATGTCTATTTCACCAAATCAAACAAATAAAAATGATGTATTTATATTAGAAGGATTTTGAACAGTTCTGAAAAGATAACAGACATTCATCAAATCCTCCTTTATGACATACTACAATTAATCATATTGTGGTGACCTGTAACAAATGTCAACTTGGTTTTTGTATTCCCTAAGGAATGGACTTTTTTTGAAGGTGTTATTTTCACTCATTCGATGGACAATCTATATCGAATGATTACAGTATGTTCATACATGGGTGCTCAATAGGAAGAAGATATAGTCTCTGGACCTCAGGATACATAATGAAAAAGACAGCTATGTATTTGGAGGCATTCTACTTCTAGAAGCATGGGCCACTGACTCCCTCTCCTGAATCCTCAAACAGAGATACCATAAAAATAATAGGGAAGTTGGTGTGTCTGAGATACTAACCTAAGTTCTAAAAAAAATTCCTGGGTAGACAGAGTGGCTGGGTTGTTATGGTGCGTGCGTGTGTGCGTGTGTGTGTGTGTGTGTGTGTGTGTGTGTGTGTTTGGGGGAGGAAAGAAAGAGAGAAATGACAGTTTAAAACAAAAGCAGGTTATGTACAATAATTTCATTCCTCTTTGCAGATACACATTGCCTACCAAAGGAGCTTGTATCTTCAGTGAAATAGTCACTCACAAAAAGAGATCATGAAACATTAACAAAATACAAACACTATAAAAAGAAAAACAACAAACTTAACAACCTACATTATTTACATAGTAATAATGAACTAATCAAAGTAAGTATAAAAATATGCTCAAATATAAAGGAAGATTTCCCCCAAAGATATTGGGGAAAATGAGAAGGACCAAGAAAAATGGGCATTAGCAAAAATGTAGTAGTTGAAGAGTTCAATAGTTTGGTTAAATGGCAGAATGGATATACACAAAGAATTAATTAGTGAGCTTGAACAGTAGAATCAAGAACTCTCCCAAAGGGCATCAGGAATAACAGAGACAAATCTCTTTTTTTTAATTAGTCCCAAAAGGAAAAGAAAAAAAATTATGAAGGGATAAAGTAATAATGTAAAGTAAAAATTAGTAAAAATAAAGTAAAAATTAGTAAAAATAATGTAAAGTAAAAATTAGTAAAAATAAAGTAAAGTAAAAATTATGAAGGGATAAAGTAAAAATGACAATTTCACAGAATGACAAAAAAAGTAAAGATTTTATATTAACTACAAAAATATAAATAAGTTAAACTTACATCAAGAGGTAGAGACTCTCAGATTGGCTAAGATCCAGATATATATTAACCATGTAAGATAATTTTAAAACAAAATAATATGAAAAACTGAAAAGAAAAAGAAACAAAATATAATCCAAACAAAAAGTCATAGTAGCAATTTCATATCTGTCAAAATATAATTTAAGATAGAAAACATAATAAAGAGAAGTCACATACTGGTAAAATGAGCAATAAATTGTTAGCAATCATATTTTTATATAAATTTAATATTACTGTTTCAATCTACATAAAGAAACACTTGACAGAAATAGGTAGAGAAAAGATAAAATAAAATTGCAGTTGCAGATTTTAACCACACATCCACTAAGAATATGATAGAATAGTTAGGCCAAAAAAGATATTTTGAGAACCTAAAAGTAACCACAGATTAGTGTCTTGAATATAGAAGGAATTATAGCATAGTGAGAATAAGGCAGAAACTCAATGGGAAATGACAAAGGACTAAATAGTTAATATTCACAGAAGAGAAAACCTAAATGGCTTTAAGTATGTGAAGAGATGCCAAAACACACTAATAATAAGGAAATGCTAACATTTTATCTATCTCCATATTTCTTTCTAAAGGAATGAATTAAGTGTATATAAAATACACATAGATATTAAAACCTAATTGCACACTGAAAATGTAGGAAAATGAATCTTAGTATGCTACAACATGGAAATCTAAATACACGTTACATATACTCATATATAAAATATTATAAACTATTGTATGTAAAACACTATATAACCTTCATGAATTTGTACACAGCTAAGGACATAAATTCACTACAGTAACCATCCATGTTGGGTAAGGATTAGAAATAAAGAGCTGGGATGGAGAGTAAAATAGTAAAGTTAAATAAAAGGAGAGAGTTCTTGCATAGACCAAGGATGATTTTAACTCCATGAATGAATGAATATGACTCAATCAATCCTTTGAGTCTGATAAAAAATAAATTACATGGTTTAAGGACAGATTAAGGAGAAACTATGAGAATCAATGGTAAATACTTCACAGAGGCAAGGACAACTAAAATGAGTCTTCAAGGAGAATTAGGATTATACCAGGCAGAGAAAGCAGGAAGGAAATTGTCCCAAGGTTATGAAACCTCATACTCAAGGACACAGGCAAAAAAGAGATCATCATGTTCAAAGAATAGCAAGTAGACTGGTGGGTATAGATTATAAGATTCAATGAATTGGGGAAAATAAATGGAAGGATAGGAGATACATGCCCGGTGTCAAGGCCACAGTGATAGAATGGATCCAGACTGTGAAGCCTCTTGTGTGTCCTACTATGAAGCCACTAGAAACCTACAGAAGTGGGAATAAGGGATAGATTGACCCTTATGAAAGCCACATGAAAAATTTCCAAGCTGTCACAAACTAGCCAAGCTGTCAAGATTCCAGAGCTGGAGTGGAGTAAAGTAGTTAGCTAAAATGAGGCTCCCATGAAGAATGTCCCTGTCATTCTGTCTGGGGTGGCATCTGCTGTAACTAGAGACTAGCAAGTCAACAGACACTTTGATCGTCAAATGATTTATGTCAGCCATCATGTGTCGGAGTGGCAGCCACACATCTGTCATCAGGACAATGTTGTATAAAAGCGATTTTAATTGCCTCTGGATTATAAATAAAACGAGCAGAGCATCACAGAGATAAATTATGGGATCACTGCTAATTTACAGATTGTGTTATGAAGGACAAATAAACCCCAATGGGCCAGAGGGGAAAAAAAAGTTATTTCACTGATAGGAGGTGTAGGCAGGAGTGTTTTAATAACAAATAGCAACATTCGTCCTATGACAAGAGCCTCGATTCAGAAAAATATCAAGCTGATGTATTCTGTTTTCTGTCCTGTATTTAATCAGCTGTAGAAGGTATTCATGGAAGAAGCAGACTATAAGAAAATGACTTGTGAATGTCAAATGTTAAATATTTGTATTTTAGGTAATCTTTTCCAATTCATTATGCATATTAGCTACAATTTAATGTCTCCATACCTGTTTTTCACCTGCCTCTCTCTGACATTTCCTCCCCTCCATTCTCTACTGCTTCTGCCCTCAGGAAGCAGAAGAACCCTTGTCCTCTTCCTCATTTGTGTCTCTCTACAGCCACTGCAGAATGACTCCTCCTAAATCACTACTCAGGTTATCCAAGAAAACCTTCTAAGCTAACCACTGCCTGCAGAATCCAGTTCCTATCCCTCTTCAAGAAGATGTTAAGACCTTGCATGATACCCATTTATACATTCAATTCATTCAGTAAATATTTGCTGAATTCCTACTTCATGCCAGACATTGTTCTGGACATGTGGGGCATATCAGTGAACAAAATTACCCCCGTTCTCATAGAGCACAGCAGTGGAGGTCTCCCGTGGCAGTGTAGGTTAACATCTTGCACAAGAGTAGCCACAGAGGCCATGGTTGACCTGCCAGTGCAGATCTCAGGCTCTAAGGAGGGAGTAGGGAGCAGAGAGGGACTCAGGCAGCTGGAACGTGCAAACATTACAACCTACGAGGAGAAAAATGAGCAGCTAAATCTGTTGGGGATCTGTAGTGGTTGTGTTGGATTTTGGCTTCATCAGTGGTGAAAGCTGCTGGGATCCACTTCAGAGCAGTCAGCTGGCGTCCATGAGGAGGTACTCAGTGATGAAAGCTGGGTGGATAGGGGTGGTGCATTCTGAAACTTCTTCAAAGGTTGTTGAGATCCTCTGTGGAAAAGACTACTAAGGTCCTCTGCAGAGCAGCCATTGGAAACCCCAGCCATTCTGGCTGCATGGCTGATATCAGTAGCTCCTGCCCTTCTTGCTTATTCCTAGACATTTCTAGACAATCTGTTTTGCCAGTCTCTGGGTTGGATAAAACTGAAGACAGTCCTTTGTGCAGTACCCTAAAAGGCTGGAGAACTGGCTGCTAACCTTGCTCCTTCTCTCTCAGGAGTGGGGGAGAACTCTTTTGGGCTAGAGGACTTTCTCTTGTTGGTGAGTAGTGCTAGTTCCAGGGGATGAGATGATGCAGGCAGAATAAAGCTTTTTCTTGCCCTTTTTGTATAGTTATTCTCAAGTTTTTATTCCACTGTGTTGCTGAACTTTGTTTAGTGGACTCCTTATCTCTCCCAGAACTATTTTTATTCATGGATAGCTAATGTTGATCTTTGTGGGAGGACAGAGGCTGAAGTCTCCTTTTCCACCACCTTGGTGACATTCTGAGTACATAGATTTTTGAATGCTAAAACAAGATTCTATTTCTAAAATAAGGTGAACTTTATTCTGATGTATTACCTTTTTCTATACTACCGGATTTAGTTTATTATCTATTTAGGTTTAGGAACCTATGTTTTCTTTCCCACAATTCTCCTACAGGAGGCTTTCGTGTCAAAGTTATATTGGCTTTACGCAGTGGGCTGGAAAGTCTTCTCTCTTTTTCTTAAAAAAAAAAGTCTTCTCTCTTTTTCTATCTCGGAAAATATGTTCAAATATTGTTATTACTTAGTCCTTAAATATTTTATTTTCTTCATGGGTAAAGTCACCTGGGTATAGTATCTTTTCTGGGAAGGTTTAATAATATAATCAATGTCTTCACTAATTCTAGAACACTGTCAGATTTTCTATTCTTTTGTCAGTTTTGGTAGATTATATTTTCCTAGGAATTTCTCCACTTTATATAAATTTACTGGCATAAAAATTTCAAATTTCTTGGTAGTCTATAGGAATGGTCATGATACTCCTTTCATCCCTGATATTATTGATGTGTCTTCTTTCATTATTATCAATATCACCAATATTTTATCAATTTTATAGATCAATTTGAAAAATTGATTTTAGTTTTATTAGTCCTCTCTAGTGCACATTTGTTTTATTTCTTTTTCTTTAATTCTTGCTCATATTTTTATAATTTATCACACTCTACCTTTGGGGTGTAACTTGTTATCATTTCTCTAGTATTTGAAATGATTACCTATTTCATTGATTTTTTAAATCTTTGCCTTGTCTTATATAAAGCTATAAATTTCCCTCGAATCGTAGCACTATTTGCATCCCATAGTTATTTTTAGTAAGACTTGCATTAAATTATGCATACATATAAAGACATGCACAAACATACATACTAAGTTCTATCTATGCATTTACCAGGTTACAGACAGTTACATAGGCACTCCTCCCAGGAACTTCTAAAGTCATAGATGAATTTTGTGTGTATTTAATATTTCTATAAATGGAATCATATAGTATGAACTCTTCTGTCTCCAACTTCTTTTACTCCACATTAAGTATGTGAAATTCATGCATGTTGTGTGTAACAACAGTTTGTTTATTCTCATTGTTGTATAGTATATCACTGGGAAAATCTACTACAATTTATTTAGTCATTCTACTATTGATGGACATGAGTTATTTCCAGGCTTTTTTTTAATGTTTATTTATTTTTGAGAGAGTTTAAGTGGAGGAGGGCAGACAGAGGGGGACAGAAGATCCAAAGCAGGCTCTGTGCTGACAGCAGTGAACTCTATGTGGGCTTGAACTCACGAACCATGAGATCATGACCTGAGCCAAAGTCGGACACTCAACTGACTGAGCCACCCAGGCACCCCTCTAGTTTTTTATTATCACAAAAGCTGTTATAAACATTCCTGAGTCAGGTCTTTTGATGACTGTGTGTACAAGTTTTTGTTGAACATACATACAAGAATGAGATTTCCTTTTCTATCTTCTGGAAATGAATATTAAGATAATTTTCAACTTTCTTTTCTATTATGTGTATTTAAAGCCATTAATATCTCTCAAAGTCATGCTTTAGTTGTACTCTACAAGTTTTGCTATCTCATGTTTTTATCATTGTTCAATTCACATTTTTTCCTTTCCATTCATCTTTGATTGCAGTTTATTCTGAAAAATATTCCTTGATTTCCACAACGTATTATTTTCTAGATATCCTTTTATTACTGATTTCTAGCTTTCTCTACTGTGGAGAAAAAACATGTTCTATGTAATTTAAATCTACAAAAATATTTTTTAAGTGGTTTTACAGTCCAGTAAAAGGTCAATACTGGTAAAGTTCTATGGGTACTTCAAATATATACATATTCTTCAGTGTGCTATATATGTCAACTAAGTCATATTTATTCAATTGTGGTTAAAATCTTTTCTATCAGGGGGCACCTGGGTGGGTCAGTCGAATGAACATCTGACTTCAGCTCGGGTCATGACCTCACAGTTTGTGAGTTTGAGCCCTGCATTGGACTCTCTGCTGTCAGCACAGAGCCTGCCTCAGATCCTCTGTCCCCCTGTCTCTCTGCACCTTCCCTACTCATGCTCTCTCTCACTCTCACAAATAAATAAACATATAAAAAAAATCTTTCCTATCTGATTAATCATTTTAATCTGTCTGCTCTATCAGTTACAGAAGAAGAATTTGGAAATATCCCCGTATGAGTATAGACTTTTCATTTAGTTTTGTTACATTTTACTTTAAATAATCTGAAGTTATTTCATTGGACGCATGCAAGTTTAGAATTGCTATATCATCAGTTCATTATGATAAATTCTCATTATAGAACATCCCTACTTATCTCTTATAATATTTGTTTAAGGTCTTCTTGAATATTAATATGGCTACAAAAAACACTTTCACTTAGTATTTGCAAATCACACACTTTTCCATAATTTTATTTCCAAATTTTTTTCCTCTTATGTTTCTTTTAAAGACTGCTAAAACTGAATATGTTAAATCTGTTTTTTAAATTCAGCCTAAAAATCTTTTCATTGAAATACATAGACCATTTATATTGAAAATAATTACTGATATATGTGGGCCTGATTGCTGAGTAATTTATATTTGTTCTTCTGATTCCATGTTTCCACTCATCTCTTTTTCTTTCTTCTGTTGTATTTGTTATCTCATTATTTAATTTCACCTCAGAGGTTTGCAATTTTGAATTATTTTAGTGGCTATATAAAATAAAGCATATATAATTTGTGATATGAGTTAATGTACTATCTTTAAAAGGAAAAGTCAATGTGGGTAAGTCATTCTGATGACCCTTACTCTATATTCAGTTATAGTTAGAATTGATTAACTTGCATTTTTCCTATGTTTCTTTGTATAATTTAATTGAAAAGGAGAAAAATGAATTTAATATATTAGGTACCAGACCAAAAATTTTCACATATATTGAATCATTTAAAAGGTCCCAATCATCTGTGCTGTATATCCTGTTACTCTGATTTTAAAGATGAAGAAACTAAAACAAAAGAAAGTAATTGTGTATAAGAGAGTTTGGACTTTAGTCTCGATTTTTCAAGGGCAATATTGTTTTCCTTCCATTGCTCTATTGTTATTGCCCAGAAATAAGAGTATGGAACCTATAGGACCCTAAAAAGTGCTTAGTGAAGAACAACAATAAAGCTGGAGGACTGATGCTACTTGACTTCAAAACTTACCATAAAGCTACACTAATCAAGATAGTTTGCTGTTGGGAAAATTAATAGACAAATACATCAGTGGAACATAAAAGAGAGCCCAGAAATAGATCCCCATAAACATAGTCAACTGACCTTTAATGAAGGAGCAAAGGCAACGCAGTGGAGCAAAGATAGTCTCTTCAACAAATGGTATTGGAACAACTAGACAGCCACGTGCAAAAAAAAAAAAAAAAAATCTAGACACAGATCTTACAGATCTTCACAAAAATTATGTCAAGATGAATCAGATACCTAAATGCAAAAGGCAAAGCTATAAAAAACATCTAAGAGATAACAAAGGAGGAAACCTGGATGACCTTGGATATGGTGATGCCATTTAGATACAACATCAAAAACACAATCCATGAGGGGCGCCTGGGTGGCGCAGTCGGTTAAGCGTCCGACTTCAGCCAGGTCACGATCTCGCGGTCCGTGAGTTCGAGCCCCGCGTCAGGCTCTGGGCTGATGGCTCAGAGCCTGGAGCCTGTTTCCGATTCTGTGTCTCCCTCTCTCTCTGCCCCTCCCCCGTTCATGCTCTGTCTCTCTCTGTCCCAAAAATAAATAAACGTTGAAAAAAAAAAAATTAAAAAAAAAAAAAAACCACAATCCATGAAAGAAAAAATTGATAGGCTGGACTTCATTATAATTTAAAAATTCTGCTCTATAAAAGATAATAGAAGGAGAATCAGAAGATAAGCCACAGACTAGAAGAAAATATTTCCAAAAGACACAGCTGGTAAAAGACTATTATCCAAAATATACAAAGAGCTCTTAAAATTCAGCATAAGAAAATGAGTGACTCAACTTAAAGATGGCCAAAGACTGTAACAGATACCTCATCAAATAAGATGTACCGAGGGCAAATAAGCAAACACTCAACAGCATGCGTCATCAGGGAAAGGCAAATTGAAACAATGAGATACCAGGGTACAAACATTAGAATGCCTGTAATCCAGAACACTGACGACCTTAAATACTACCAAGGAGCAAAACAATAGTAACTCTCATTCATTGCTGGGAGGAATGAAAAATGGTACAGCTTCTTTTTTAAGACAGTTTGGTGGTTTCTTATAAAGCTAAGTATACTATTACATATGATACAGCTATAGCACTCCTGGATGTTTACCTAAAGTAGTCAAAAACTTATGTCCACACAAAAACCTGCACATGAATGTTTATAGAAACTATATTCACAATTGCCAAAACTAGGAGGCAACCATGCAACAATAAAGATGTCCTTCATTAGGTAAATGGATAAACAAACTGTGGTACATCCAATGAAATATTATCCAGTGCTAAGAAGAAACGAGCCATCAAGCCATGAAAGACATGGAAAATTCTTAGATACATATTACTAATGAAAGAAGCCAGTCTGAAAAGGTTACATACTGTATGATTCCCACCACATGGCACTCTAGAAAAGGTAAAACTAGAGAGACAATAAAAAGATCAATTGTTGTCACTGGGCAGGGTATGGGTGAGGGAAGATATACATACAAAAAGCACAGAGGATTTTTAGGGTAGTAAAAAATGTTTATGTATTATAATAATGGGTATATGTCATTATACATTTTTCCAAACCTACAGAATATATAACACCAAGAGTGAAACCTAAGGTAATATATGGACTTTGAGGGATTATGATGTGCCAATGTAGGTTCATCCTTCATAATAAAAAAAAAAAAAAAAAAAAGTATCATCTAGTGAGTGATATTCTTTTTTTTTTTTTAATTTTTTTTTCAACGTTTATTTATTTTTGGGACAGAGAGAGACAGAGCATGAACGGGGGAGGGGCAGAGAGAGAGGGAGACACAGAATCGGAAACAGGCTCCAGGCTCTGAGCCATCAGCCCAGAGCCCGACGCGGGGCTCGAACTCCCGGACCGCGAGATCGTGACCTGGCTGAAGTCGGACGCTTAACCGACTGTGCCACCCAGGCGCCCCTAGTGAGTGATATTCTTAATGGGAGAGACTATGCATGTGTTGGGGGACAGGGGATATATGGAAAGTCTCTCAGTTTTGTTGTTAACCTAAAACTTGTTTAAAAAAATAAAGCCATTGTTTAAAAAAAAAAAAGTGGCTGGCTGTTCTAGGTCTTAACAGCTTCCTGGAAAAAGTAAATTCCCTTAAGGAAAGTGGTCCCAGATCACAGGCTCAACTTTCTGGGCTTCACTTCTTTGCAGTTTCTGGCTGTTAATTTTCCACTGCCTTTTAGCTATACTTTAAACAGAGTTATTTTTATGGTTTATCTAGATCTTCTGTGTGTCCTCAACAGAAGTGCTAGTCTAAATTATGCATTCTACCACTACTGGAAACTGGAGTCATAAACTACTTTTTGTCACCCAACATTTTCTCTCAAAAATATTCTTATATCAGTAGCACACACTTTATTTAAATAATACCCCTTGGTTGCACATTTGGGCTGATGAACTTTTATTATTATAAATCCTCCAAAATCATAGTAACATTAATAAGAACAATAATAATGACAAATATGTTAGTGATTTAAAGGAGCCATGCATTATGTTAAATGATTTATATCTGCTGTTTTATTATCTCAAAATAATCTTATTCTACAGATGAAATATGGAGGCTCAGAGAGGTTAACTGACTTGCCAAAGATCACATAATGAATCTATAAATATAGCTAGAGATAGTGATAGATGATATAAATAGAGATATATAAACTAACTGCCTTTCAGGAAAGTTGCTCCAAATTTTCTCCCCACTAACAGCTATACAGTGGCTATTTCAACATCTTCTTTCATTCACTGAATTATTTCCCCCTTACCCACCTCCTTTTAGTAGGAGTCTTAGTGCTTTCACACATCCTCACATATACAGTAACTTCTTTGAAGTAATAAAAACTGCTTTTTCACATAAATTGGCCTTTAAAAGAGAGCCCATTGGCAAAAGTGATAATGGAAATGAAGTCTAAGAAGTGAATGGATCTTAACCAGAAAAACAGAAATTTAATAAGATAAATCAAATAGCAGATTGCCTAATCTGATGGTGAATAAAAGTGTGTAGGTTGGGGGAGGGGAGATCATCCATCACTAAGGGAGCTATATCCCTCAAAACAAAAAAGTGATGGAATAAGTGGAGAGGTGCTACCAAGTCATCCAAAAATGGAGAAAGAAAATGGGTCTATGAGGAGTAGATCTAATCTCAGTGCCATTTTAAAGATTAGGAAGATTAGCCCTCTTTTTCACCTTCCAGTCACAATAGGCTTAAATACCCAGAAATAGAGTAAGAAGATGGAGACATTGCCTGGAAGACAACAGGATGGGGAGTTTCTATCTTCCTATTCAAAGGGAATTAGAGGTCAAGAAACTTAGGTAAGAGAGGCATTATACTCATCAAAATGTGTATTTAAAATGATTTGTGTTACATGTAAAGTATTTCTCAATAAAGCTGGGTTTTTTTATTTTTAAAAAAATTGGGGTGCTTAGGTAGATCAGTCAGGTGGGCATCAGACTCTTGATTTCTGCTCAGGAGATAATCTCACCATTCATGAATTTAAGCCCCACATTCGGCTCTGCACTGACAATGTAGAGCCTGCTTGGGATTCTCTCTCTGACCCTCCTGTGCGTTCTTTCTCTCTCCCTCTAAATAAATAAATAAATAAATAAATAAATAAATAAATAAACAAACAAACAAATAAAAACTTTAAAAACTTTTTTTAATTCTTTTGAAACTTAAATGGGTTTCCATTTTATCCAGAGCAAAATCCAAAAAATCTTTAATTGTCTACAAGGTTCTAGAAGATTCCATGCCAGCCCTTGCGTTTTACCACCCTGATACTGTCTCCTTCAGCTCTCCCCCCAGTCCATTCCTGTCATGCCAGCTTTTGTGCTAGTTCTTGAACACATGAGATACCTTCCTACCCAGGATTTTTTCACTTCAGCCTGGTATTTTCTTCCTACACCATTCAGAGAACTCACTTTCTCACCTACTCAGACCTTTACTTAATTGCCACCAGCTCAGTAAGGCCTCCCCTGGTCACTATATAAAATTGTCTTCTCCCTGTCCCATTCCCTAAAACAATTTTTCCCTTTTTATATTTTAATAACCTTGTCATTAACATACTATGTATATTTTTATTATTTATCTTGTTTTTTATCTCTATTTCCCTCTAGAATATAGATTTTTGAGTATAGGTTTGTTTTATTTTATTTTTTCTGTTTTATTCAGGGCTGTGTCCCCAATGCCTGGACTAATATCTGGCTCAAGGTAGGTGACAAATAAATATTTGCTAAACAAATGAAGTTAACATTCCTCTTTATTTTTTTCTCTTGGATTTTCCATCAATTCAAATGTTCCTAAAACATTCAAGATGCACTACCAACTCTATTAAAGTGTCAAGATTCTTCCTACAAATCCTCTGACTGCCTTCCTTGGAACAATTAAGGGTCACAAGCCACCCTGAGTAGATCTTCAGAGAGCAGAAAAAAAAGGTCTTAATCCTAAAATCAAAACACATTTTGATTGTCTCCTATTCTCAGCTTTAGTTCTTATTAATTCTGCCTGAGCTCTCAGACTCAGTGGTACTGAGCCTCTGAATAAGCCTAAAGTGGGTTTACATTCTTCTCAGCAGCAACCAACTTCCCTCAGCCCACAAAATACCTCCCTTCTGAACCTTTGTAATCCTTCTGGGGTGCTTCTCCTTTACCATCTGACCAATAGGAGCAGCATCTCAACAGACTGCTCTAGATAAAATACCTGCTTCAAGCCCTTATTATCCCTCATAAATATATTAAGGAATTCCTTTAAGACAATTCACTGCTCCAGAAAGATACAACTCTTTATTTGCAGATGGATAGATAGAGAGACATACAGATAGCCAAAACTGAATTACATTAGTGGTTTCCTAGGGCAGGAGTTTTTGTGTACTGGGGGGATGGGGCATAAGGAGTGACTGCTAATAATGATGGAGTTTTATGAGGGAGTGATTCTAAACTTAGGTTGTAGTAATGGCTGCATGACTCTGTGAATATACCCAAAATCATTGAATTATATACTTTAAATGGATGACTTTTATGTATGTCAACTATAAAGATATTTTTTAACTCATTTGTGTGCACTGTATTTTTTCCTCCTTGAGTACTGATCTACTGTTGTTCTGATCTTTAGATGCCAAGATCTTTCGTTCATCCAGTAAATATTTACTGAATGCTAGCTACTTGTCAAATACAATTCTAGGTACTAGGGATATAAAATAACAAGGAGGGGGCACCTGGTTCTCTCAAGTTGGTGGAACATGCGAGTCTTGAACTCAGGGTTGTGGGTTTAAGCTCCATGTTGGGTGTAGAGATCACTTAAGATGCACTATCTTAAGAGGCACCTGGATGGTTCAGTCAGTGGAGTGTCTGACTCTTGATTTCAGCCTAGATCCTGATCCCATGATCGTGAAATTAAGCCCCGCATCGGGCTCAGCACTGAGCATGGAACCTGCTTGAGATTCTCTCTCTTTCCCTCTGCCTTTCTCCCCTGCTCTCTTGCATGCTCTCTCTCTCTAAAGTAAAAAAAGAACAAGGAAACCATGGCCCCCACTTTTACAGCTCACAATCTCATAAAAAATAGATTGAACACATGATAATTAAGATAATAAAACAGTTGTTCTGAGAGGTAGTATGTACAGTGTTATGCTTAACCTAATAGTCACTGTAGTAGTTACCAAGGTAGTTACCATAATAGTTATTAAATGCTGAAAATGTTGTCACTCATATCCAAAATTCTGCCTCTGTTTTTTCTTTATCCTTTCTGGTCTTGGCAACCTCCATACAGACACCTGGACATCTTTGCCAATGCCAATGATCTGATGTGGCTCTGTGTGTCCAGAAAGGACCCTCAGGCATAGTATTTTCTGTGGCTGATATGTAACTCCTGGCATTCTACAAACTCTTAGGTTTTTCCATGCAAATCACCATTATTTGGGATAATTCCTTTTTAAAATTACCCCAAAAATCAAGTTTCATATATCCCATATTATTGTACAATAAAATCCCAATGGTTTGGCATGAGCTATTTTCTCCTGGCACTCTGTTCCAAACATAGCATTGACTTCTTGTTTAAGTGCTGAAAATGTATGTTCTCAACACAATCACCGTGAAACAGAATATTTCACTTCAAAGAGGATTGAGAGACCAGAGGATTCAGAAAAAAGAGTATTCCAAAACAAATGCTACACTTATGAGACTTAAAGCAGTTTTCAAACACTGGCATCAAGGTGCCCCTAAGACATTTCATTCCACTCCAATTTGTGAGGAAAACCATAATGAAGTCTCGTGTTGCCTCTCTAGTTGTGTTAAGCTATCTGCCCGTATTTGTGAGCCTTTATAGCTGCAGTTTGGGGCAATATTTTTTATTTCCTCTTTATTGGCTTCTTCTCAGCTGAAGGAAATCAATAAAGAGATGCTTAACAAAATCCTCAAGAAATTAATCACACTCCATCAAAACTACACAGGTAGTCTGGTTTACCCAACAAGAGTATATGATTGTTCAGACATTAAAACATGTTGCAAGAGGCAACTATATTATAGCATAAAAATACCTGGAATTGGGGTCAAAAGACCCATGGTTGAGCCCAACCTTGGTAAAATACTGCTCTCTCTTTCTGAACCTCAGTGAAATGGTATAGTAATCTCTAAAGCACTGTGAAAATCTAAGGCTTTATCCTGAAAATATTTTACTATTTTGTCATTATATTTTTTCAATATTTTCCACTGATTTTTCAGACACAATATCATATACATAGAACTCTCTGTAATTATTCACATTTTACAACTATGCTACTGGATCACAAAGCAAAGACTGGCCCCTTTGTGACCCTAAAACGTTACCCTGATCATCCTTTACTCCCATCAGGCCAGTTTGTTGCCTGCCACTCCCTTGGGGCTCCCTACTTCCACACCTCCAGTCTTCTTACCTGTGCTTACTCTGTCCTTCCAGCCAGCTATGCCTTCCCTCCTCCTTGTCACCTACCTTTCCCCCCATTTATACCTCTAAGTCTAAAATGGACACTGCCTTACCCTCAATACCTTTTTAGCTTCTCAAATAAGCACTGTTCTTTTCTAATTTTCTGACAAAAAATAGTGTGCATACACACACACACACACACAAACACATTTTCTCAAGTTGCCTCAGTTCGTGTCTGGTCCTCCAAGTATAACAGATTAGTCTGCTGCTTAGAGTAAGGGGTGGAGAATAAGCCCAGAGAGGTCACCTTTGATAAGATTAGAGAAAGTTCTGAATTCCAGGTTTCTCTAAACACCTTGGAGATACCAAAAGCTTATAAAAGTAGCCCATCAGGGTTGTATTCAGGGACATCAGAGTTTAGAAACCAGCACAGAGGCTGCTGCAGTAACCTAGGCAAGAAGTGATGAGGACAATAACTAGAACCCTGGCAGTGGAAGTAGGGATAGTCTAATGGTGAAAAGGCCAGACATGGGGCTTGTGATAATGTCCAGTGTGGTCCTCATCTTCCCTGAAATCTGCCCCAACGGAGTATTCTCTATCTCAGGAACTGAGACCATCATCCTCTCTATCACAGAGGACAAAAATCTACGAAGCCTCTTGGATATCTCCTTGTCTCCCACTCCACGTCCCACCACATCACCAAGTTATTCTAATTCAACCTCCTAGAATGATTGTGTCCTCCATTTCTCTCCAACCACTTGCCACCACCTGAAACCAGGTCTTCCGTATTTCCAACCTAGGTTACTCCTACCTAGTATCCCTCCTCCAGATCTGTCCCTCCAATCTATCCACCAACTCTCTGTCACATGGATCCATCTGAATTGCTACTCTCATTCTTTCATTTTATGTTTAAAATATGTCAATGATGCCTTCTTGCCGCCAACATTAATTCTAGTTAACATACTATGACTGATAATATCCATCCACTGTGAGCTGGCTCTTTGCCAGTCCCCCCAGACCCCTCCCTCACCTATGTTCTAGCCTTGCCCCCACATTTTTCACTATTGTGAATAGAACCTAATGTTAAATCTCTCTATGCCTTTTCACATGCATTCTTTTCCCCCCTTCCCTTTTTTCCATCCCCAAATTACTTTACTCTTCAAATATTCAGGGAAATGCTCATCTTTCATTAGAAACTTTCCATGGCCCTTCCCTGTGCTCACAGAGGACCATTATAATGCTGCTGATTTCACAAAACACAATAAATTATAATTATCTTTATTTTATTCTATTTGACTCAGTTTCTTAAGGACAACCTGGATTTTTATCCTATTATCCTTAGCACCTATCACAACTTCAAGGGACATAGATGACATGTCATAAATGTTGAACAAACTAACAAATCAGTGATTGTGTGAGATGGCACTCTCAAAATGGAAAGATAGAAAACAAGCCAAATGTATAAAGCCCCAGATGTTCATATCCTGACCTAGGTCCAGGTTCATGCCTGTGTTGGGGCTGGGCCTTAATCAAAGATAAAGAGACCTGCTAGGATCAGTGACTTGGAAACACATTATAACTGGCATTTGTCAAGCTAAATTTATTAACTCAGCAGTGCTGTTGATTTTGAAAAAACAGCCAAAGTGCTGGAGTGAGCTTGACCCACCTGTCACTCTTGTATAGCCGAAAAATCACTGGGCTTATTATCAGAAACCCTCAGTTCATTCCTGATCTTGCTTCTTCCTAGTCTGTAAATGAAGCTTGTCATTTCTGTAACTAAGTTTCATCATCTTTGAATGGAGAGGATAATTATCCCCACCTTACAGAACTGACATGAATTTTAAAGAAAATAAGGTAAACAAAGCACCTATTATAATAGCTAGCTCTGAGTAATAAATAGAAATTATAATAATTATTACTATCATGTGAGAATTTCAGGCACAGTAAATATTTTGCATGTGCTTGTTTTTAAGCAATGTGGGCAGCTCCAGGAGCATTAAATTCTAATAAACCTAATTCTGCAGAAGTTACTCAGGCTTAACCCATATTAGAGACTCATCCTGATTGGTTGGTGATCAGTCTACAAGATATGACACATGTAGACAGGATGGAGTGCAAAAACTGGATGCTCTCACTCCTACTAGCTACCACTTACAGAGGTGATGATTATGCAAGATTCCATAAATGCATTACTGCCTTTAATCTTCCCCAAAATTAGAGGTAGGTGTTACTATCCCCATGTTACAGATGAGGAAAGTAATGTTCTAAGATGTTAACTAATGTGCCCAAGATCACATAAAAGTGGCAAAATTCAAAATGTGAAACTGGCCTGTTGGCTCCAAACCCATGAGCTTTCCATTCGTGCCATTTTTTCACTGAATTTTGTCCTGCAGTTTGTGGGACATCATATACATGATGTCCTCGGATGTGGCCCAATTCCCTATGGAACAACAAAACACAGAAACTAGGACTCAGGACGTTTAAGTTGCTTTTGCAAGATCACAAAACCTGTAAACAGCAGCTGAAGAACTCACACTCATTTCTTCAGACTCATCCACTCTACTTGCATACAGTGGAGTAACTGCCATATGGCCAGACTAACTAGTATAGAAATAATAAAGAGAGACTGCTTCTTTTTAAACTTTGTGTTATAAATTACATAAAACTTCCTCCTGGTAGAGTAGTTATACAAGCTATACTTACATGAGAAAAAGATTATAACGCATTACATATAAATTTATTCCCAACTTTCTCTTCGTATTAGAAGAAATTAGATAATACATGCAAAACCATGCATTTGCCAAGGAGCACACCTGGGATTGAAGGAATCTGCTCATAGATCATGAAGCTATAATAATTTTAAATGGGATTTTATTTATCCAGAAGATGAGACTTTATTAAAAACTACAGAGATTTGGATGAAAATGTAAACATGTGTTAAATGCAATTTTAGTGATCTATGTTGTATTAGGTGAATTGAAAAATCTAATATTCAAAAACAGCATCTATTCCATTAGTTTTAAAAGTTTATCATGCATTTATTGAACTGCCTATTGTCCTAGGCAATGAGATACAGAGATGAATAAGGCATGGCTACACCCTCAGGAATTTCTGGTCCAGTAAAAGAAACTGACCTATGAACAAATGAGGATAATAAATTATGTTTCTTTTGCTTTCATTGTCATGCTAGAGAGAGGTACACAGTGCAAGAAATAGTTTTACGCAAAGATACAAAAAGACTTCAGAAAATTAGTGACACACTAAATCCTGGAAAGGGATAGGTATTACCAGGGGGACAAGGGACTACAGGTGGCTGTATGTGGATCAAAAGGCATTAGAGGCTCTTTTGTCCTGGGAATCTCAAATAGTACTATGGAACTAAAGTTTAGGGGACAAGAGAAGCAGACATGATAAAACTAGATATGAATTCATATTAAGAGCCTGAACTATGATAGTAGCAGTGAAGATGGATAGATGATATCTCATAGATGTCAAGAATACAGGGGTTTAAGCTTGTCTATATGGGAAGGGTAAAAAAAAGAAAAAGTTTTCTGCTTTGATGGCTTGGATATCACTGAGATAGAGAATAAATGAGGAGCATATTACGGGAAAGGACATCAAATTCTGTCTTTGATGATAGGCTTGAGAGTTGATGTAACATCCACATGTAGAAGGGAAGTAGGCAGCCAGATAAATAAGACAATATCTCAGAAGAAGTGGCCAACTGAGAGAGAATAAGGATCAATCATATTTGGATGGTTGATGGAATGATATTAATGAATAGCTTTGTTCAAAGAGGGTAGATATAGTGATAAGAGAAAAAGAGCTAAGGACAGAGTACTAAGAAATAATAAGATACACCAGAATGGTCAGAAAAAAGAAAAGACCCCAGAAGATAACAGTCAAAGGTGATATAGGTAAAAGGAAACCAAGATAAAGTGATTTCTTAAGAATCAAGAGAAAAGAGGGCACCTGGGTGGCTCAGTCAGTTGAGCGCCTGGCTTCGGCTCAGGTCATGATCTCATGGTTCATGAGTTCGAGCCTCGCGTTGGGCTCTGTGCTGACAGCCTGGAGCCTGGAGCCTACTTTGGATTCTGTGTATCCCTCTCTCTCTGCTCCTCCCCAGCTTGCACTCTGTCTCCTCCTCTCTCAAAAATAAATAATAAACATTTTAAAAAATTTAAAAAAAGAAGCAAAAGAGTTTAAAGAATAAGGAGGGGTACAGAGGCTCCAAATGCCACAGCGATCTCAAGGAAGAAAAGAGCCAAGAAATAAAGCTAGGTTTCTACAAAAAAGCATTTAAAATAGCATTTAACAGGGGTGCCTGGATGTCTCAGTCAGTTGAGTATCCAATTCTTGAACTGAGTTCAGGTCTTGACCTCAGAGTTCAAGTCCTATGTTGGGCTCTACACTGGACATGGAGATTACTTAAAAAACAATAGCATTTAATAGACAGACAAAAGGTGATGACAACATTAAAATAAGAATAAGGGGGGGTGGCACCTGGGTGGCTCAGTCAGTTAAGCATCCAACTTTGACTCAGGTCATGATCTCACTGTTCATGAATTTGAGCCCCACATCAGGCTCCAGGCTGACAGCTTAGAGCCTGGAGTCTGCTTCGGATTCTGTGTCTCACTCTGTCTCCATCCCTCCCCCATTCATAGTCTATCTCTCTCTGTCTCTCAAAAATAAATAAATGTTAAAAATAACAAGGGAATGATGAAAATCCAAGGAATGTAAGAGGCATTGTCTTCATACTTATTGGATAGGAAAGCTATGAAAATAAAGAGATCACCTCACCAAAGTTTCTAGCTTATGTGATGCAGCTCACCAAAAGGAAGGAACACAGAAGGAAGGAGTTTGATGACAAAAAACGAGTTAAGTTTCAGAGGTTTCTGTTTTAAGTGCCTATGGTATATCCAGGCTACATTCCATAGAAATAAAAAAGGAAAAAGCATAAATCATGTTGCAAAGAGAGTCAGTGGCTGGAGAGATGCACTAGTGGTCTGAGTTGAATAAAGAAAGAAGTGAAGTCATGAAAGGGAGAATAGTGAAAAAGGCAAAGGAAAGAAACTGCTACATCAAAGAAGGTTTGAAGAGCTGTCGGGATCAGAGACTATTATTGCAGTTTACCATTTCAGGAGTTATAGTGGTAATTGCAGTAACTACTATATGAATTTGGTAGTGAAATTGCTGGAATAAAGGAGAAAATTACTGGAGCCCATGAGATCAGGAAGATGTGAGGCTAATACGGATCATCCACTTGGGTACTGAAATTTTACAGAACAACAAGAGTTGAAAGAAAAATGAAAATAATGGCCAGGAACAAAAGTCTTTGATGAATAAGAGGAAGTAACCAAGAGTTTAGGAAAAGGGAGCCATCCAGAGCTATATATAGGACGTAACCAAATACCATGAGCCTCCTAGGTAGAGCTGTTTTATAAAAGGTGGAAGGATACAGCAATGGTTTGTATGTGACAATGGGAAAAGAAAATAATGTTGACATAACCTCCAGGACCTTTCAGGCACATGATAGAAGAGAACAGCCAGCCTCTGCCTAAGAAGATTAGAGAAGAAAATGGTATCCAGGTAGAAGGACCAGAGTTATGCTAAGAGTTTAAGAGTAAATATCCCATGTAAAGAATGGAGGGATAGAACCAGAAGACAGTAAGCACTATGCACAATGAGGATGGTAATATTTTTTAAAGTAAGCTAAAGATACTCACATGTCTACAATTCTAGGATGAAGTTCACCTGAGAAATTACAGCATCAAGCTTCAGAATGGGATGTCAGACAACTTATGAGGTTGTTGTCTTCATCTTACACAAATTAGTTGTTGAGGCTCCATTTAAGTACTCTTAAAAGGAGTCTATGGTAACAAAGAGTACACACTCTCTGATCTCTGTCTCTGAGGAGCCCACAGAGAAGGAGGAAAAAAGACAGTCTGAGAAGCAAATACTTGCTTACATGGTAGAATGATGTAATTGCTCTGATGGATTTCAGGAATCCTACCCTCACCTGGTTTCTGCTATCCTTCCTCACCAATTGGAAGTGTTCTCTATTGCATCTTTTATAGCTTTCTCTTTTCTTAAAGAGAGTTGTTCATGTGCATGCTAACTTGTTTGAACAATGAAGTAGGAAGCAGGGAGGAAAGAGTAGGAAGTGACTGGTCATAAAGCACAATTGCTAACACACTGACAGACACCCACCATCTTGGGTGTGAAGTTATCAGAATGACAGCAGGAACTGGGACAGAAATGAAAATTATGACCAGGTGCAAAAGTCCTCAAGAACATAAAGTTCAAGAGACTGCAGTTTATCTCCCTTCCTTGGAAAAGAGAAATGGCATTTTTGAGAGTTACTTTCATGGTAGTGGAGAGGGAGAATGGCAGAAGCTTGGACTGATTTAGAGGCTCTCTTTCCTTACTGGTAAAATAAAATTATAAAATGTACATTGCAAAGCTGTTTTGAGGATTAGATGAGATAATATGTATAAAAATTCTTAGCATGATGCTGAACACATTGCAGATTCTTGAATTTGATAGTTATAACATATATTTTTATATATAGCTGTTCTCTATATACTTCATTTCAATCCTACAGATGGCCAATACTTGAAATAACTTTTGTGGAGTCAAATATTCCACAAATCATTTAGTTGTCTTTTTAACAATTCCCAATTAATCCTTGTCTCTCTATATATCAATTCTAAATCTTCAGTTCTCTCTAGCTAACAATTGCATCATTCTTTCCAAAAATTAGCATATAAATGCTAGCATATATAAACACATCCCATATGTATATATTAAAATATGCATATGCATTATGGTAGGAAATTAATTTTCCCTCTATTACCCTAAACTCATTTTGTTGCTTATTTTCAATTTGCTTTGTTCATTGGATTTTTAAACCAACTTACTGATGTGTCACCATCATTCTACAAAGTAAACACTTAGAAAGCAAACATTTTCTAAAATTAAAATAAAACTTGCATCAAAAGAGGTTTTGTAGAGATTCAAAGGAATCATGTATCTGCCTAATTCAATGCTGATCACATGGTTGGAGCTCAATATATTATACAAATAATTTTTTTCTCTTGACATGGAGGCAACATAAGGCAGAAGGTAGAGTATGAGTTTTATCTCTAAAAAACATGAGTTAAAATCATGGTTCTGCCCTTTACCAGTCATATGACCCTGGTAAAGTCACTCCACGTATCTAAGCCTTATTCCTCTATCCATAACAAAGGGATAATTCTGACTTTACAGAGTCACTGGGGAAATAAAATGAGACAATATCAGGAAAGAGTCTGGAACAGGGCATAACATATTACAGTTGCTCAAAAAAGTTTTTTTTATGACTACACAGTTTCCTAACTGCATATTTTTTCAAATGTTTTGAAGATTTTTATTTTCCACTTGAACCCCATACAACAGCAAGTCAAGGTCTTATGATTAGGAGAAACTTACATTTCTGCATAGTCCTTTCCCCAGTATGAGAGAAAAGACAACCTTGTCAAGGTTTGGGGACTTAGACCATCTCTCAAAAGCATCCTGCTTTATTATTTCTCCTGCTTTCCTCCTTTTAATCAATACTGATACCTTACATCAGTATGGTAATTTTCACTTCTACAAAATGCTTTCAAAAATTCATCTTACAATATTCACATAATACTCCCTCAGTTTGATGAACACATACATTACCATCTCCACTCTAGAAATGAGGGATTGTGGGGAAGAAATAAATCATCAAGGTCAAACAGCTTGTAAGTGTCAGAGCTGGGATTTGAAACTGGTCTTTCCAACTCCAAGGCCCATATTCTTTTCATGCAGGCAGTTAGAGTGACACAGTTCAAACTAAAATTATAACTCAAAATTTTAATTTCATGAATTATTCCAGATCATGGCTGCCTCTCACATTACTTAATACTATTTTCAGAGTGCCAACTTTCCCTATATGACACCACTAAAATCAACAGTCAATTTAATGCATTTCTTTAACATAGTCATAAAGTCACAGAATGTCAAAAATGGAAGAGCCCATAAAAAGCATCTAGTTCAATCTTAAGGCAAGAAATCAAACCAAGAAATGTTAGGAAACACATCTAAGATTATATTTATTAATGTCAAATCAGAGCCAACCATGGGTCTCTGATTTCTGGTCCAATGTCCCTTTCAACCATTCTATACTGATCTCCCAGACAAGGACAAAAATAGCATTGAATTTCTTTTGTTTCCTTATTGCAATACTTATTTGTTCTGAATCTCTGAGGTAATTTTGTCTTCTGGTAACTTACAACAAATAGTCGGGAAACCAGAAACTTTTATTTAAATTTGTTTAGCATTCTCTTTAAGCATTGTTCAATATGTAAAAAAGAAATATTATTCATTTAAAATATCACTTTTCGTCCATAAGTCCAGATTTAAGTAAATACCCTATTTTAATTACAAAGAGAAAAATGAGAACAATACCCTGTGTCATTCCTGGGATTTAAAATTATTTGCTTGAGGCAAATTTCACTTTAGAAGTGAATTCTGGAGTACTCTGTCTTGATTTCACAAGTAATGTAAAATTTTCCCAATTATCCTGCCATCACACATGTAGTAATTAGACACATTTGACACTGTCATGATATATGATTATAATTAAAATTATTAATGTATCAGAATCTGTTGCAACATTCCCAACAGTCATTTTCCTTCCTTTTCACTTTCCTATCAGAGCAACAGAACATAACCCAGACAAAAATTCATCTGTTTTACATACATGTTTGTAATACTATTTCATAGAATTGTCCTTGCTCATAACAGTTATTTCCTTGCACTTGGACATACACCATCGCTCTTCCTTTTGTAATTCAAACTTTAGGATTGGCTTTAACGCAAAACTAAAAGTTACAACTGATAAGTGTAATAATTGCCTACGAGGCAGGGTACGCAAAGAAAAGTACTTGATTTCAAGTCAGACACGGGGGGATTTAAGCCTCAATTCCTCTACATATAAACTTTGTGACCAGCAGCTTTAATTTCCACATTTTTATACTATAGATAATAAAACCTACCTGACAGTGAAGCTGCAATTATTAAAGGAGATAAAGTTTATAAATAACTTAATGCAATATTTTTTTAAATTTTTTAACATTTATTTATTTTTTGAGAGACAGAGACAGAGCATGAGTGGGGGACGGGCAGAGAGAGAGGGAGTCACAGATTTTGAAGCAGGCTCCAGGTTCCGAGCTGTCAGCACAGAGCAGGACACGGGGCTCGAACTCATGAACCACATGATCATGACCTGAGCCCAAGTTGGACGCTTAACCAACTGAGCAACCCAGATGCCCCCAAAGACGCAGATTTCTCAGGTAGGCTGAGAAGATGTGGGTGGGGTCCAATAGCATTTTCTATAAATAAGTTGCCTTGAAGATAGAGTGGTATACAGGGTCCTTTCTGAGAAGCAGAAATGTGATCATACACAAGTAAAGGAGGTAAGCCATGCAAAGATCTAGGTATAGAGTGTTACAAGCAAAGAGAAAATAAATTAAAAGACCCTAAGGCAGAAGCAACTTTGACATGTTCAAGAAAGCATGGGTGGTTGGAGTAAAATGAATAAGAAAAGAGTGCTAGCAGGTAGAGGTCAAAGATGATCTGCCAAGAGCCAGTCATACAGAGCCTTGTAAGACATGGTGGAGTTTGCATTTTAATCTAGATGAGACAAAAATCCCCTGGAGGGGTGACAAGCAAAAAAATGATGTAAATTAACTTACAGTTTAAATTTAAATTCTGGCTTCTAATTGGAAATTAGACTACAGGGGGAAGTAAGAGTGTACGGAGGGAGACTAAAAGGTTAACACAATATTTCAGAAGGAGGAGTTTTTAGTATCAGTGGAAATGGTGAGAGGGGAACATATTTGGGATATACTTCATATAGTAGAGCCAACAGATCTTTCTAATGAGAGAAGAGTCAGAGTTTCAGGATTAAAAAATAATCATGGAACTAAAAGCCAAAAGAATTGTTTTGGTCACTGAGAAACTGAAGCAATAGCTCCCATTTCTTATGGAAACTCTATAACTGCCTATATCAAGACTGATTTTAAAAAGGGGGTGAATACAAAATGGCAGATTCACATCACAGTGAGGTGGCCACCTCTCCAGATTAATGTAAAAGATATATATTGCATTATGTATGGCTAAAGCACAAGAAACTGAAGATTACCCAGACTATTAAGGCATCTATTCCCAGTAGGTACCAAGGAAGAAATAGGGACAGAAGTGATCTGCCCTGGAGGAAATAAATAGGTCACTGACATTGATTAGAATTGCTGGCCCTTAACAATAATAAAAAGCAGACAACTTTAGTCAGTTTTATTATTGTTTGAATTTTCTTACAATGTATGCTTTTGTTGCTTGCACCAGGGGTTAATCACTCATATCAATTCTTGGTAGCCACTGCCAGCACCCAGAAAATTAAATTAGTATAATTAAGATGATAATACTAGCTAATCATTATTAAATGCTAACTAGATGCTAAAAGCTCTAGGTATTTTACATTTTTATAAACAACATCTAATACATTAACTAATAACATCATAATAATATAACATTAAATAGTAGATCCTGTTACTATTCTCATTTCACAAATTAGAAATCCACGGTTAGAATTTAAGAAAATTGACCAAGTTCACACAAACGCTAAATGGCACAGTCAGGGATTCAAACCCATGTCTGACTAACTCCAAAATACAAGATCTTAATTCTTCACTATTTTTTTAAATTTAGAATAATATGGCAAATTTTAACATTCATAGATTTAAAATTCAGTTTTAATATTCCACAAGCAAGTCCAATGATATGGTTATGTTTCATGTTGCTGAGGCATGAATTTAATCACATGTGCTGAGGGGTCATGCAGGTGAGCTATTGCTCTGCCTGTGAGTGAGCCTGGTCTCATCCACTGTCCCCATGTCAAGGAGAGGATGGTCATCCTCACTCATCATGGTAAATGAGTAAATTGTATGAAGAGACACCAGCTTTTTGTCCTTTGTGTAGAAAAAAAATGGACTCTCAAAGAAGACAACTGTTTTACGCTGTTGACATTAAAAAGAGTTGAAAATAAGTAATACTTTATAGAAAATAGAGATTTTATGTAATTTAAACTATGTATAACATCTCAGCTAGTAGTGTTCACATCTAGGGCAGAAAGCAATTGTACCTAGCCCTCTGAAATTTACAGACATAAAGTAATTCATTCAAGGCTAAGGAGTTGTGAAAAACAGAGCTATGTACACTCCGCTACATTTTCTGAAAAGAAATGATGAAGGGAGTTGCAAGTTGGTATGCAGGCAGCCTTCCTTCCACAGACTGTAGAGGCTTCTTCCGCTCCCCAGCCATATTACTGTACCTTCCTCTCCATGGGTAGAATAGCTAATATAATTGTTCAAAGTCCCAGAAACCATCAAGGGCCACCGTATGTTAATAAAGTAGCAACCCGGCACTGGGCTGCTTTCTACATCTATGTGAGAAAAAGCATAGGCAAGGTCTGCCCTCTCCGGGGGTTCTGGTTTTCTCTCTCATTGCCTCCACATATTCAGTACATTAGCTAAGTTTAGCCAGAGTCTACACCACTCACAAGGCCATGCAGCTAAGCCAGAGGGGTGATAAGAGCCTTACTCAGGTCTCCTGCCTGAACCAAGCCTCCTTACCTAACCTTTAGAAGAGGTTTATATTAGGGAAGCAGGTACTTACACAGCTAATGACAAAGTGGTACTTTGCTTCTCAATCTGCTATTGTCCCCTGTGTATATAGCTCCCTTGGGAGCCTCAGAGGAGAAGGAACAACTGGCAGTGCAGGATTCATGACATAATACTATCAACATCCACCCCAAATTATAAAGCCAAAGTGACAGGCTGTTTTCCAAGTTACTACCAAATGCCATATGTTACTTAGTGATAATTACTGCTTATGATAAAACCAACAGAAACAATGATAATTACATGGTGAGGCAACCGTGTTATCTCTTGTGCACCTGGAATATAATGCCTGTCATCACAGAGGCAACAAGAGGGATTAGGCTTCCCTCTGCTCCAATGCTCACATGGTGATATTTTCCTCTACTGGATAAAAAGGTTCCCTGTCACTTTAATAACACAGCTTTATTGGCTTTAGGAGGTCTTAAGGATGATGCTGGATGCTTTTATTCATCCTTTGATTTTAACAAGGTTGGAGGTGTTTTTCCCAGAGCAAACATATGGAAACACAAAAGTGATGGCACAATGGGACCCTTTCTGTACAGTCTGAAGTAGTAGATAGACTGGTTACATACTTGAGTTCTAGACTTCAGTGACTGACTTCAAATCTGGGCCCTGTCACCAGTTACCTGTAAGACTTTGGACAGACAACTAACTACTAGGCTTGCCATCCTCCTTCTCCAAGTCTTATTCCTTAGTTATAAAATGGACATGGTAACAACTACCTTACAGGATCTCTGTGAAGATTAAATGAGATTACATTTCACACAAAGCCTGACACAGAGTGGGTGCTCACAAATATTAGTTTTTTACTATAATGGCTTTGCTCCAGATCTTAGGGGAGACCTCATTCTCCCCTCCTTTCCTTGGAGTAATTTTTTTTAATTTATACAAAATCTCAATAGTCAAAAAGGTCAAGCTAGAAGCCCTCTTCACCTGTTCCTGGAAAAGACATTTGATCTGCCTCAGCTGATGGAAGGATTCCTCATGGTTCTATACAGTTCAGCTCAGTTCACCAGGAGAAATGTATGTATTGGGACTAGGGACCAAATTTCAGCCCATGATTGTAAGCATCCCCACCATCAATCATTCATTTGATTTTGTCCTCTGTGTGGCACCTGATAGCCCTGAACAGGGGATCTGGGATCTCAAGCAATTGACATCTTGAATTACCATCTATCAACATAACCCTTTCATTTAAACTTTCTTACAAGAAGAGAGTTAAACATAATTACGCTCCTTTCATAGGGATGAGGAATCTAAGACTCAGAGAAGTTGTTACATACCTTCTGTCTTCTTCATACCTTCATAGTCTTCTGTCTACAGACCCAAGTTGTTCCCTGGCCACTCATTTGTACAAGACACATCAGTAAGGTTGATGTGCTGACCAAGGCAAAAAGTTTATTTTCAATAAAAGCAATTCCATTGATCCCTGACAAAGCCACTCTAATTCAGCATGTCCATTTTTAATGATCATAAACAAACAAAAAGCTTAGATTATCTTTTAAGTTTAAATAAAACAGGTTTTTAACACCCTTGAACTAAAACATAAAAAACAGAATTTCACTCAAATATTTACATCTATACTAGTTCCAGAAAGCCTGTTTATGAGCCAAATCAGAGCAGCAGGGCTCAGTGACAGAAGCAGCATAATTGGCCTCCTGTTCTCTTTTTATGGGTTTCCACTTCCCGATCATCCAGCCAGAGTCCATTTCTCCTCCTCCCAGGAGAAGAAGTGAATGATGAGCATTTCAACAAACTCTTTCACATTTCTGCTGCTTCTCTAGGCATTTCCTGCCACTTTTATAGATTATGCACCATTGGAATCTGTAGCCCTATAGAAATATGGTCAAGGGAATGTGATGTTTGCTCAAAAGTGGATGTGATTTATCAGGCTAATAGATACATAATTCTGGGAGTGTCCTTAGGTACAATCTGAATGGCTTTAAAAAGCAGTATCATTTTCATTTTCAGTCCTGTCCTAAGCCCCTCTCTTTCAAGACCCAGATCCCTGACATTTGCTTTGTAAAGATCCTGCTGACCACCTGCTCAAAGGGACCACCCTCCTTCTGGTAGAGTCTTCCTGCTTCCTTGTCTTATCTGGGGCCAGACTTCTTATAAGTTACCTGACCATAGTAAATGCCCAATAAATATATATTGAAAATATATATACAAGAACAAACACAATGGAGGGAATATCAGATTTGTGTGTATCTGCCAAATTTGCTAAAATGCCAAGACTGGATACCTAGGGTTTAGGTTCTAACTCTGTACTCACTGAGGTCTCAGAACTTTCTAAGTTTTTGTAACATTTTGTTCATATACTACTTTAAGCAAACATATATTAAGTATGCAGGCTCTGTGGCAAGGCTCAAGATTACAAAATGAAGAAATAAAGGAGCACAGTTCCTAAATTTGGTGTTCACAGTTTAGGGAAGGTAACAGGTAGGGGCAGGAATGGTGAAGAAGAAACATGTCTATGTCATAAATGCTATACAGAATGATTTGTAAGATGCTATAGAATTACAAAAAAAAAAAAAAAAAAAAAAAGAAGTATTCCACACTCCCTGGGGAGGTCAAAAGAGCCTTCACAGAGGAAGTAAAACCTGCCCAAAAGAATGAGTACTGTTTTTAAGGCAAACAAGGAGAGGAAAGAGGGCACTATTATCCAGGCACAGGGTACTCCAAATGCAAAGAAAGAGTGGCACTTTACATAGACAGGATACTATACTTTGGCATGACTTTAGCATGAGGGGAAGGGCAAGAAGGTAGACTATAGAGAAATAAGCAGGGGGGAAATCGTGAGAGGGCTTGTATACCATCCAGAAGTTAGGACACAACAAACAGTCACAGAAAGGGTTAAACAGTGTTTACCAATCACCAGTGAATTAGAATACATGTATGTATTGTGACATGGGCATCAGATCTTCCACAGAAAAGAGAGCCATTTCCAAAAGGGCAATGGGGGAAGACTGATAAGGAAGTCATTGATCAGGCAGTTCACTTCATGCAGCTCAGAGGACAGCCCAGCCTTTGAGGCAAAAAGTAGGTTTGAAGTCAGATCCTGGAAATTCAATACAAAGGAGGGCGAGAGTACCGAGACCCTGGCAGTCAGAGAGAGAAGCAACATATCAGGATGGAAAATAGAGGAAGGAACCAAGGATCAAAGCAACAAATAAGAGGGGCGCCTGGGTGGCGCAGTCGGTTAAGCGTCCGACTTCAGCCAGGTCACGATCTCGCGGTCCGTGAGTTCGAGCCCCGCGTCGGGCTCTGGGCTGATGGCTCAGAGCCTGGAGCCTGTTTCCGATTCTGTGTCTCCCTCTCTCTCTGCCCCTCCCCCGTTCATGCTCTGTCTCTCTCTGTCCCAAAAATAAATAAACGTTGAAAAAAAATTAAAAAAAAAAAAAAAAGGCAACAAATAAGTCTTCCTCCCTCAAGAGCCTACCTTCCAAAGTGTCTCAGCCAACCTTTCCAAACCCATGACCCCTAAGAGGGCACTATTACCCACCTTGGAGTTGCATATAAAACAAACAAAAAAAGGGGGCTTCTGGGTGGCTCAGTTGGTTAAGCGTCCAATTTCAGCTCAGGTCATGATCTTACGGTTCATGAGTTTGAGGCCTGCATCTGGCTCTGTACTGACAGCTCAGAGCCTGGAGAATGCTTCTGATTCTGTGTCTCTCCCTTTCTCTCTGCCCCTCCCTCACTCACACTCTGTCTCTTTCTCTCAAAAATGAATAAACTTTAAAAAAAGTTTTTTAATAAAAGAAACAAAAAAAATGTTAGAAACTGGGAAGGGACTGTTGTAGCTCATATCCAGAATATCCACAGCACAGTTCAAGTCTTAATACGTTTTGTAATTCGTGTCTCAGTTCAAATGTCACCTCCTCACTGACCCCTCTTTGTCTAAAATAGCCCCTCCTCGCGCCTGGGTGGCTCAGTCAGTTAAGCATCTGACTTCAGCTCAGATCATGATCTCACAGCTCTTGAGTTCAAGCCCTGCATCAGGCTCTGTGTGGACAGCTCAGAGCCTGGAGCCTGCTTCAGATTCTGTGTCTCCCTCTCTCTCTGTTCCTCCCTACTCATGTTCTGTCTCTCTCTGTCTCTCAAAAATATATAAACACTAAAATTTTTTTTTAAAAAAATAGCCCCTCCTCATACATTGTCACTCTCTGGAGATTTGTTGTTGTCTTCACAGCAGTCAACAGTTTCTAAAATTATGTGGATTATTTATTTACTTCTGTATTTTCTGCTTCCCCCCCCCAAAATGGTGACTACATCTGTTTACTATTCCCAGAAGATCTGCAGAAGTAATACACAGTTTTTTCTGTTAAGCAATATGTAAAAGTTAGTTGCTACTATATATTCAGTTACTAAGTTTTTATTTTTCTAGTTTTCTTTTTGTTTCTTTTCACTATTTCTTCTATTATGTTTTGACTTACAAAAATACATCTTCCATCCAAAGGTAGCATAAATATACTATTCCACTACCTTCTAGATTTTTGCAAGCTCTGAAAAAAATATTTAACTCTTTTATCCCTCTGAAAATTAGCTTAGTGTACAGGATAAGGAATGAATTCAGGTTAACGTATTTTGTAACTGGCATTCAATTACCCACCAGTACCTTCAATTATCATTTATTTTTTCATTATTATAATACTTTGGTTAAATCTTCAGGCTGAAATATATTTAGTCTTTCTTTAAAAATATTCTTGGGGCGCCTGGGTGGCACAGTCGGTTAAGCGTCCGACTTCAGCCAGGTCACGATCTCGCGGTCCGGGAGTTCGAGCCCCGCATCGGGCTCTGGGCTGATGGCTCAGAGCCTGGAGCCTGTTTCCGATTCTGTGTCTCCCTCTCTCTCTGCCCCTCCCCCGTTCATGCTCTGGCTCTCTCTGTCCCAAAAATAAATAAACGTTGAAAAAAAAATATTCTTAAACATCTACTAAAGTAATTTAAATGTCTGTCTGAATTTATCGAATTTTCAACTCTGTATCATATAGTTTTGTCATTTTCTAAAATGCTTTAAAATCTTACATAGCAATGGCATTGTTACTGCCTTTTTAAAAAAAAAGGTTTTGGTACTCTTACCCAGTCTCACATAATGAATTACATTAAAAATTTGTTAAGGTCTATGGAATATTCTGCAAACGTCTAAGTTACACTATGCATAAAATGAACTAAAGGAAGGAGCAGAAAGAGGGATTGAGAAAACAATCCCATTTATAATTGCACCAAAAATAATAAAATGCCCAGGAATAAACTTAACCAAGGAGGTGAATAATCTGTACCCTGAGAATTATAAAAAAGTGATGAGAAAAAATGAGGATAATACAAAAAAAATATTCCATGCACTTGGATTGGGAAAAACATATTGTTAAAATGTCCATATGATCCATATCAATCTACAGATTTAATGCAATCCCTATCAAAATACAAACAATATTTTTCCAAGAACTAGAACAAATAATCCTAAAATGTGTATGGACCCAAAAAGATGTTGAATAGCCAAAGCACTGTTGAGAAAGAAGAAACTGAAAGTATCACTTCCAGATTTTAAGATATACTACAGAACTATAGTAAGTCATCAAAACAGTATGGTACTGGCACAAAAATAGGCACATAGATCAATAGCACAGAATAGAAAACCCAGAAATAAACCAACAACCATATGGTCAATTAAGCTATGACAAAGGAGTCAAAAATATACAATGGGAAAAAGTATTTCAACAAATGGTGTTGAGATAACTGGATAGCTAAAATGCAAAAGAATGAAACTGGACCACTTCTTACACAAAATTAAGCTCAAAATGTATCAAAGGCCTAAATGTGAGACCTGAAACTGTAAAATTCTTAGAAGAAAATATTGACAGTAATCTCTTTGACGTTGACCATAGAAACATTTTTTTCTAGGTATGTCTTCTGAGGCAAGGGAAATAAAGCAAGATTAAACTATTAGGACCACACCAAAATAAAAAGCTTCTGTACAGCAAAAGGAAACCATAAACAAAACAAAAAGGCAAATCACCAAATAAGAGCAGATATTTGCAAATGACACGTCCAATGAGGGGTTAATAGCCAAGATATATAACCTTGAACTTATGAATGAACTTACACAATTCAACACCAAAATCCCAAATAATCCAATTAAAAATGAGCAGAAGAGGGGTGCCTGGGTGGTTGAGTCAGTTAAGTGTCCAACTTCAGCTCAGGTCATGACCTCACAGTTCATGAGTTCAAACCCTGCATCGGGCTGTGTACTGACAGCTCAGAGCCTGTAGTCTGTTTCAGATTTTGTGTCTCCCTCTCTCTCTGCCCCTCCCCCACTCATGCTCTGTCTTTGTCTCTCTCAAAAATAAATAAACATAAAAAAAAATTTGAAAAATGGGCAGAACACATAAACAGGCATTTCTCCAAAGAAGACATACAGATGAGCAACAGACACATGAAAAGATGCTCAACATCACTCACCATCAGGGTAATGCAAATCAAACTACAATGAGATATCATCTTACACCTGCTGGAATGGCTAAAATCAAAAACACAAGAAACAACAAGTGTTGGCAAGGATGTGAAGAAGGAACCCTCGTGCACTGCTGGTGAGAATTCAAAATGGGGCAGCCACTGTGGAAAAGAGCATGCAGGTTCTTCAAAAATTAATAATATAATTACCATATGATCCAGTAATTCCACCTCTAGGTACTTACCCAAAGAAAACAAAACCATGAAGCTGAAAAGATATATCCACCCCCATGTTTACTGCAGCATTATTTATAATAGCAAAGTTATAGAAACAACCCAAGTGTCCATGGATAGAAGAATGGATAAAGAAGTGATACACACACACACACACACACACACTAGAATATTACTTAGCCATAAAAAAGAATGAAATCTTGCCATTTGCAACAACATGGATGAATCTGGAGAGTATGGTATACTCCAAAGTGAAATAACTCAGTCAGAGAAAGACAAATACTACATGATTTCACTCATATGTAGAATTTAAGAAGCAAAGCAAACAAAGAAAAAAGAGACACGCAAAAAAAGAGACTCTTAACTATGGAGAACATACTGATGGTTGCCACAAGGGAGGTGGGTGGTGGGATAGGTGAAGGGAACAGATGAAGAGGATTAATAATACACTTGGGGCACCTGGGTGGCTCAGTTGGTTGAGTGTCTGACTATTGGTTTCAGCTCAGATCATGATCTTATGGTTTCATGGGTTTGAGTCCCGCATCCGGCTCTGTACTGGCAGCTTGGAGCCTGCTTGGGATTCTCTTCCCACTCTCTGCCCCTCCCCCATTCAGCATGTCTCTGTCTCTCTCAAACTAAATAAATAAACTTAAAAAAAATTTTAGAAAGAATACACTTATCTTGATGAGTGCTGAGTAATGTACAGAATTGTTGAATCACCATACTGTAGGCCTGATACTCATATAACATTATGTTAATTATACTTTAATTTAAAAAATAATTTTTTATTTTATTTAAATTAGAAAATAAAAAATAAATTTTTATTTATTTTATTTAAATTTAAAAAATAAAAAATAGGAGAGCCTGGGTGGCTCAGTTGATTAAGCATCCGACTTCAGCTCAGGTCATGATCTTGCAATTCGTGAGTTCAAGCCCCATGTCAACAGCCAACACATCCAAAAGCTAACAGCACAGAGCCTGGAGCCTGCTTCAGATTCTGTGTCTCCCTCTCTCTCTGGCCCTCCCCTGCTTGTGCTTGTGCTCTGTCTCTCTCTCTCTCTCAAAAATAAATAAAACATTTTTTAAAAGTTAAATAAATGAACTAGGGGATATTAACATCTTTAAAATAATAAAATATTTCTGAGCTCTATATTTAATAGAATGTAAGTCGAAATGCAATAGACTGTTGTACATTTGTTGTGTATATCTCCTGTCTTACTGCTATCAAGAATTCTAGTTGAATGTTTAGGGGTATAACCAAGATATCCGCAAAAATGACTCATTCATTTCCTATTGTCATTTCTTTCAATCACTGAAAATGCTTTGATGAGTGCCAAGTGTGTGCTGCACACATTGGACACGTGCTATTCTCTGCTACACACAAAAGAATCAGAAACAAATAACAACAACAACAAAAAGCAGCCCTTTGAATTGTTCAGAACCTGAAAAGAGAAATACACAAGCAAGCCAGTGACTGAAAGCAGAGGACAGTAAGGAGAGTTCATTGCTAAGTATAGTATATATTTTATGCAGGAAAGACACTACCAGCATCTCAGACAAGCATCTGCAGGAAAAAGAGTACCAGCTGTTCTAATACCAGTTAACGTATTGTGCAAAGTAAGTGGACTCTGAGGGGAACTCAGGTCACTGCAGCAGTAACCTGCATTGGATCCCCTGGTGGGCCACCCAGATACCCTTTCAAGTCCAAGGCACTCATCTTCCCAGTTGCTGGGTGTGTTGGCTACTGAGATCTCACTGGTGAGTCCCTCCACTAAATGAGCTGGTTATACACAATCAATGTGCCCACATCAATGACTGACTAGTGCAGGGCAGAAAAGCTGCAAAGTGACTCAATCCTGCTTTCTCACTCCCTTCCCTGTAGGTGGTGATACAGGCAAATCTCCACCACAGAGTCTTTCTCAAGAATCTGACATTAGTTGTGCGTTTCTTGTTCCTTTTTTTTCATTTTTCATTTGACGGGGGGGGGGGGGGGGGAGGGGGGAGGTTGAGGGTGGTTTTGGGTTTGGTTTTGGTTTCACCCCTCTGGTACAAAAGAAGGCTCTTGCTATCATTATACTCCTGTATCTCCAACACCTAAAACAGTACTTGGCATATAGTTGTGCTCAGTGAACATTTCCTAAGTAAACAAATAGAATTGAGACCCTCCCTTCCTCTTTCCAGTTATACCAAAGGCTGGACCCCTGCCTCCAAACCTCAGAGGCAGCCAAGAGCTACTACCTAACAGACCTCCTGGAATCTGACTGCCTACCTCTCTGTGCAGGTCTCTGAACATTGCCTGTTCCTGGATTCCCACTGCTTGTGACATCCCCTTGCTTGTGGAATCTTCACTGTTTCCTGTTTTATCTTCCCACTACTGACACGTGCCTCAAGCTGAAGTTGGTACCCTTCTCTCCAATTACCTTCTTTTCCTTGTTGCTTGTACTCCACTTCGTCACCCAGAGTTGATTTCCTCCCAAACTTAAACCCACCTCCAGTGCATGGCTGAGGCAAAGTTCAGACCCCAAAACATGTGATTTCAAAATAACATCACTTACCCAGGCTGCCATTCAAAATATATCAATTACACCTATGCTCATAACCAGCACTTGCGTGCCACTTTACAGTTTATAAAGCACTGATATCTCACTAAGCTATGTCAATGCTTAGCAACATTAATTACCTAGCATATGACCTTTGTTGGCAGTGTAGCTACGTCTACCTCTCCTGGAAATAGCTGACCTGTCAGAAATGTCTTCTAACCACAAATTTACTTCAAGACAAATATAATTAAGTTCAGAAATCATTAACAATAATCATCAAGTTGGTAGTATCTCAGAGACCCCCAAATTCCCCATGCTGCCTGAACCTCCATCCATAGCTGCCCATCACGTCACTCTGAGGGCTGAGGAGACAGGAGCCTCTTGACGCATTCTCCCAGATCCTCAGTTTTAAGCATCATGTAGATTCCTCCCCCGACACATATCTGCTTGCTTACTGTCTGTGACATGGCCTCAGCTGTACATATGGCTCCCTGGGTCATTTTGGAATCTGCTGCTCTCCCTTATCCTCCTTGTAAAAGAAACAGGAAGCAGTTGTAGTCCTTTTTCCTTCTGGTGCCTTCCTGTTGTTCTTTACTCATTACCATCTTCTTCTTCCACAGCTGTTCCTCTTTTCTAGACAGTCACCTCAGGCTTTCTTTGGTAGGCTGTCTCCTAATAAGGTTTTCAGCCTTTCCATCCACAATTCTGAGCTACAGCCATGTTAGATTACATCCAATGCTCAGTAAAATCCTCCAAAGTGGCTGGTGCAGGGATTATTACCATGCTGATCAGCATGTGATCAAAGAGAAAACTAAGTTAGTGATTCACATTTTCCTTAAGTGATGGCACAAGGACCTGATCCTAGATTTTCTAGCTCCAGATTTTTTGGCCCAACCACTGCACCATCTCGACATATAATAGCAACACCATCGACAGCCATAAAAACTGCTTACTGTGTTCTAAACACTGACCTAAGCTGTTACCGTACACTAGCTCACTTAGTCCTCAAGACAATCCTGTTTTCATGGAATACGTAAATGATTTCATCCACATTTTATCTGAGGAAACTAAGGTTCAGAGAGGTTATACGCAATATGCAGTCTTATCACACAGAAAATGTTGGAGATGAGATCTGACCCAATCCTAGGTGATTCCTCTGCCATCTTGTAAAATTCAGCTGTTATCCTAACAGAAGTCATTCCCAGTCATTGGTTTTATTTGTAACATTATGTCCACAGGATGCACTGTCCAGGCCCATCATCACTCATGTGGTACTTGTCTCCTATTCTCACCTGCCATTTTATAAAACTTTAATTGCTTTATAAAACCACAGTTACTTCTCTATTCATCAGTGTTTTCTCAAGTAATATTGAAACATTTATTTCTTACTTGAAAATTGTTTTACAGACGCCATAAACATAGGTCATCTTCCATATCTTCAGTCCAGCAACATGTGAAAAAGAGGAACTGAACTAGTATTTATTGATTGTTCACCTTGTATCACCTAAATTATGTGGCTCATGTAGTATGAAAACTTCTATAAAATAGGTATCATAAACCCATTTTACAGATGAAGAAATAGATTCAAATAACTCACTCAGAATCACACAATTTCCAAATGGCAAAGAATTCATATTCAGATCTGCCTAACTCCTAAGCAGAATACTTTTCCCACTACACACATCCAAGCTAATACAACAATATACTGTGGAGAGAGCAGAGAATTACCTTTTAAGCAACAATACAAAATTTCCAGACTAAGCCTTTTGCATTTCGTAAGTATTTGCATTTTCCCCCCAAGACTTCATAGGACCACTTGGACATTCTTGTCTGTGAAGCAGAGGCATTTTGAATATTAATAATAAAAAAATCAAAATACACATAACTCCAAAGAACCAGAAAGCAGACATCAGAATTCATCTAATTTGTTAGAAAGACTATTTGTTACCTTGTGCTGGGAAAATCATGTTTACTGTGTATATTGCTGGGGGCAAAGAGAGAAGATTTCAGAGTTAATTTCCCCTCATAAATAATACATGACCAAGCCAAAAACACACAGCTTTTGCCTCAGGACTTCATCTTTGGGCTACTGACGCCATCTATCGGGCCCTGTGCTGCCTGCAGCAATGTCTG